>NW_023270702.1:5116824-5529733 GCF_011800145.1 Mirounga leonina
TTTATTTATTTATTTATTTATTTATTTATTTATTTATTTATTTATTTTGAGAGAGAGAGACTGAGGATGGGGAGGGGCAGAGGGAGAAGCAGAGTCCCAGCTGAGCAGGGAGCCCAATGCAGGGCTCCATCCCAGGACCCTGAGATCATGACCTGAGCCAAAGGCAGACACTCAAACTAGCCACCCAGGCACCCCCATATGAAGCTTTTAGGCAAAAACTTCTATCTCCTTTATGCCTGATATTTAACTTGAATGATTGCCACTTTTTTTTTTTTACTGTTAATTGCTTAATTTGACAAATATGTTTTGCACTCTTACCAAATGCCGGTCACTTTCCAGGTACTGGGGCTACAGCAGAGAACAGAGCAAGCATATATCCCTGCCCTCATTCAGATGGGGAGCAGAGAGATAGACAATAAATGAAATAAACATATAGTATATTAAAAAGTGACAGTGTTATGGAGAGAAATAAACAAGGGAAGGAGGATAAAGAGCAGGGTAGGCAAGGCACAATTTTTAAAAAATTGGTCCAGGACAGTTTCATTGGGAAGAAACCTTTGAGCAAAGACCTGAAGAAAGTAAGGAGTGTGCCATATTGATACCCAAGGGAAGAGCAAGCAGGCTGAGGAACAGGAAGTGCCAAGACCTGGAGGCAGGAGCCTGCATTTTTTTTTTTTTTAAGCTAGTTTCTTCTTTTTTTTTTTAAGATTTTATTTATTTATTTATTAGAGAGCGAGCGAGCAACAGCACGAGAGAGGAGAGGATCAGAGGGAGAAGCAGGCTCCCCGCTGAGCCGGGAGCCCGATGCGGGACTCGATCCAGGGACTCCAGCATCATGACCTGAGCCGAAGGCAGTCGCTTAACCCACTGAGCCATCCAGGCTCCCCAGGAGCCTGCATTTGGAGTTTAATAAGAGCAAGGAGGCCCGCATGGTTGCCATAGTTTGGGGGAGTTTGTGAACAATAGAAAATGAGGTAGAGAGGAAATAAAAGGAGAGGCAGATCACGTTGCCTTGGAAGGACATTCGTTGTACTTGAGCAAAACTGAAGCCACGAAAGCTAGCCATGGTTAGTGAAAGTCTTTGTGGGAATTATCTTATTGCATAGGTGAATTGTTTATAACCTACATTAACACTGTATACAGAAATATTCTGTAGTGCTTGGTGGCCGTTTCCCGCAAGTCATTTATACTTCACTCTGTAGACTTGTACTATGTTTAACAGATTCTCTTTTTTCATGATATAAACAAAAATTGATGTTTAAATCCATTTTCACATAATCAAAATCAATAGTTCTGTAATCCCAAAACAATAGTTTTTAACCCTATCTAGAGTGTGAAATAAAGTTGGTATGTACATGCTACAGATAAAATTTTAGGAATGTGATTACAAAATAATGAGACCAATTCTATAAAACATCCATGGAAAATAACATCACTTTATTTTATGTAGTAAAAATTTAAAGGCTTTATAATGTTTGCATATTACCTCAAATATGTAGATTTACATTAATTTACTTTTCTCCTCCTCTCTTACAGGAAAATATACATGCAAGAGTAAGTACTTTTGTTTTAATAATAGAAAGCAAATGTAAAGATAATGGGTGGGGGAGATGGGGTAACTGGGTGAAGGGCATTAAGGAGGGCACTTGAAGTAATGAGCACTGGTTTTATATGCAACTGATGAATCCCTGAACTCTATCTCTGAAACTAGTAATACACTATATGATAATTAAATTGAATTTAAATAAAAAATTTTTTTAAAAAAGATCATGGAGGAAAAAGCTGTTGAGTATTTCTGAAAATTAGAATTTTTGGTTTTTACAATTACATTTATTATTTTTAATACATTATTTCCAACTTTGTCTGAGGTGATCATACATATTAAATTATCTCATGTCTTTTACAAAATGTTTTAGAAGAATCCTGGGGTATAATTTATTTAAATCACAAGTTTCCTGATGCCAGGAACTCTTTAGGAACTGCTCATCACACCTTTGTTCAGCACTCTTAATGTTTCCAGAAACACACCTTCTTAAGAACAACATTAGACTTAAAAAAAATCTCAGATTAATACCATAATGTTTTTGAAGTTTCTGTAGACTAATGTACAAAAGAAAAGATTCTTCATGCATTATAGTAAATATTGGGTTTCTTCTAATTTAGACTCTTATATGATTTACAGAGAAAAAATCAAACATACCTATATAATATGTTAACATATATAAAATATTAAGATGAAATAACTTGTCACTAAGACAATACAGAAATTATCTTCTAAAAATAGCACACACACACTTTGGAAGATGTCCACTTTTATAGAAGGGAAGCATGTCTAGTCTAATGTTGAAAGGATGATATTGGCTTAAATACAAACTCAAATTTACCAGGACTTGAAAAAAGGCACATATTTGGTTTAGCACGGTCAGCAATAATCTAAGGGCCTGAGTTCCTAGCCTGTGTGTTTGCTTGTGTACATGTCTTTAAGTGTGTGTGTGCCTTTGTATTCTAAAATCCTGAAACTGTACATCAGGAAATAAAAACCCCACAAAAGAAAAAGTATATTAACTTAAGATGTAAATACCTGTCATTTACGTTTTGTTCCAGAGAACCATTAGGAAAGACAGAATTCCAGAAGTGAGGTTCAAGAACCAGGCATCCCTCATACAGGGGATTGAGAAGTTAGTTTCTGACATACCAAACAGGCACCCAGTTCTCTCACTTTATCAGTCTTTTCTTTCAAAACGAAAAATACATATATCGTATAGTGCAAACAGATGTGAGTCGTTTTGTTCAATGAGTTCCCAATTCTGAGACCATCGAATTTGAACACGAGCATAATGGAAGGGGGCCTTTGTCCTTTCACATGCTGGGGTCTTCCTGGCTTCTCTTCAGTGATAGCCGGTGTGGTTGGAGGGGCTGGGGAGATGGCTGTCTCAGGAAAAATCTTGTGTCACTGGCATTGTACCGAGGACTGGAGATTCACATAGAAGAACCATGTGAATGACCGAAGAACTTCCTGTGCTACAAATTCTGCTCGGGTTTCTTTTCCTAAAGCTTAGGTCTTTTTAACCAAAAGACCAAAAAGAGAGAGAGAGATTCAGAGCAGAATGAGAGATTCTTTTAAAACAGTTTGCATGCACATGCTCCTACACATAGAATACTTACAACAAACAGTACATTGTATCGAAATACTTGCTTAAAAAATGGCACTAGCTTTTAGGACACTCCTGCTGGGTGGGAGTTAGCAGGCTTCGGATGCCCCCTCTAGTCTATTCTATACATCAAGAACTGGAAAAGAGGATGAACGATCACAGCGTGTGGCTGGATGCACATCAAAGCCATACTTGCTGTGCATTATTTTCCTTCCTGCTTCTCCCACTCTGGTCATGAGGCGCACATGCTGCTACATAAAAGGGTAAAAGGCAATGTCAAGTGCTTTGTAATTGTTTGGCTCCTTAGCAGCTAAGGCCAGGAATATTGCAGCCAAGAGTGCATTTAGGAAATGTGGGGTTTTAGATGCTTCGAAAAAAAATTCCTTACTTATGGAAATGGAAAATTGGGTGTGGGTTCATTTTTTTTTTACAATCTACATTTTTAAAGATACAGAAACAGACAAAGATATTTCTAACTTCGAAAATGTTTATTTTGAATTATAAATCTTATGCAAACATCAAAGACAGTACTAAAGGGACAAGAATCATAGAATCCTGCACCAAAAAGTCCCCTGAAGAGCATTTGTTACAAGTCCCATGTTCTAAAGCAAGAAAAACACAACCATCCTAAATTTAACTCTCTCCAGAGATGCCATGTTTCACCTTTATGCTTTTACACTTTTTTTATATGTGTTCTCTGTCTTGACCAGATATTCCCATCTTTGGATTCAGGGTTTCTATTGATCCCAAAATGTTATGTTATTTCTCCTTTCTTAAGCTTTATATTTTTAAAATTATTAAAGAAACACTGTGAAATATAGAAAATCACAATGAAGACTATGAATAGAATCAGTAGTCATTCCAGAGTTAACTGTTGTAACATTTCATGAGTCACTCACTTTACTGCAATTTTTTCTACACACACACACACGCACATGCACATGCATGCGCATGCATATCGACTAACATAGGACCGCTTTATATTTCCTGTATGTCAACTTACTACCTCATTCATCAGTATATCATGGACACCTTTCTATGTCAGTAAATATAAATCCACATTGTTTTATGACTGCATAATATTTTATCTGATGTACATACCATAATTTAGTTTACCAAACCCTTATAGATACTTGAATGATGTCTGTCTGTCCTGTAAAGATTGATGTTATGTGTTTATTCTTATAAATCATCTTTGTACAATATTTTGACTTTCTTAGAATGAGTTTCTAAAAGTGGAATTGCTAGATCAAAGGGCTTTTGATACTTACTGCCAGAAAATTTAAGCAAAGTTGAACTCATTTATATTCCTACTATCTGTATATGAATTGTCCATTTATCTCCTATCTGCCAGCACTAGAAACAATTAATATGTGTATCTTGACTACTTGTGGCAACGTGGAAGGCCAAAAATAGTATTGTATTGTTTTAATTTTTCATTAATAATAATCTTGAGCATTTTTCATGTATGGTTAACCATTTATATTTAACTCAAATGGATTATCTTTTTTATTGATTACTTTTATTGAGATGTTCATCTTTTCCTAGTTAACTGATAGTGGCTCTTTAGCAAGTGTATTAACCCTTTTTCTGTCTTATATGCTTCCAGCTTATCATTTGACTTTTAACATAGTTTATGGCTGCTTCTGTTTTTGTTTTTATCTATACAGTATTACAGAGTTAAATTTTTCTTAAGATTTTATTTTTTATTTATTTGAGAGAGAGAGAGCAAAGTGCATGAGCCAGGGGAGGAGCAGAGGGAGAAGCAGAGGGAGAAGCAGGCTCCCCATGAGCAGGGAGCCCGATGTGGGACTCGATCCCAGGACCCCGGGATCATGACCTGAGCCGAAGGCAGACGCTTAACCGACTGAGCCACCCAGGTGCCCCTTACAGAGCTTAAATTTTAAAATAAATTTATCACTTTTTTTTCTACTGTGGCTTTTAGAAATTGTGTCCTACTCAAAAATTCTAAGATTATTTTAAAGTGTAATTCCTGCTTCCTTCAACTTGTATAGTTTCATTTTTAACAATTAGATCTTTGATCTATATGGAAATTATTTTGGTGTAAAGAATTCATTTTTGTTATTTTCTTCTATATGGCTAGATAATTATCACAACACCTGATACTGAATAACTCATTTTTTCTACTGAGTAGGAATGTTATATTTACTTAATTTTCATACGTACTTGTATTTATTTCTTGATTTTCTATTTTGTGCTACTCTTCTGTACATATATGTACCCATATCAAGCTGCTTTCATTTCTGCAGCTTTATATTTTAGTATAAAATATAACTACAATTGACCCTTAAACAACATGGGGTTTGGGGTACTGACTGCCATGCAGTTGAAAAACCATATATAACTTCTCTTCGGTGATAGCTGTTTTGGTTGGAGGGGCTGGGGAGATGGCTGTCTCATGAAAAATCCTGTGTCCCTGGCATTGTGCTGAGGACTGGAGATTCACATAGAAGAACCATGTGAATGACCGAAGAACTTCCTGTGCTACAAATTCTGCTCAGGTTTCTTTTCCTAAAGCTTAGGTCTTTTTAACCAAAAGACCAAAAAGAGAGAGAGATTCAGAGCAGAATGAGAGATTCTTTTAAAACAGCATGCACAGGCTCCCCCAAAACTTTACTAATACCCTACCGTTGACCAGAAGCCTTACTGAGAACGTAATTAGCCATTTAACACATGCATTGTATGTTATATATATTACATACTGTGTTCTTACAATAAGCTAGAGAAAAGAAAATGTTATTAAGAAAATCATAAGTGGGGGGCACTTGGGTACCTCAGTCGGTTAAGAGGCCAAATCTTGATTCTGGCTCAGGTCATGGTTTCAGGGTCTTGGGATCCAGCCCCTTGTCAGGCTCTATTCCTAGCAGGGAGTCTGCTTGAGGATTCTTTCTCCCTCTGCCCTTCCCTCCCAGAGCGCATGCTATCTCTCTCTGTAAAATAAATAAATCAATCTTAAAAACAAACAGAAAGAAAACCATAAGGAAAAGAAAATATACTCAGTACTGTGCCTTATTTATTGAAAAATTATCCAGGTATAAGTGGACATGCACAGTTCAAATCCATGTTGTTCAAGGATCAACTGTAATCTCCGCTCAATACTCTTCCTTTTCAGAATTTTCTTGAATATTCTTGCATGTTTCTTTCTTTAAAACCTTTGTGTTTTTGTAAAATTGTATGTAGCATGGTTTAAAAAGCCAAATAGTGGGGCACCTGGGTGGCTCAGTCAGCTCAGGTCATGATCTCAGGGTCCTCAGCAAGGAGTCTGCTTCTCCCTCTCCCTCTGCTCCTCCCTGCCCCACTCACTCTCTCTTTCTCTCTCTCAAATAAATAAAATATTTAAAATAATAGTTCTACAGGATTAAGAAAAATAGCAGTCCTCTCTTCTCTTACCTGCTTCTAAAGGACATAAGCATTTTCACGTCTTTTAGTTAATATTTTGGTACTTTCATGACTCTAAAAACATGTTTGGTTTTCCCTTTTTAAGTATTATGTTTTGACTTCCCCTGTGGAAACAAGAATTTATCTCTCTCCCTATGCCATCTCCACTACACACGCACACGCACGCACACACACACCCTCCCCATCGCTTCATTTTTCCCTCGTGGTTACATCGTCATTTGGATTGGAGCAGTACTCAGTGTTTGATTTCTTATATTTGAGTATATCTGAGTACATTTCTTTTCAGAGGTAAACCTTGGAATAAACTGATTATTTGTTTTTCTGGGAGTTAACTATTTTATTTATTGTCTGTTTGTGTAATTTATTTTCATTTTCTTAGTTTTCTTTGTTCTAATCATTAATGCCACACTCACAGCCAGTCATCTCTTAAGACAGCTAGATGCATTATGGATGCTATCAATTTCATCTCCCTAAAAAAGCCTCTCCCAGAGTCTTTCTGACCTATTGAGTTTGGACTGGGTGACTGGGCACAGCTGTCTTTGAGGAACTTTTGTTCCTAGAGAATCTCTTTACCTCTTTCCTGTTTTTAGTACATCCTTCAATACTTTCCCATGTTCACCAGGAATGCATGGGAAGTAAAATTTTAAGAAATTCTATATCCAAAATATCTTTATTTTACCCTCACAGGTGACTTATAGTTTGATCAAGGATAGAATTCTAAATTAAAAATCCTTCATCTTCAGAATTTAAAGGTAATTCTTCATCATGTTCTAGCTTTCAGTGTTGCTATAAGAAATTTGAAGCTTGTTCTCATTCTTCACCATTTGTTTGTACCCATTTGTTTACGTGTTTCTCTGAAGGATTGTAGGGTCTTCTTTTTGTCCCCAGTAGTCGGAAGTTTCATGAATTCCCAGGTGTGAATCCATTTCATCCATTGTGCTAGGTACTCAGCGAATTCTTCCAGCATGCAAACTCATGTCCTGTTCTTGAATTATTTTACCAATGATTTCCTCCCCATATGTGCTCTGTTCTCACTTTCCAGGACTCTACTTATTTCAATATTGGATCCTTTAGACAAATCTTCTAATTTTTTTTCACATTTTTCTTCTATCTTCTATCCCTTTGTATTTTTGCTCTTCTTTCTGGAAAGTTCCTG
This sequence comes from Mirounga leonina, assembly GCF_011800145.1. Taxonomy (NCBI): domain Eukaryota; kingdom Metazoa; phylum Chordata; class Mammalia; order Carnivora; family Phocidae; genus Mirounga; species Mirounga leonina. The sequence continues at coordinate 5,124,553 of NW_023270702.1, forward strand.
AACATTTTCTCCAACACATGTGAGATTTTATTTCTGCTATTATCCTTTTAATTTCCAAGAGCTCTTTCTTAGTTCTCCGAATGATCTCCCTCATGTGTAGAGCACCCTAAAAATTAGGCCATTTCTTAAACAGGTTTCCAACCAGTTCTTATTCTAATCCCCACCTCCCTCTCTCTCCACTTCCACAGGTTCTCAGGGTCTAATTAATGAATCTTTGGAGGAATGATTAAATTATTGCCTCTCCACATTACTGGTTCTCTCTGGTTTGAATCTCTCTGGTAGTAAGTCAGTTACCATTCATTCATGTTCTTTACATCTTCTAAAATTTGTTAATGGCTCTGTATTTATTTTCACAATTTTTTATCTGTGTCAAATCCTACTTGTTTATTTATGTGTATAGCAATATACAGTTTTTCCTAAAATTGACTTAAAGTGTTTTAAAAGGAGAGTGAATTGAAAATAAATTCAATAACAGTGTATATGTTTGTGGCTACTGTAAAATCAATATTAAATTTAGGATACTTGTGGTCATAAAACAGAGGAAATTCAAAGTAATATGATCAATAGTTGATTACTTTTCCTTCCTCTGTTTTCTCCCTCTAATTAAGATATACTGGTATACTTCAACGTTGTATATCTGATTCTTTATCCTCCACCACTGTTTTTACATTGTTTAAATGTCATTTTTATTTTCCTTATGAGACTGTTTTCTCGTATTTGATGCGAAGCTTTTTATAGCAAAACTGGATGCTGCTAAAACAAAGCCAGTTGTGTTTACTTGACTTTGTAAAGTCCTAATAATTCACAATGAGATTAGTGTAGCTACTTATGGTACTAAATACTTGCCAAAGTATTCATGATAAGACACAGGAAGATGAAACAGAATTACAAATTAATGACTACCTTAGTTTTTAGCCTGGTGTATATGGGAAATTGTTACTTTCTGTTGGGAATACATGTGATAATGGGTGCTTGGCTGAGCTGGGTTATATCACACATAGGACTCATTTGCCTCTCCCAGTTATCAGAACTTAATCTTACTGGAAGGGATTAGATGGGGTGAATGCCTGGAGTGTCATTATCTTAAAAGACATCCTCTATCTTTTCTACCATATTGCTTGTCTGTGTGATGCAGATATCAGAACATCATTGCTCATCCCTTCGGCTGTCCAAAGTACATGTCTGAAGACAAAAGTGTCTGGGAGATTTCTCATTTTTGAGAAAGCCTTTTGAAATATTTGCATTTGTAACACTTTTAAACAGTTTCATTTATAATTGTTATTATTACCATTTGAAACAGACAAGGGAGAGACTAGAACTTTGAGTCAAAAGTAGTGGAAAAAGAAGTAATGATAAGATGTGGACACAACTGAAGTGTTGAGTCTGGTTTTTTGAAAGATCTTAATAAGGAAGAAAAGAGGCAGCTCAGAGATACAAGTATGTCCTTTAATACATCTGGGGATATTTTTTGTAATTAAGAATTTGAAATATGCATATAACAATAGACCACGCTAATAAACTATCTTATTAAAATTGAGTTTTCTTTGATTGAGTTATTTGATTATATTTATATTTTGATGGCATTTTCAGTTTTTAGAAGATTAAATAAACTAATATTTGGTAATAGTCAAAGGAAACATGTAGAAGAAATTCTGGTCATTTTCATACAAATAATATGATTTCTTCTGGTCAAGTTAATACCTTCCATATTCCAGACTTGTTTTTATTTAGGGGAATTATTTCTACTTAACTGTCTAAACCATCGTGTTGTTGAAGAGTCTCTGCTTGAGATATATAAGAAAATGCTGTATTTCATATTCAGATGCTCTGCTTTTGATCAGTTAGAAAATATATTGTGTTACTTTTTTTAGTATTCATAATAGATTTACATTTTTTCCCATCCACTTCACCTGGTCCTCCTGGAAACCAAAACATCGCCCTCTCCCTATCTCCCCCATTCCCTCCTTGCCATCCTGTCTTCTTACATCTTCTCACATCCCTTCTTCCCTTCCTTAAGAGATTTGATGTAAATGGGTAGAAAGTATAAGATAAATCATATTAAAACAGCTCTTTATTCCCTTGTAGACCTTTAATATTTACTTTGATTTTCCTTAAAAAAAGATGTTGCCTTTTGGTTCGCTTCCGTCTTTTTCTATTGTAGTAACATTATTTTCTCAGCATGTGATAAAATGCCTCAGTCTATTATTCAGGACCATTGTGCAATGTTTTTGGGAAAAAATTTAATGCAAAATAAAAGCACATTACAGAAAATCTGAAATTTATCACTTCAATCTCCAAATATTCATTGAGAAAATACTATATGTCATGCCAGAGACATAGTGATGACAGAGAAATTGAGCATAAACTGGTAAATAGGGAAACAAAATGATTCCAGAGAGTTGATAAGTGTTACAATAAAAATAAAAATGGGGAGATGTGACAGAGGGTGACTGGTGTGTGTGTGTGTGTAAGCATGTGTACACATACATATGATCATCAAAGTTTATTAGTTTCTCATTTATCAAATGAAGAGTTCAATTAGATGGTCTTTAAGGTGTTTCCAGACCTTTTCTGATGATAAACTTTTCTAATCTTGTCCAAAGTTTTTTAGATCCATTCACCATTCCAATGTTGTGGTAAGTTATCTATATTAATATTTAGAAATAATAATTGAAGAACAAAAAAATTCACCTACTAGGATTTGAAAACCATCTATATTCTTTTTTTTTTAAAGATTTTATTTATTTATTCATGAGAGACAGAGAGAGAGAGAGAGGCAGAGGGAGAAGCAGGCTCCCAAGGAGCAGGGAGCCCGATGTGGGACTCGATCCCAGGACGCTGGGATCATGACCTGAGCCGAAGGCAGACTCTTAACCATCTGAGCCACCCAGGTGCCCGAAAACCATCTATATTCTTATCTATTAAGAACAAAAACAAAAACAAAACCCAAAAACCAAAGCCAAACAAACAAAAGACCTAAAGGAAAACAACTGAGTATATCTGTCCACCAGAAGGGATTCAAAGCACAATTTCTACCCATGTCCATTTATAGTGTCTCTTTATTTGCCTCTTTCCATAAAAAGGCTTTTAGAAACCACTGACTTCTCATTAAAAACAAATGACAGTGGGTTGCACAATGACATGACCAAGCTTCTAGCTTTTTTACTTCCTGTGAACTGCTTGACTAGTTGGAATGGTTCTATTCTCATTTCAGAAGCTCCTAAAGGAAGAGTCAGGCATGAGTGCTCACTTTTGTGTAGCCATTTGAAGATCTATTGGCTAAGAAGTATTCCACATGGAAAACCATGGAAAGTCATGTGAGAGCAATGATTAGTGATGGTGGTATTAATAATTAATTTAGAGAACTGTTGCATTTATTATAAACTTCTTTTGGGGACTGTGGTAGAACCTCTGAAACATTATGAATTCAACTATTCAATTTGGTAGAAGAGAGGAGACGATGCTTTCTTTGGACTATACTTGGTAAGTCATCTTTTTAAATAATGAATTTCTTTTCCTCACTAATAATCACAAAAATACCACCAGTAAACTGCATTTTTCTTGGTTATCATGGAAAAATGCATTCTGAAATTATTTCCCACTATTATTATAATCTTGTTATTTAAAAAAAAGGTGTAAATGGAACATGGATGGAAATCCTGCTTTGAGTCCTTCTTGGTGGACAGATACACTCATGTGTTTTCTTACTGGTTTTTGCTTAGTAGTACGGTCTTTCAGCCTAGCTTCTCTCTGTCATCCATTGCTCTTGCTTCATTTTTTTTTAGAAAATGTAGGCAGCCAAATGGAGGAAAAATAAAGGAGAAAAACAGTTTCAGGATTAATCATAAAAATCACAAAAATGAGAAGGAGTTAATAAGACAAAAGTCTGTGAAACTGACATTATTTGTTTCTATTGTAGAGGCAAGCCAAACTTACTGGACATGGGCTCTTTGATGATCAAACCAATCCAGCGTGTAATGAAATACCCCCTCTTGCTGTGTGAACTCCAGGGCTCCACCCCTCCCTCTCACCCAGACTTCAGGGCGCTGGGAGATGCCTTCACCGCAGTGAAAGACATTAATGTGAACATCAATGAACTTAAAAGACGGAAAGATTTAGGTAAGAAGAGACATGATGAATTGAGTGTTTTCTGTGATTGGAGTATTCTGCTTATACTTCTGAGAATCAAAATATCTAAATAGTTATAGCAGTTGCGGTGATCATGATCATTCAATATCTAGATTAGAGGCTAAGGAGCAGAGTGTAGTTTGCCTGGCCAGCTGGATTCAGGAGATCACGAGGCACAAAAAAAAAAAAAGACAATTTTTTAAAAAATCAAGCAGCCCTATACTCAACCTCTGTTGACCATTGCATGCCTGGTGACATACTGTGGGCTGAAAATACCATAGCACATAGTCCTACTATCTCTGGCAATATGTGTGGGAAGAAAGAGACATGGCATGGCCAGGAAGCTGGAGCAGTGAGAAGCTCCAGCCAAATCAGTGGTGAAACAGGCCCAGCTAATACATCAAGCTCATCTGGTTCTGGCACATAAAGAATGGAGATTTTCTAGCAATAATTGCCCCATTGAAGGGAGCAAATATATTTCTTTCTCAAATTATGAAATTATTTTTAGGTATTTGTTAGCCAAGATGTAAAATTCATGTCTGAAGTGGAATGTAGATTTCAAAACAGGAGGCACAATTACATGGTTTCTATCATCCCGGATACAGTAATGCATCGGGATAGATTGTGTGGGTCCTCTGTCAGTGTGATTTGTGTCTGTTAGTTCTTAATTGGCTTTGTACTTCTAACATTAAATCTCAATTCAACATTACAGCAATGGTAGGACATTGGCGCTAAGTGCTCCAACAACTTCATTTATTTTTATTTTCCAAATTTTTATTGGAAAAATAGTATGTATTTGTATTAATAAACTAAAATTATAAAGAAGGGCCTAGAGTGAAAAAAGTGAAAGTTGTAGAGGAAGAGATGCTATAAACAAATTAAAAGACAGTCCATAGGCAAAGGATTACTATCTAGAATATATAATTACTGATATTAAATCAATAATAAAAACATTCTAATACAAAAAAAGGTTAATAATAAAAGGAAGCAATTCAGAAAGACCAATACATTTTTAAACACTAAGCTTCATCTATAAGGAGAGAAATGCAAATTAAAATTACAATGACATACCATTCCCATCCTATCAGACTGGTGAAAGGATTTTTTAGGGATAACGTTAGGTGCTGAATCTCAATCTGCAGGTGAAAATGTAGTGGGAATCACCACTATGGAGAACAATTTGACATCTAGTAAAGTTGAAGATGCCCAAACCTGAGACTCAGAAAATTAATCTCTAGATATTTGAGAAACTCTTTCCCATATGCTCATAGACAGGTATACTAGTAACTAGTATTGTTCATAAAAGCAAGAAGAAAATAGCTTACATATTTATCCAGATAATGGACAAACTGTATATTGGACACTATGATACCATGAGAACATAAAAATTAAAATGCATGTGTCAATTGAATAAATCTCAAAAACACAATGTTGAATTTTCTAAAAAGTAAATTACAAGTGACAGAAGAATATGTATACGCAATATGGTGCATTTTTATAAACACTGAAAACATTCAAAATAATACTATGTATTGCACAAATCCATATACAATAAAGTTGTAAAAATAGATAGTCAACCCCATTCTTTAGGATCATAATTCCCTTTAAGGGACCAAAGATGGGGATCAGAGAAACTTCAGCTGATTATTTTTATGGAGATAAGCAAGGCGAAATGTTAGGTTTTGACAAGGCTGAAAGAAAATTGTTATATTGTTCTTTTTACTTTTCTGTTTGCTTAAACTCTTTCACAGTGTTAAAGTGGAAAGATTTTCCACTCCCATGATTCCAGTTTGCATAGCTGACATGTCATAAGTTTTCTTCAGACTTTCTATGTAGTTTTTTTTTTTTTCCTATTTTTTCTTCTTTCTCTTTCTTCTTCTCTCCATCTGTCCTGAACATGTGTGGCACTACAGTTTGCTGGGCTTGGTTTTTAAACTTAATTACATATCATGAACATTCTTCCAGTTAATACTGGCCTTCTTTTTAATGGTTCCCTGGTGTTCTATTTCTGAGTGTGTCCTAATTTAGTTAACTCTTCCTCTATGGATAAACTTTCTGATTGTTTCCAATATTGTGCTATTAGAAAAAAAATGCTGTAGCAAACAAAACTTTGTATGCTTGATTATGGAAAGCAAATTCTCTGCACGGACTTCCTGGTCATAGACAATACATTTAGAAGATTCTGCCCAAATGTTCTCCACAAAAACTGTATTGGCTTAATCCTCACCAACAGTGTGTAAGATTGCCCATCTCCCGGCACACTGACCAAACTGAATGTTAGAAATATTTAACATTTTGAACAATATGGCAGATGAAAATGATCTTGAAGATAAAAAGATAAAGCTCAGAGAGGTGACTCAACTTACCCCAAAAGTCTCAGCTAGTGGAGAGCCACTCCAGAGTCTGAGGTCTCCTTATGCTGGGTGCAGTTTTCTTAGCTAGGCCTTGATGCTTCATTCTAGAGACTGAAGATAACAGATGTATTATCTGAGAAGAGAGAAAGTTTTTCTCCAGTGTCGGAGATTTCTTTAATGTGGAGGGTAAATGGACTGTGGGCTTTGAGGAGCTCAAGCGCCTGGACAGCTGAGTTTCCGGTCAGTGGGTTGGGCAGCTAGGCTTATGCCTGGGCAGTGGGGCCGGAGCATATCGCATCTGCATCAGAGGGTCAAAAATCACATAGATTTCTATCTTAAATATGGATCTTGAATTCTTTGGATGAAACACACACTTTCTATGTTGCACATGTTCAGATATGTGATTGCATTCTTCTATTTCAGTTCTAAAATACAAGAAGAATGATGAGGATGAATCACTTAAAGATAAATTGTCTAAACTAAACATTCATTCAATTAGCAAGAAATCAAAAAGAGTGACAAATCACCTAAAGATTCTAACCAGAGGAGAACCACAGGTAATTTTTCTTCTTCGGCCATATACATCCTCCTGGGGCATATGAATGCTGATATTTTTGTGAGGGTTTTGTTGGTTGTTATCAGAGCCGTTTCTAGAACACTGAGAATCAAGGTCATTGCCTAATGCTGATTCTTTCTTTCTCCCTCTTTTGGGGGAAATGGAGTGCAGGTGGTTTTGACACTATTTTAGCTATGGTGCTTCCACTCAGGAAGCAAAGGAGAGAAAAGGACTTGAAGACAGGAGTCAACGTGGGATGCCCCAGAAGTCCTAACTCTCACCATCAACCAGCACATAATCACACCCAAGGCAATGTCCTCCTTTCATCCCTAACTTATCTCTGCTTTTTAAAAACCTCACTTTCCTTTTGGGTTCCTTTAATGTTCATCTTATCTTTATTTCACCTATTTAAAAAAAGGGGGGTCAGGTGCCTACCTTAGTGGGCTACCTTTATCCTCTTCCTCTCTCTGCACCCCCCATGCACATTATATTACTGGGTAATTGTTCTGTGTCAGCTGTTTAGCCTGGTTTGAACCACTTTCATCTCAACCCCCAATAAATAATGGATGGATTAGCAAAGGTTCTCAAACTTTAAGGTGTGGAACAATTACCTGAGGAGCTTGTCAAAAGATTCCAGGGCTCCACCTGGTTCAAGGGTGCAACCTAGTGGTCTGTATTTTTACAAAACTCCAGGTGTTTTGAAGCTAAATGACCTTGAAGTAAGTGACCAATGGAACACACTTTGAGAATCACAAGATAGAAAGTTCATGGCCTGGAGATGGTAATTCACTGGGCTTCTAACCAAAAGAAGGCAGGGCAGTTCTTAAGATACTACATGGTAAAAAAAAAAAAAGATACTACATGGTACTTTTTTTTCTTCTAATTTGCCTGATTTCATCACTTATTTTGTTAACATCTCTAAGGTTTTTAGTTTGAACTAGAGGCTACCATATGGTAGTTCAGCATTGGTTTTCTTTGGCTTCTCCTATCTACTTCACTCTTTAGCGGCCATGGTCTTTTTCCTTTTTTCCATTAAGTCTTTGCAGCTTTCTGACCCTAAAATAGTAGTGGCTTCTTCCTCTTCTGAATGCCTGGCAAGCTTGCTGAGTGTTTTCCAATCTTGGCACCATGAACATTTGCCGGAGTCAGCACAGGGCAGAAAGTAAGGGCCAAGTCTTTGAAGTCATCCAGATCTGGATTAGAACGTCACTTCTGTCACTTAATCAATATATGCCTTTGGGCACATAGCTTAAATCCAAGGGAGTCATCAAGATTATACTAGGACCTACAACATGGAGGCCTCGTGAGGATGAAATGAGGTGATACGTATGCAGAAAGTACCTAACACAGATGGTAAGCATTCAGTACGTATTGGCTATCATCATCATCATCCTCATCATTTCATATCACTACAGTGTATTACTGATTACCAACTCTTTTTTTTTTTTTTAAAGATTTTATTTATTTATTTGAGAGAGAGAGAATGAGAGACAGAGAGCATGAGAGGGAGGAGGGTCAGAGGGAGAAGCAGACTCCCTGCTGAGCAGGGAGCCCGATGCAGGACTCGATCCTGGGACTCCAGGATCATGACCTGAGCCGAAGGCAGTCGCTTAACCAACTGAGCCACCCAGGCGCCCTGATTACCAACTCTTAACGTACAGACTTCTTACTTCTCACGTAGATATAAACTCCTTTATGCATGGTGTATTAGGTTTTTTACTTTCTGTATTTTATAATGTTTTGACATCTTGAAAAAGCTGCTGGGCCCTGAGAGATGCTCCTCCCAGGGCTAATCCATTCTTAGAGAAAGCAAAGGGCTCCCCTGGGATCAATTCTTTCATATGCGAACCAAGCCCTGAGTCTATAGCCCCAAACAGTTTCTAATCTATCTCTCACACACCAAGCCGGTGTTCCTTTGCCTTAAATCATCCTAGGGCCAGGTACCAGGCAAGTAGAGACCACCATGAAAGCGCAAAGCCCATGGGAATTACCCAAACTGGCCAATCCTAAACTGTTTATCCTGACCAGCTATTTCTATAAGGTTGCCCACAAAAACCACAATAAAGGCTCTGACCTTGACTTTCCCCTTGCTCCTTTCTGCCATCTGACCAAAACCAGTGATTGCCCTGTGGCCCTATATGGCATGCAGTGACCTCCTCTTTAGGACTTTTCAGTATAATCAACTTCTTCCAAGCCTTGTTTTTGTTTCCTCTTGTGGCTGTACTTCCTTCCTATTCCATATCCAATATGGACATTCTTAGAATCCGTGGCATGTATCATTGTTCTTAATACTTCTTTGTGTTCTTCTAGGGGCTCACTGGGTCCATTGCATGCAGGAAATAATTCCAGGCCCCTCTCCCAATGCAAAACTATAATGTGAGAAGTTTGGGACATTATGGTGTATGGTCAGATAAGGGAAAGGAAAATCAAGACATTTGAACTAAAAGCAACAGTAATAAAATTGGATTGGGAATTCAATTTGAGAGAGACTGTAGCCTCCATGGGCATGTGTAAATGTCATGCACTCAATTCTCCCCTACTCTTTAGGTTGTTGCTTCTGACTTAAGACAATTCTATTGAGGAACAATAGGCAGGTCTTAATTCCGAGCAGGTTTTTGTAGAAGCTGTTACATTCCTTAACATATTTATCATCGGCTTCTGATATTTTCCAATTGTGAAGTAAAAGTGAATTGTAGGTAAAGTGGCCTGAAGGGATATTAATTAGATTTTCCCCTTAATCTTTTGAGAAGATGTCCTGTCAGCAATGAAGCATTTCACTGTTAATCAGAAAATCAGCTGCATAGGCTGAACTGCAGAAGAGATAAATCTCAAATCAGTCAATTTTGCACTTGTCAGCAACTCAGGTGAAATATTTGGTGGAGTTAGGGTATAAAACTATTACCCAAGAGGAAGATACTATTCAATTCATCACACATGTATTGAACTCTATGTACCAGACACTGTGTTAGAGATCGAGAATACAAAGAAATTCTGAATTCAGACTCCTTGGATTTGAATCTTGGTCCTACCTATTAACATGGGTAAATTTCTTTAACTTCCTATATTATTTAGGGTAAAGGCCAAGCTCCTTTCACAAAGAGATTCCAAAACTAAGTAGCTTAAGCTAGATAGTCATTTCTTTCTCTCTCTTTCAATAGTCCTGAGATGTGAGTCCAGACGGGCTCTGCTGCACAAAATTCTGTAGGAACCCAATTGTCCCCACTTGGAGGGTTTTGCTGTTCCCCAAACATACTGTCTTCAGCTGCTTGGTTGAAGTTGGGTCACCGCTGTGTCTTCAGTCTTGTCCCAAGGACAATGCTGGAAGGCCAAAATTCAGAAATGAAATACATCACTTAGCTAACATCTATTTACCCAAACCAGTTACGAGGGCAGAACCAGTGGCAGGGGAGGCTGGAAAGGGTAGTCGCTAGCAGGGCAGCTATGTGTCCAACTTAAACTAGAGGTGCAAGTGTTGTCAGTAGAAGGATGACAGGGGGACATCAACTATCCCTGCCACAGCTCCCAAGCTTCTGTTTATCTCTAAAATGGGATTAATTGTGGCACCTATGCCATAGAGTTTTGTAAGAATTAAAATGAGAGAATGGAAAGCAGGTTTTAGCACCATGTCTGGAACATAGTTAGTGTTTAATAAATGTTAGCTATTATTTTTACTAAGACAAAAAATACTTAATCTCAAATGCTTGCCATTTATCAGTGGAAAGAATCACTTAATTAACTAGTGTTGTGAGAGCACATGGGGCAGCAATTAATTTTCTACAGTGAAAAGAATAGGAATTCAAGGGAGCTTTCATAGAAGGGGTGACAGTTGAGTCCTTAAAAAAATTAAACAGATATTTGCAATGCAGAAAAAGGGACAGCAGCATATTCCAGCAAAATAAAACAGCATGAGAAGGGCTTGGCTATAGGAATGTAGAACTGCACAATATTTCTCATACTGTGATCCCTGGATCTCTTATTTTAGAATCATCTGGATCTCTGCCAAGATACACAAAATAGCTGGGGGGGGGGCAGTCCTTGAGACCCACATTTAAAATAATCTGCCCCAGTGGTGCCTGGGTGGCTCAATCGTTAAGCGTCTGCCTTTGGCTCAGGTCATGATCCCAGGGTCCTGGGATCGAGCCCCACATCAGGCTCCCTGCTCGGTGGAAAGCCTGCTTCTCCCTCTCCCACTCCCCCTGCTTGTGTTCCCTCTGTTGCTGTGTCTCTCTCTGTCAAATAAATAAATAAAATCTTTAAAAAATAAAATAAAACAATCTGCCCCAGCATATTGTTCAATACATCAAACTAGATTAGAGCATAGAGATCATAAGGCAGATGGTATTGAATGTTGTGTGAATTACAAGAACTATGCCACCTATTTAATCAAAAGCTTTTTAGATAAACAATATTAAGGGGTTTAAAAATAAAATAAAATATCACCATTTTCTGTGCATTCAGTTCTAAGATCAACCATCCCCCCCCCCCACCACCACCCACCAAGGTCAACCATCTTAAATTAACAGACCTATGAACAGAGAGCAGCTATGGTTACTACCCAGGAACAAACCAAAGAATACCCACCATATGCCACAAATCATTTGCATGTTCACACAGATTTTGGCAGCATGAAGCTGGTTCTGCTCTTCTTTTGTCACCATTGTGATAGCCAAGAAATACTTCTCACTATTAATAATAATTATGGTCTGGGCGCCTGGGTGGCTCAGTCGTTAAGCATCTGCCTTCGGCTCAGGTCATGATCCCAGGGTCCTGGGATCGAGTCCCACATCGGGCTCCCTGCTCGGCAGGAAGCCTACTTCTCCCTCTCCCACTCCCCCTGCTTGTGTTCCTGCTCTCGCTGTCTCTCTGTCAAATAAATAAATAAAATCTTTAAAAAATAATAATAATAATAATAATAATTATGGTCTTATCAATAAAATAAAATATAAAAAAATAACTGAACACATGTGACTACTATCTTAACTCTGCTGAGTTTTCCCCACAAAAGGACTCTTTTGGCCAAGATCACATTCAACCTTTCAAATTTGAGTTGGTAAAGAATTACCGCATTTTTTAGCCAAGAAGCTAAGTATATTTTCTAAATAACCACTGTGAAATTAACTGGGATGAGCCATAGCAACAAAACAGTAAGTTCCAGTCAAGAGATGAAATGTTTATCTTATTTAAATTTTGATTTTTTATTTTATTAATTATTTTACGAACCCACAAATGGGGCATAATTTCAGAGTACATATATAATATATGCCATTAGAAACTGCAGAGAAAGTTTTACCTGCCCCAGCTACCATCACATAGACGAAGCTCTGTGAGAGCCGAAGGCGGATTAACCGGCAGCATGCGGCGTCGCCACACTAATTGAAGTTGCGCCGTGTGCTTGTGCTAAGGCAGTCAGCATGACATGGAAGGTTTTCTTCTCAACAAGGGGTCTCTTTGTTGTGTGCTGGGCTAATACAGCCTGTGATATTTCTTTAAAACACCAGATTTGTTCGAGTTATAAAAATAAAGAATTTCATCTACATTTTAGGTGAAAGACAATACTTTCAATAGAGAAGAAAAGCTGTTTAGATCTTTAGAAAAGACGGTGAGGCATTGCGTGAAGAACATTTCCCTCTGTCTTCAACATATCCAGGTAGGTAAGACACAACCAGTTCCAGTGTTTCTACGAGAACGTATTGATGTCCATGGTTATTCTGAAGAGTACATGTGAATGTTCGTGCATGTATGTGATTGAATTTATATGATGAAATTCATTGATACTGTATCAAATTTGGGAGGCTGCCAACTGCAGGTGAGGGAAGCCAGTATAAGGATGTAGATGTTGTTCTTTGTTCCCGTATCTGCTCCGTCCTTCTCCCAGTTGAGGTGGCTGTGTTGTGGGACGTAAGCTCACATGATTGCCACGTGGTGCTGGACCATCAGCACGCTGTCCTTACAATAGAGATGAGTTCATTAATACAAAATTGATTTGGCAGAAATTTCCTTTATTTGTTGGATTATACTAACATATCCCTTTCTAGTACCTAAAACACATATTTGCAAATTTAAAAGTGGTACTGAAAGAAAAAAGGAAATCAAAGGGGGACATGAAATTAGAGGAGAACTAAAGAGCAAAAAGAGCAGAACATAAAGGCCATATAAAAACCGCAGAAACCCACATGTGTATCTCAAATTTAGCTGTAAGTCTTTGAGAAGCCAACTTAAAAAAAGGACATACGATCACACAACCCTAGATGAACAGAGCACCTCTATTTATTTTATAACTGGTGTTTCGTAATGTCCCCTTTAGAGTTCTGAATGAAATTCACAGGTAATTCAACCTTAGGTAGGTAGGTCTACATGAAAGAAAATCAATGTAAAGGAAAATAAATTCTAACAAAATAATAACTACAATATGCAAATACTCCCACACAACCATAGTAAAAGAAAAACCCTACTAATTTCCAATCCCCCAGGAAGTTTTCCTGCCCTTGTTGAGAATCACTGACTTAACCAAACCAATTGAAGTGCAGTATAATTATATTTAGTAAGAGAGAATGGATCTCATATAGAAGACATCGTGTCCTCAACAACATCTTGATAATGGTCATGACTGGGAGACATAGACAATTAGTAGAATTCTACGTAAGGGAGTTAACAAATGACCCCCTTCGCATTTTCCAGTTTTTATTTTGGATATCTATTTTTGGAAGCAGATGTTTGCATGCATAGGTAAATTATCATACCAAAAGAGGATTAGGTTAACAGGCATGATGATTTGGAGAAAAGGTTCTATGTTATGTAACCAACAAGCCACATTCCTTTCTCATTTATTAACTGATGCAAAGCCTGATTTTGCAATCAGGTTTGCTAATCTCTTCCTAAAGCTCTGCTTTCTGTGAAAAGAAAACCAAAACTCAGTTATAACAGCCAGACAGAGCAGTGGGAACCCTGTCCTTCATATACATTTCATGAAGTGAATGCATCTTGGGAATATCTGTAGGAAAGTCTTCTATTTCTACTAACCAATTCAACAAAAACATGAACATCTTCTTTTAAAAATTCACTAGGGGAAACTGAAGACATAAATCAAAAAGGCGTGATTTCTAAAATAAGGGGTTCAATAAGACCTGAATGCTGAAGAATGGCCAATGAGGGACCTTAGGATGTAGTCCACTTAATAAAGAAGGTGTCGTACAGAGCAGTAGGAGAAAGTGACAGGGGGAAATAAGAAAAGAAATTGTTACACGTAACCCCATTGTACAGAGTATTCATGACTTTTTTTTACTTCCTTTTTTTCCTTTTATCTCTCCGTGGTAACGGAGGGCTATGATGATGAAGTACACACTTGGGATATATTTAATTGTACAGAACTTCAGAACTTGGCCCATTTTGTGACTTTGTCCCTGGGTTTCAGGATGCCATGCCCTTAGCGCTGCGGAGTGTCATGGAGCTCCAGGAGATCTCGTGCAACAAAGACAAGGAGGAGACGAGCTATTCGGAGGCCCCAAGGAATGCCCTGAATCCCTGTGGCGACTTTGTAAGTTATTTATATTCACAGATAAATTAGAAAGTGGGCTTAAGAGGAAAGCTGCTTTTTATTTATTTTTCTGGAGTTAGAAATAAAACAGGCACTAAAGCAAATACGAATGTCAAAATCAGTAGATTTAAACAGGAGGGGTTTGTTTTTTTTTCATTATTAACTATTTTAAAGTGAGTTAGTGAAGATTTTTCATTATGATCCAAATTTAAGAGGGTCCCAGACTGAGTTTCTAGGAGTAGTCAATATCTGTGCAACCTTTATTTATTTATTTTTTTAAGATTTTATTTATTTATTTGACAGAGAAGGAGAGCACAAGCAGGGGGATGCGGCAGGCAGAGGGAGAAGTAGGCTCCCAGCTGAGCAAGGAGCCCAATGCAGGACTCGATCCCAGGGCCCTGGGATCATGATCTGAACTGAAGGCAGACGCTTAACCAACCGACTGAGCCACCCAGGCGTCTGTGTGTAGCTTTTAAAATCAACATTTAGTTTAAGTCTGCATGTGATAGATGACGGATTTATTAAGTTGGCAAGCTGTGATTTTCCTAAAGGAGTCTCTGGAAAAGTCCAGAGTCCTTACAGGAGGAGCGAAGATACTCTCTGAAGACGTGACTTTTATTAACACACTATATACTGGAAAGTAAAGCCTTCTTATTGAGAAAGGGCTTTTACCTCTGAGTTTGTTTTCTATGAGTTCTGTAAAATATACAGAATTATAAAACATAGCTTGGGAATCCTAAAAACCTGCTTGAGCCTAGAAATATTTGGCTGGTAAATTAGTTTGAGTAGTACTAATTTTAATTTAGTATCTTGTGTTCCATAGGTATTATTATATCATAGTAGTATGTTATAGAGAAGCCATAATAGACTCCTTCATCATCTTGAAGGTCCTTGAAAGAGGCAGTTTTGTATTGGCATTATTGGCATTTTGGGTCAGACAGTTCTTCATTGAGAGGCCCTTGTGTTGGAGGATGCTTAGCACTCCTGGTGTACCAGGCTCTAAATCTCATTAATGTCCCCCCAATCTCAAGTCATGACATCCAGTGAATAGCCCCACATATTTCCAAATCCTAGAAATTGATGCAGCCCCACCCCCCCAGTAGAAAACACTTGGAAGCATCTTATTTCGTGGCACTGGGGAATGGCAAGTCAGGATTACATCTGAACTAAAATGATCGATCAGATAAATGAGAGTGAGAGAGCAAGAGAGAGAGAGAGAAGTTTTTATGATGGATGTTAAATGGAAACAGTGTGGCTAGTTCTTTATACACTTCTGGGCTTAATTACAGACAGCACATTTTAGAAAAGTCCTTAAGGGTTTGCTCTTTACCTTAATTCCAATGTATTAAGTCGATAAGTATTTATTGAGCACCACGTAAGAGCATGGTATACAGCTTCTCCTCAGCAAGCATGTCCAGAATTTGATGGAAGAAGAGCTGTATTCTTCTCCTCCTTGCATGAAACCACAAGATGATAAATTAAGCTAAATTAAAATAATTATCACAATGATCAATATAAAAGTAACTTTTTACTTATGAATAAAGTATATTAAACTTTTTAAAAATTAAATGTTCATAAGAATTCAAAAATCTATCTAAAGGCAGAGCAGTGTTTTTATCTAACTTTGAAAGATACTTACCTACCTTGAAAAGTACTTGCCTATATGTTTTGAATAGGAAAAAATATTAAAAGAAAATCTGATTCTTATTTGTTCCAATCGTAATTCCTATGCCCAGGTGAATTGGAATCAGTTTATGTCTGCGGTCACAGGATACATATCCTGTGACCGCAGACATATATATATATATATATATACGTATATACTATACATATATGTAGATAGTAATTATGTTGTAATATTGTAATTACCTGTAGAATCCAGTCAAGTTACAATATAGTAATTTATCAGAACAGTAAACAGATTCTTTGCTTAGTCAAAGGACTCATTAAACAGTCTGCAGGTATATATTGATTATTTTAGAAGATAGACATCAAATTTAATCTGTGTAGTCTACTGCTAATGCCAGTAAGAGATTGGTTTCCCCTCTCTTGTAGATTTCCCATGAGTTCAGACAAAGTTACCAGAGGCTGTTTAATTAATAAAAGCTGCTGCTCAGATGCTGATCCCCTAGGACATCTTTCAGGGTACAAAAGAGAAACCTGCTTCTAAACTGCTGTAACAATCATGTAACCCATGAATAAACGATAAAGCGTAAAGTCGGCAGTCAGGAAACGTAGGATACTAGTGCACTTCAGAAGAGAGGGGGAGGAAAGAGAAAGAGAAGAAAGTAAATCTAGGATGCTTAGGTGCTGGCATGGGGTTGGGGGTTAATATGAAGTTCATTTTCAGTGACTCAAAATGACTAACCCTAAAATGTAACAATTTAAGAAACAGAACCAGCATCAGCTTAATCTTTCAATGTATTTAAAGAGAAAGCAATGACTCTGTTGTCTTTTCTATCATAGGAGCAAAATACCTATAATAAGGAGGTACTTAGGGGTGCCTGGGTGGCTCAGTCATTAAATGTCTGCCTTCGGCTCAGGTCATGATCCCGGGGTCCTGGGATCGAGCCCCGCATCGGGTTCCCCGCTCAGCGGGAAGCCTGCTTCTCCCTCTCCCACTCCTTCTGCTTGTGTTCCCTCTCTCGCTGTGTCTCTCTCTGTCAAATAAATAAATAAAATCTTTAAAAAAAATAAGGAGGTACTAATCTGTATATGGTAAAAAGTTCGTCTACCCAAAATGAGACATCAGGGTAGCCAGGGAATTGGGCAGATGTGGGAGGAATAGGATACAGTGTCTTCTAAGACTACCTTCCTTTTATTGTCAGCAAAGGAAGGGAATGATATGGTGAGTCATTTGCACAGTCTTAGTGGTCAAAAACTGGAGTTTGCCTCCCACCCCTGTGCTGGAGTAACTCCGCTGGGCTCCGGGATTAGAAAAGAGGGGAAGGGGAAAGTGTTGAAGGAGATGACCCCAATGACAAAACCAATAGCTTTAGAGAGAAACATGGAGTGCATTTTGGGTGTGCAGGCTTTAACTTTTGTATTCCTCTTCTTGCTCACTCTTTACATTCAGTGTTAGAGTCTAGAGTCCCTGTTTTAAGTCTTGGAGCAGGTTTAGACAAAAAAAGATCACATCCTCTCTCTCTCTCATTTTAAGATTTTATTTATTCATTTGAGAGAGAGAGAGAGAGCACGAGGAGAGGGGGGAGGGTGAGTGAGAAGCAGACTTCTCGCTGAGATGGGAGCCCAAGATATGGTACTTGACCACGGTGGGGGGGAGCTTTACTGGGGGGCTGGATCCCAGGACCCAGAGACCATGACCTGAGCCAAAGGCAGATGCTTAACCATCTGACCACCCAGGTGCCCCATGGCCTCTTAACTTGGCTATATACTTTCCTGTCCTCCTCTGAGCTCCTGCAGGGAGGAGGTAGCGTAGTACCTGTGGTTGCTCCTTACTCTGTCACAGGATTGCTTTTCTCTTTCGGCAGGCAGCCCATTTGCAGAGGCTCGTCCTGATGCCCCTGTCGGCCCTGCTGTCCTTATTCACAGGGCCTCAGAAGCTCATCCAGAAACGCTATGACAAACTGCTGGACTGCAACAGCTACCTACCGCGGGCAGCAGGAGATGAGTCAGACTTGGCCAAAAAGGAGTACGAGGCCCTCAATGCCCAACTCGTGGAGGAGCTCCAGGTGTTCAACCAGGCTGCTCGGAAGATTCTGTGGAACTGTCTGTGCAGTTTCACAGCTCTCCTCAGGGACCTGACACTTGCAGCTCGGCAGGTTTATTCCACGGTGGCGCCGGTAAGCTCTGTGCCAGCACCTGGCTAGCCAGGCCAGCAGGATCTGCTAGAAACTGCAGCCATGTGCAATGGCCCTGTTCATGGTGTGCACGTGTGCAGTGCGTGTGTGCATGTGGCGTGGGTGGGGGGGTGGTATTTAACTGAAGCCAGTCACAGTTTTTAAATTTCTTTCTCTTTTCTCCATAGGAAAGTTTCCTAGTTCAGGTTTATTGTGCCTTGCACACCTTAGGTCTTCTTGGAGGTATCTTTTCAAATGCCAAACACCTTTTAGCTCCACCTGCTTGATGCGTTGCTGAAGCTTATCAATTTGTGTTTTGTAATCTCTTCCTATTCAACAGTTCTTCAGTGCTGACCATGACTATTAAGACGTGGATCCAAAAAAAAGGCCATCTCCATGTAATGACAGCAACAGGATAACTGTCAAACCAGTTTTTTTTTGCTTTTGTTTTCCTCTATGTAAAAAAAGTCTAGGGGGTGTGTGTGTATGCGTGTGTGTGTGCACGTGTGTGTAATCTAGCTTTCCATTAGGATATGATTTTATGACTATTTTCCTGAAGAAGAAGAATGATATTTACAAGCTAATATCAACTTAAAAAATCAGTGTGGTTTCTTTGCCCTTCATTTCAATTAGTTCTTACTCAGCTGGTTAGATATTTAATGGACAACATTTGGAGGGGAATTAATTGTCCTGACTTTATTTTTTACTGTGTATTTAATTAACTTTTAACTTACCCTTTGAATAAATTAAGTTGAAAAATCAGGTGCTACATTTACATGATTCAAAGCAAAACTACATAAAAATGTATAAGCAGTCTCACACAGACTCCTGTTCCCTAACCACCCATCCCCTACCCCCACCCCCATTGTTACTAGTTTATCCATTTAGGGTTTCTTCATGCCATTAGAAGTAAATGCAAATATGTATATATTTTTCCTATAGAAAACTGGGATATTACAACACCATCCTGCAATTTGCTTTTTAACCTCCTGGGGATGCATTGATGTGTTACCATAGACTGTTATGCCTGGTTTGTATCTCATAAAAATGGAATCATACAGTTTGCATGGTTTTGTGTATCAACCTGTTCCTACTGATGGATATTTGGATGATTCCAGTTGTCTATAACTGCGTGGTTATAACAAATTATATCAGCATGTAGCAACCAATGGTCATTTATTACTATTGTCTTCCATGGTTCTGGAGGTTCCCTGGGCTCAGGGTAGTCATTCTCATTGTCTCTGTGAGGTTGCAGTCTCATAATAGCTGGGGCTAGAGCCATCTCAAAGACCTCCTCAAGCCCATGTCTGGGGTGGGAGATAGGATGATGATAGAAGACTCCAATAGTTGAGGACGAGGCCCCCCACCCAATCTTTCAACAAGGTTTTTTGATATGCTGGCCACAGTGCAACTGGACTTCTTCCAAGTCTCAGAGTGAGTGTCCCAAGAGAAACCAGCAGAAACCACATGGTCTCTTTTAGCCTAATCTTGAAGGTCAGATAGCATTACTTCTGTTTTTCTGTTCATTTCCACATTCTACTCATGGAGGCAATTTTCAAAACCCACGCACTTTTGAGGAGAGAGGTCATGGACTCCACCTCTTTATGAGAGGCATGTCAAAGAATTTGCTGATTTGTTTTAAAACCAGCACAGGCTCTTAACCAATGCTTCTCGTTGTAGGTTCTTTCTCCTTCCCACTATCCCACCCTACCACTTTGGAGGACCCTACTGCCATTGAGTCCTGAGCCCTTCTTCCAAAATTCCATTGCTTTTTATTTCTCTTCTATTCTTTTATTTAGGTTTGAAACTTTATTATTTTTTTAAAGATTTATTTATTTGAGAGAGAGAGAGAATGAGCAGGGGCCAGGAGGGAGCAGAGGAAGAGGGAGAAGCAGACTCCTCCACTGAGCAGGGAGTCTGACGTGGGGCTCGAGTCCAGGATCCCGAGACCATGACCTGAGCCAAAGGCAGACACTTAACTGACTGAGCCACCCAGGCACCTCTAGGCTTGAGCCTTTAAAAACAATTATCCCTATCGTTTTTAGTGATATTTCTGGAGACAGCAAATTAGACCATTTTTATCCAAAAGTTCTAACATTGCCCTAATTTTTTTCTGTGGAGCTATCTTACACTTTCTCTGTTTGACACAACTCTACTAAATTTAATATCTAATATGGTTAAATAGTTGTTTGAGAACAATGCCATATCATTTCTACCTATAGGTTCCACTGTTGGCCTCAAGAATCTCTGAAATTCAGAATCAAGTACTAGAAGAGGTTCAAAATCTTAATTTTGTAAAGGACAGCAGTACCACCTTTATTGAGAGGAAGCTTAGTTTTGAAAAGAAGAAGACTGTGCAAATTCTGGTGAGTTTGGTAGCATTCCTGACAATAACTCTCACTTCTTTTCCTTATTCAAATCACAGTATCTATTATTTTCTAAGTCACTTATCTCATTCTAATATCCTGTAATTTACCAACCTATTATATGTAGGATTTCTTGTCTATTTCTTCCTTCTATACTATGAGTTCTGTAAGGTCATAGATTTTTACCTGTTTTGTATGTGATATATTCCAAGCTGTTAAGATGGTGCCTGACAACAGATATAAATCTGTTGGATGAATGAATAGAATTTTATAGAGCAAAATCATAGTAGTTCAACTGTTTCATTTTTTTAGATAAGGAATCCCAGACTCCAGAGATGAAGTGGCTTTCTCAAAGTCACTAGAGGCAGAGCTGGGAGGGGGCCTAGACCCTGCCTCCTGCCTAATTTACTGATAATATTTCCCAGAAAAAGACATGCACACGTACAATTTACTTAATTAAATATTACTTATCAAGTGCTTGGTACGCAAGGGATTGTCTACAGGATGGCAAAAATTAAAAATTGTTCCATCGAAGAGGGGTTAGAACCTCTGCCTTCTTAAACTCAGTTGAATTTTCTTCCCTGCAACACTGCCCTCATGTGCTAACTAGAGAATTTTTCACCACATAACTCAGCTGGATGCTTCACAATAATAACTCCATCAACGCTTCAACATTGAAATAATCCCAAATCAATACGGCTTCAACATTTTAAAAAAATCTCCAAAGAAGAAATCTTTGCTGGCTTAGTGAAAATTTTATTACACATCTATCTAAATGCAAATTTCTCCTTACTTCTCCCAGCCGGAAGTGCCCCGTCAAACTGACATTCACCGCTCGGAACTTCTATCCACGTACAGTAAAGAAGAACTCTACCAAGCGAAGCGCAAGTGCAATGCTACCCAAGAATATGACATCAATCTTCTGGAAGGGGAGTTGGTGGCTGTGGTGGAACAGAAGGATCCACTGGGGAGTACAAGCAGGTGGCTTGTTGACACAGGAAGTAAGTTTTTTGCATGAAATGCACTGAACTACCACCTCTTTTCAAGTTGAGATTTTCCCAGGGGCCTCTCTGTGCTTCTCTAAACACAAATGTTTAGTGAGGGTACATACAGATGACCTTGTTTCTTCTTTCTTTTTTGTTCTTATCCAGTTATAAAAGGGTATGTGTATTCCTCCTTCTTAAAACCGTACAGTCCAGCAAAAGCACAGAAGGTGGACGCTGAGAACAGGTTCGGTGATGACGGTTTTGATAACATCAGCCTCTTTGTGTCCTCACGGCCAGCTAGTGACAGTGTCACAGGCACCCCGGAAAGTAGCATAAGTGACAGCAGCTCATCTCTTAGTGGTACATATGGGAAGTTCGAAACAAACGGCGCTGACGGTCACGGCTCTCAAGAGGCAGATGAGCAGGTGAGCATTTGAACCTTGATGTGACGCTGCTTGGCTGTTCAAATCATCAAAGATGTTCTCTCTAATAAATAGCGTTCTATCTTGCTGGGAGACTTGGTAGAAGAGTGTCAGCTTTGACAGCAAGGAGACCTCGCTCTATGAACACTTACTCTCTGTGCCCCTTCTTGCAAGGAATTTCATTCTCTGAGCCTGTTTTGTCAAATGAGGGAAAGAGGACCATAACTGCTACGTTGCACGCTTGATGCGAGGATTAGGGAAAATGTGTATGTGTATGTGTAAAGTACCCAGCCCAGAGTAGACACTCCGTAAATAGTAGTTGTCACTATTACTACCCTGCTGTCATGTACTTGGAGTGAAGCAAAGACCGTCTTTTTATACTCCTCCATCAGAGAAAAACAGTTCAATACTGAACAGATTGCCACCATAAGGAGCAGGTGGAAAACTGTCCATGATTCCTGTAAGAGCGGTATCTTCATTGAGCGATCTATATAATTGGCCATTTTTAATCTCTCGTATAGTGCCATGTACGACCTACTGACGCCCTTAAGGACTACCTTTCTTGTGCTGCACCCATGCAGAGATATGGGGATCACTCACACAATAAGTTAGCTATAATGTAGGGTTCCTTTTTACTACCCTCAGAAAGTTTCAGTATATTTAACTGTCAATCCTCAAGTGGTGACCAACTAACTGCTTCTCTTTTTTAACGTGCTTTTTTCGTTAGTGGCTTTTTTTTTTTTTTAACATTTTATTTATTTATTTGACAGAGAGAGAGATAGCGAGAGCAGGAATACAAGCAGGGGGAGTAGGAGAGGGAGAAGCAGGCCTCCCGCCGAGCAGGGAGCCCGATGTGGGCCTCGATCCCAGGACCCTGGGATCATGACCTGAGCCGAAGGCAGACGCTTAACGACTGAGCCACTCAGGTGCCCCCGTTAGTGGCTTTTACTAATTAATTTACATTTGCTTTTTATAAGGCTAATACATGTTATTTGTGAAAAGTTAAAATGGTGTAAAGATATACATAAATTAAAAGTAAAGGTCTTTATTCCCTTCTAGCCAAACCCTACCCTTCAGAGACAATATTAGGGTTTATCTTTTCAGACATTCTCTGTGCATGTACAAATACTTTTATTTATACCAGTGGGAATGTGTATATGTTACATAATTTGCTTTTTTTTTTCCTACTTAACAATGTATCTTAGACACAACGGTACCTAAATATGTACCTTATTCCCTAAAAAATTCTGAATAATAATTTATTTTGTGGCTATATCATAATTTATGTAACTATTACCCTAATAAAAGACATTTAGAATATTTGGGGGGATTTTAAAATTTCAAATTATTTCAGGCAAGATACCTTGTTCATCGACTTTTGTGCACTTATATGAGTACATATGTGGGACAAATTCCTAAAAATATTGGAGGGTCAAAGGGTACATATATCTAAAGTCTTGATAGACACTGCCATACTGCCCTTCAAAAATAGTTTATCTCTATTTAGTTTCTTTCGTCAATGATACATTGGTTGTTGCCCAATTCATGATGAATTCTTTTTTTAAGAAAGATCTTTATTAAGGACTTACTTACATGCCATAAAACTCATCCATTTTAAGTGTATAATTCAATGACTTTTAGTATATTTACAGAGCTGTTCAACTATCACCCCAATCCAATTTTAGAACATTCCTTTCACCGCCCCCCCACCAAAATTCTCTGTAGTCATTTGCAGTCTGTTCTCTTTCCCAGCCCAGCCTCAGGAAATTACTAATTTACTTTCTTTCTCCATATATTTGACTTTTTTGTATATTTT
The DNA here is from genome assembly GCF_011800145.1 of Mirounga leonina. Taxonomy (NCBI): domain Eukaryota; kingdom Metazoa; phylum Chordata; class Mammalia; order Carnivora; family Phocidae; genus Mirounga; species Mirounga leonina. The sequence goes on from NW_023270702.1 coordinate 5,148,515, forward strand.
GTATTAATGGAATCATACAATATGTAGTGCTTTGCAGCTGGCTTCTTTCACTTAGCATAATGGTTTTGCGAGTCATCCATGTTGTGGTATATATATGTACTTTGTTGCTTTTTATCACCTAATAGTATTTCATTCTATGGATATAGCAAATTTTGTTTATCCATTCACCAGTTGATAGACATTTCAGGTAATTTCTATTATGAATAATGCTGCTATAAACATTTAGGTACAAGTCTTTGTGAGGATTTCATTTCTTTTGAATAGATACCTAGAAGTAGAATTGCTTGTTGATATGGTGAATTTGTGTTTGACTTTTTTAAAGAAACTGCCAGACTGTTTTTCAAAGTGACTGCACCATTTTACATACCCACCAGCAATGCATGGGGTTGTGGATTGCAGTTTCTCCACATCCTCACCTTATTGTCTTTTTTATTATGATGATAGTCACTCTAGTGGGTGCAAAGTAGTATCTCATTGGGGTTTTAATTTGCATTTGACTAACGCTGTTGAGTATCTTTCATGTACTTATTGACCATCCCTGCATTTTCTCTGGTGAAATGTCTATTCAAATATTTGCCCATTTTACAAATTGGGTCATTTTCCTTCTTATTATCCAATTGTAAGAGTTCTTTGAATACTTTGGATGCAAGTTCTTTATCAGATATAATTTGTAAAAATAATTTCTCCCAGTCATGACCGATTCTTAACTCATCCGGACATTACTATATGCTTCTATTACTCTTCTGTCTTGAAGTTTCAAAACACCGTTTTTCTATTACTTGTTCACTCTCTTAGTTTATTCAAGTTTCTAGAAAACAAAATTATATTGTAAAGCCAATAGATTAATGAAATTTTATCAGTAAAATCTATAGTTGGTATTAAATATCCTGGCAGACTTTGACTTATCCCAAAAACCTAGAAGGACAGAAATTTGAGGACCAAATTTGTCAAGATACCCTAAAGCTGGCTTGATGTTGAGCTCTAGTTACTATTGACTCTACAGAGATTTTTGGAGTAAGTGCCGCACTGAGGCTCTTTTGGCATGGGATTTGTAGTCTATTTCCTAACAGCAGCTACTGCAAAGTAATTCTCTTTGAGTAATCCTATCAATATGTTTCATGTGAATTAGGTCCATTAGAAGTATCCATTACCAAGAGAGGGGAAAAAAATGAGATAATTTTCTTTTGCTCAAAACAAAGTATATTGATAGTATCTCTTCACAGAGTGCTATTTGTTCTTTTCCTCTGAGTTTGGAACCAATTCAAAATAGACCCTGGTGTCAGGGACATACATATAAGCGTTATTGCTAACAAAACTGGATTAGAAAATGCAGCTTGGATCAGTGGCCATGTAGGATCCCTGAATATTTTCCTGTGTTAAAATAATTGAAAATTGCAGGTCTCTCCTGTGTATGGACAAAGTCTGTCCAAGTAAATTTACTATGAGTTGAAGACAATGCACCTGTTAGAAACCCCAGTACAAGAGGGAAGAAAAGACCACATAGGACTATTTCCCTTAATGTCTTAATCCCAGTCAATAGAGGTACATGGGCTAGTGGTTTTCAGACTTTTCCAATTATGCAACTACTGTTCAGCCCTTGGAAACAGAAGGAAAACCTTATATGATCCTCCTAATCCTTATCAGAGGGCTGGTGTTTTCATTCTGTTGACTCCTACAAAGTGCGGAGAAGAAAATGGTTAACCCCCACACTTGTGGTGTGACAATCTAATTGAACAATGAATGCATTATAGAAGTCCCTATAAGGTGACTGAAAAGTGGGAGTAAATTGTATCTTTTTTTGTGAACAGTGAGAATACATTGTATATTTTAATATGCACATTTGAGGTAACCTACAAAGCAATCTTCTGTGTGGCTATTTAGACTTCTGGTCTTGATTTTATCATCAGGAACATCAACTCAAACCTGTATTGATTTAACTGGATGACACTTTGAGTCACCATTTCTTCCCTATCCTACTGTGGCAGTAACACATTTTTTTTTTTTTTTTTTTTTTTGCTTTCTTCCGGAATTGAAATAGCATATTGCCATTGGTGTTGTAGGCTGTAATCTACTTTTATTGATGGTTCTAGTGGACCCTGACAAGAAGGTAGATGGGTAGCCTTGACCTATACCTGATATTCAGGAGGCATCACTGGGGTCCTAAAAATCAGTCTTAAATAGGCAAGTTCAGACTGACTTCAGACTAGTGGCTCTGTGATTTTTATACTGAAGCTGAATTTTTAATGTGGACTCCAAGAATAAAAGGGATCTATGAATGGGCTTTGGAAGGATCTATAAATCCCTTCAAATATGTTGGAAATTTTGTGCTTATGTGCATAACAATGCTAAAAGAAGTCCATAGCTTTCAACAGATTTTCAAAGGGAAATTATATTTAAATAGGTTTAGAAACCACTCCTCTAGAGGCTTAACTTGCTTATCCATTCTCCCATCCACTCAAGGAAAAAAAAAAATGTTGGATTAAGAGCCTCCTGCATTTTCTAGAATGGTTCTAGTGGATCAGAAGTCTTATGGGCCAGGTGAAAATATAACTTATTATCTATAATGGGACACTTTTGTTAATGAAAGAGAATGTTTACTGGATGAGATTAACTCTGACAGGTATTACTGGGAGGTATGGTCACTCTACTATTTGGTGCCTACGTACCAATCCATTCAGATTCCTCCATGCACATCCTTCATAGAAAGCATGGACTTTCTCTGAATGTTTTAGAAGCTCCCTAAATGATAATCCAGAGCCCCTTGTAGAATAATGGGGAGGAGGTAATGGATATTTGCAACATGGAAGTACTTATTTATACTAAAGGACTTAGTAATTTCTTTACTCACTACTTTATGATCTATCAAAAAATATTAAAAAAAGCAAACAGATATGCCTTCCTATTCTAATGTATTCTCCCCTTTTGCCCACCAAAGAGTAATGACATGATTTGTATTAGTTTTCACTGCCGCATAACAAATTATCACAAACTAAGTGGCTTAAAACAACATAAATGTATTATCTCACCATTTCCATGTTCAGAAGTCCAGGCACAGCTTAGCTGGGTGCTCTGCTTGGCATGTCACATCACTGCAATCCAGATGCTTGCTGGGCTGTGTTCCTTTCTGAAACTCTTGAGTTCTCTTCCAAGCCTGTGGTTGTTGGCAAAGCTCAGTTCTTGGTCTAGTAGGACCGAGGCCTCCGTTTTCTTGCTGGCCATCAGCCAAGGACCACTTTCACTAACTGTAGGCTGCGCTCAGATGCCTGCCATGTGGCTATGTCTGCAGTTCACAACATGGCTGTTTGCTTCTTAAAAGCCAGCAGATGAGCATCTCTCTGTTTTTAAATTTCTCCCTCAGAAATGGCCTGAACTCTCTCTTAAAGGACAACCTGCTTATGTCAGGCACACTAAGCATAATCTTTGACTGACTCAAGGTCAGTGTATTAGGGACCTTATTATGTAGGACATGTTCAACAGGCAGTGCCCATCTTAGAGTTCTACCTACCACAGTATCTAAGATGCCTTGCTTGGTAAGCAAGGTATAGGACTAATGTGATGCAATCTTCAGCACTTCTCAAAGTGGACCAGGTTTAATAATGGCTAAACCCAATTTTAGAGGAAAGTTCAATGTCTGAGAATCAGTGCTGTTTCCTTTTTTTTTCACATAAATAATACGGAGGACATAATTTTTGAATTACAAACTTCTGAAAAGTTGTTTTGGCACTAATCCTAAATTCACTGTCTGGTCCTTCATCTTCACATGTTTCAACTACTTTTGATGGTAATGCCACGTGTCAAATATGTCATTGTTTAGAAAGTGCTTCAAAAGCCATCAGGCTGTAACATAATGTATTTAAGTATCATTAAAATGATGCTTTAGAGAGCTATTTATCGACATGAAAAGATTGTCAAATATATTTTAAAGTAAAAAGCAGGCTGCAAAAATTGTATATACTATAATTCTATGTTTATTGCCACTTCAGGTAGGTAGGTAGGTAGAAGGAAAAAAAGGAAGAAGAGAAGGAACAAGGGAAGGAAGAAAGGAAGGGAGGAAAAAAGGGAAGAAAAGCAAGATATTAATGGCAGTTGGGTGATTTCTTCTTACCTTTATTTAAAATCATTTCTTTATGAGGAGGAAAAAAAAAATAAATAAATAAAATAATTTCTTTATAAAAATTACTTGTAACAAAACATAATTGATCACTGAATAATGTGAAAGCTTGCTCATTTTTCATGCAATATAACTATCTTGGCTTTCTGAACTACATATGATATAATATGGTAAATACAGGTTTTATAGCTAAATTTTTAGTTTTAGAAGGGAAGATTAAAATATATTATTATTTTTGTGGTTAATTGAAGAACTGGGATGAAATCGATAAAATGAGATTCAGTGAAGACAGCTAGTGTGGCTCACTAAGGGAGGAATAATTAAGTGCACAAATATAGAATAAGGGAATACTGAACTGGCAATGTTACTACAGGGAGAGATCTGGTGGTTATAAACAGTGGGTAATAAACTGAGTAGGAGTCAATAATACAATACAGAGTGTTATTTAAAAAAAGTTAATGCCATAGAGAACTGGGTTGTATTCACGGACTGTTGTACATAAAACGAGCCAGAGCTTTACAGAGTGCAAAGAAGCAATGAATAAAATATATTTTAATAAATGCTGAGGAAAAAGGGAGAAGGATCAGATGTTTATGGCTTAAATTAATAACATTTAATTAATGTATCTGGACCAAAACATTAACATTGAAGGTCAGAAAGATACAGCCTAGAACAATTAAAGTATTCCAAAAAATGAGAAATTCTTCAGCTTTTATGTATAACAGCCTAAAAACTTCCAACTTGTGGTCTAATGTTATCAACTGCTGTCTCTTTAAAAGTGGACTTAGTTCCATTTTGAGTATCTATCTTATGTTAAATGGGAGGCATAAACATATAAAACTGAAATATGCTCATCCTACATTAATTTTGGGCCATGATCACTTAAAGTATTTAAAGTATATAATTTTCTCCTTTAAATTTACAATTTCATGAGAATTTATATTTAGTGTTTAAAATATACGCTCTGCTGTAATTTCATACCAAATAGATTTTTTAAAAGACTTATTTATTTGCCCGGGGCAGGGAGGTGGGGGAGAGTGAGCATGAGTTGGAGGAGGGGCAGGGAGAGGGAGAGAGAGAACCTCCAGCAGATTCCCTGCTTAGCATGGAACCAGCTACGGAGCTCAATCCCATGACACTGAGGTCATGACCTGAGCCGAAATCAAGAGTCGGATTTCGCTTAACCAACTGAGCCACCCAGCACTCCTCATACCAAATAGATTTAAGTGAAGATTTTATTTCCCTTTGAGAGAATATGTGCTGAAGTGAAAAAGCACCACAAATATTTAGGAATCATATATAACTCAACCTACTAAACAATCTATAGCTGTGTTGGCAATGCATATATGTTGTGTATTAAAATTATAAAAGTTGGCTAGTAACTCCTAACATGAGCTCTTACAGATAATCAGAAACTGTATTATGGCGCATTTTATTCCTGAAAGCTTTTGCCCACCAAATCCTCCATTCTGCTCTTGTGAATCTAATCAATGTCTTCATTTTCTAATCAACAGCAGAAAGATCAGCAGCAACATATTAGAGACCTCAGTCCCTTTCCACAAGAATATACTCTGCACAACCTTTCTAGAACAAGAGTTTGCTTCCTAAAGTAGTATGAGAAATGGACCAAGCACAGGATTTGGAGTTAGAAGATATAGTCCTAGCAGCATGAACTATATGACTAAAGCATGTTACTTTTCCAAGTCACAACTCACAGAGTTGTTGAGGATAAAGCACATTGGACATGTAAACTGTCACGAGCATAGAAAAGATGCTGCCACCCCATTGCTCAAGAATTTATAGCACCTTCCTTTTTGTTTTCTTCCTTCTTATTTTTTTAAAATTTTGAAGATTTTATTTATTTATTTGAGAGAGAGAGAGCGCATGAGTGAGAGGTAGGGGCAGAGGGAGAGAGAGAATCCTCAAGCAGACTCCTGTCAAGCAGAGAGCCTGATGCGGGGCTCGATCCCAGGACCTTGAGAAAATGACCTGAGCCAAAGGCAGATGCTTAACTGACTGAGCCACTCAGGCACCCCTCTTCTTAAATTTTTAAATTACAAAATAATCCATGCCCAACAATATGTCTTGTGTGTATCTTGTATGATGCAAGGTTATCTCTTGTATGTTCTTCTGTGATATCCAAGACTTTCAGCCATACTTTTAAGTCAAATTAACATATATCTGAATTTCTACTGTGTACCACCATGTGGTCAGTGGAGAAAAGTTTAAATGTTCCTCTTTTTTTTTTTTTTCAGGTAAGCTTTACACCTAACCTGGGGCTTGAACTCATAACCCTGAGATCAAGAGTCCCATGCTCTATTGACTAAGTCAACCAGGCACCTCATAAATGCTCCTCTTTGAGGTGGAGCTCATGCCAGAGTTGTTGAGATGATATAAAATCAGTGATATCAAAATTTCATCTAAAGTTAAATAACAGTTCAACATCTACAGAACAACTTTAACTATATAGTGCCCTCCCCACTTTCCCCAGTCTCTTTTCTTGCTCAGTGAAGTCATCTTATTTCTTATCATTTCCTTTTAACATTGACCTTCAATTTTGAGAAAGTTAATCTGCTTGCCTTTCCCATATACTGTTTGCATTCTATATACCCTGGAATATGACATATCCACCCCCTTTATCAACTTTGTGACCCATACAGGGTTACCTCTTTCAAAAACCAGCTCACATGTATCACTTATGTGTGTAGGGTGTTTTTTGGTGTGTGTGTGTGTGTGTGTGTGTGTGTATACACCTTTTGGGGACACATTTTCTCCCTAGTTGGGTTGTAAGTTCTTTGATAATATAATATCTGGCACTTGACAGGTACTTAATAAATTTTGATTAAATGAATAAATGAATAAAATGTTAGTCAATTGCTTAATTTTATGATATAACTAAACATTTCTGTTATCAGTCTTAAGGATTTTAGTGGAAGAGGGACTAAACACTTAGGGGCTTCTTACGCACCTAATATTCTGAAGTATTCTTTTGAGGTTAGAGAAAAAATCTTCTGACTGAAGCATGTTTTATTAATTTCTTCTAGGCCACTTAAAATAATTTAAAAATTATAAATTTAATGTATTGTCATTATAAAGGTTTAAAAAATAAGAAGTAAAAAGGAAAATCTGGGCGCCTGGGTGGCTCAGATGGTTAAGCGTCTGCCTTCGACTCAGGTCATGATCTCAGGGTCCGGGGATCGAGTCCCGCATCGGGCTCCCTGCTCCTTGGGAGCCTGCTTCTCCCTCTGCCTTTCTCTCTCACTCTGTCTCTCATGAATAAAAAAAAAAAAAAATCTTAAAAAAAAATGAAAAAAAAAAAGAAAATCATCTCTAATTCTACCATTCAAAGAAACTAACACTATTAGACTTATATTGTACATCTGATTTGATATCTTTTTTGGGGGGGGCTTACTATTTCATCATAAGCATTTGCCCATGCTATTAGTCTCAAAAAACAGCATTTTTAATGGCTACAAATTTCCTTACTGTAAAGGTCTAGAATAGATTTAATTATTCTTCTCTTACTGAACACTTAGGGTTATTCCCATTTCCCTCTCACTTTTCACCTTGTGAATGGATAGTGTGGTAATATTAGTAAGTAAAAATCTGCGAATGTTTCTATTTCTGTAGGAGAGATTTTTACATTTTTTTTAAGATTTTATTTATTTGATAGAGAGAGAGATAGTGAGAGAGAGCATGAACAGGGGGAAGAGGGAGAAGCAGGCTCCCCGCTGAGCAGAGAACCTGACGTGGGGCTCCATCCCAGGGTCCTGGGATCATGACCTGCGCCGAAGGCAGACACCTAACCAACTGAGCCACACAGGAGCCCCTGAAGGAGAGATTCTTAAAGAGCTATTACTGAATAAAAACAAACAAATAAAAAATTAACATTTTAAAGTCTTTTAGGGGCGCCTGGCTGGCTCAGTCAGTAGAGCATGCAACTCTTGATCTCAGGGTCTTGAGTTCAAGCACCACATTGTGTGTGGAGCTTATGGACAAAAAAAATAAATAAAAAATAATCTTTTAATAGAAACTGCCAGATTGCCTTCAAGCATGGGCAGTTTAGACTCCTCCCCCCAGAACAATAAGAATGCCTATTGAACTGTATTCTCATCTGGGTCATGTTTTAGCAAAATAAATCCAACAGAAAGAACTGGGGAATGTGACTTTGAAAAAAATGAAAACTAGCATTCTTTCTAAAAGCTTGGATATCTTTATTATGTTTGTCTAAATATTTAAGTTCTGCTTCCAATAATGTCATTTGCTTCTTTGTCTAGATTTTCTATGCAGTTCATGCCTTTCAAGCACGAAGTGACCATGAACTCAGCCTTCAGGAATATCAAAGAGTCCACATACTCCGATTTTGTGACCTAAGTGGCAATAAAGAGTGGTGGTTAGCTGAAGCTCAGGGGCAGAAAGGATATGTGCCAGCTAACTACCTTGGCAAGATGACTTATGCTTAAGAAAAGAAGCCCTTGACTTTTGTTTTCTGGCAAGTTATTGACTACCTCATAAAACTTACATTACAAAATGTTGGTCTAGAAGTCAAGAAACCTCCAAACTATATGGAACTGATTCTGTATCAAGTTTTAAGGAAGACTGTGCTTCCTAACAAGATTATTTCAAAATGTATTTTGAAGAATACATGTTGAGGGAAACACTTTGAACAAACAGAAACAGCAAAACAAATAGCTCAAGCTCAAAAAACAGACCGCTCAAGCTCCAACAATCAACTACTTAAAAGTGGAGATCTTTGAAAGGGTAAACGTGTTATCAACATGAAAAGTTGGACCTAAGGATAAGATTTTTTCCATTTACTTTATTACATATTTTGCCTCAAATACGTTTTTTTCTGTTTCTCTTATTCTCTCTTTTGCTTATGTGTGCACATATATATTCACATACATATAATCATATTCATTATATGGTTTATACATATATATGTATATCATATAGATGATATACATATATATGCATAAACCAGGGAGTATACTAAAAACACATAAGAATAGGAATTAACAGCCAACTAGAAGTTTTTGATGTGGAATATCTCTTTAATATAAGTTTTGAATGAAAAAAAACCTGAATAACATAATATCTAACATTTACTGAATGCATACTACATGCCAGAAATTCTTCTAAGTGCTTTATATGTGGTAATTTATTTGATACTCACAACATTATGATGAAACTGTGGCCCAGAGAGGTGAAGTAATTCAGCCGAAGTCACACTGCCAGTAAGTGATTGGGCTGGACTCAAACCTAGGTATGGTTCTGGGGTGCATACTCTTAACCACTATGCTGTACTAACCCTCCAGGAAAGTATACATTTGCTATCAGCAAAGCACCTAGTGATACAAACAATGACCATTTTTCTCTCAGGTCTGTATTTAAGTATTGAGAAGTTTTTCAAAATCAAGGGCTACAAGAACTTGATGATGTTAGTCTAGAGAAAATGAAGTATCTAGGTTTATTATTTTTATTTTTTTGTTTAAACATTTTTTAAAGTATAATTGCTTAAAAATGATCCTGCAGGATCGCTAATGTTACTTGAATGAGGAAATATTTTTGGATCACTCAATCATTTGGATAATGAATGGGGAATGTGTGTTCCATGTACTGAGCCAAGATGTAAATATTTTTAGTTGCTGATTTGTACTTAGACAAGGCAGGCATTAAGGATAACATTTGCTGAAACACAATGTCCTGGGATACTGAGCTTTAATTTGGGAATAGCTCAAAACCGTCCCCTAAGATGTCAGGCATATTTTGCCAAGACATTTTATTGACCTGTAGATGCTTCTTTAAACAGTAAAAAGATTAAATTTGACTTAGTGGTTTCCTTTAAAAACCAAAATAATGTGGACTTACATTGCTCACATAGAACCTGCTAATATGACATGAGATTGTAAGATTTGATTGTTACTTTGAGAGATTTCATCTCTATAATGTATATTCTTACATATATTACTGAGGAATACAAATAACAAAATGAAGAGTGCTTTTCAGATGGCTGTTTAATGTATGTATATGACATGTACAACCCTAGAAATTCATAAGACATCTACATGACAAAAAATTTGCATTTAATAATGTTGTTCCTGAAATATTTAAACTAAAGATGATTTTATAAGGTTCTAATGGGAAGTTGTTTTTGCATAACATTTTCTCGTTTTGAGTTTGGATACCAAAAGAGGATTCTCTTTTTTGGATATACAGGGATTTTTTATGTCTTTTAAAGAGTGCCTTGTACCCAATGATGAAATTCCAGTTTGCTTAGGGTAAAGCAAAAGGAAATCTAAACTTGCAACTTGTGGTAATTATGAATATGCCCAACAAACTAGTGGGGAAATTATATATATATTAAATATAATTTATTTTATATTTAGTATATATTACTATAATTATATATTACTGTAATATACTATATATTATATACTATATATTACTGTATACATGTATATAATACTGTTACATATATAACAGTATATATTTTGTAAATTTAAATTAACCATGACCTAATGCTCCCCGCAAAATGAAAAATTGTATAAGTAGTACATACCTACTTTCCTGGCTGAAATAAGTGACCAGATGTATATGAGAAGCTTCGTCTACTTGTGTGGTCCTAGGATTGATGCTTCCTGTCTGACCTTTTTAGAAACCACACCAGTAAAGTCATAGCTGCAGTTGGCAGCTGAGCAAGTATTGTAATGAAGCCACCTACTGCAGCCCCTCACTATTGTGATGAACATACATTACTATAAAACTATGTTGTTGCCATTTTAAAAATACACCTACATTTCATATGCCACTTAGGCTTTATTTTTTTTTTAAACATTATGCAATACCTTCATTTTCTTAGTATGTTGTTTAAAATCAAGTAATTATAATTTGGAGGTCAGACATTATTTTGTTGGGCCCAGGGGAAATAAAATTCAAAGATAATTAGGATGTTTGTAAGTCTTTAAGAAGTTTAAAAAGATAAAATTATTGGTGACATCATTATAATTAAGACATTAAGAAAAAATTATTTCTTTATATTTTAAAATTTAAATGTTATTGTACAGTATAGAATTCTCTGAAATGAGTATTTTTGCCAAAAATGAAGGAGAAATTTTTGTGGCTGTTTTTCTTTGTAAAACAAATAAACAAGTATATGTACACATTTTATTTAGTATTTATTTTTAAACACAGATGCTCTAACCTAATATTATATATAATACTGTTTGAAAATTATAAAAAATTCAGTAATATAAAATTACCATGGGTACTTAAATCATGTGAAAAAGTCACAAAGCTACTATCTGAACATTCTTTGTATTTTAGAAAAATATTCTTTTAGTATTCATTAGTATAAAATAATTCTATGAAGATTGAGCTGTTCAGAAGAGATATAATATACATTGTTAATCATACAAATGCAGCATTGCATGAAATACTCTAAGTGCTGATATAGTCCATATTTTGCCTAAAATAAAATTTGGACTTTTAGAGATGGCTCATAAGTGCCTGTCACTATTTGTGATGAATAGTTCAGATGATTTACAAATATTAGTGTTTTTATTACTGAAACATGAAATTGAAAACTCTTCACTTTTCCCATAAGCTTCTTAGATTTTTGTCTATTGCAAAACCCTCTCAGAGCCATGTGAATAGAGATGAAATATTTATATTCTAAGATGGCAAGAAAACTACTTTATTGAAATCCTATTTGTCATAACTGGCTTCTTAAGGTACTCAACGTATTCCAATACTTAATACGTCTAGCCCTCACAACATTCAAGCCTAATTAGACATATAAATTTACATTACAGTTGATGAAATAATTAAATTTCATTGACTGGAAGGACACTAGACTTTACATTCTCTGGGGAAATGCTTCAATTTATAGAATGTTACTATTTTTAAAGTCTAACTTTTTCTGTTACCACCCTCTTCCTATACACACTAAATAATATATGTAAAAACTCAGTCATTAAATTATCTGTGATCTACAAAATCATCCAATATAATGCATCTTCACTCCAGGACTACTAGAATTCCAGTTGAGCCTCTGTAGGGCAGCTACTGTTTTCCCCATATTATGCTCTCAATACAGGCAAGATTTGCTTCAGTTTTTTAGGAAAACAAGTCACACTTCAGCATATACTGGAATGAGATGTTCTTGTTCAAAAATCCAGGGGGTGTATTCTTAGTAAAGTTTATCTTACTTTAAAAGAAAACAATACTATGGTATGTAAATGTATTTATGGCTTTTTCTAATTGCTTATATAATTTTTATAATTACTGCAATATAGTTTTTATAAAAGGATACATTTTCTATATAACCTATGATCATCACAATATAATTTATAATCTCAGTTACTAATAAACAGTACTACCACATCCTTGTTAAGCATCAGAATCGGAAACCTAACCTTAGAATATCAGATGCCTTCCATTTTTATCTCATTAATTATCATCTATGTTTTATAGAGGAGGAAACCAAAGATCACATAGCTCATACATGGAGAGACTGGGATTCAAAAGCAGGTCTTCTGACTTTAAGTCAGTGTTCTTTTAGTGTTGGGTTTTTTGTTTTGTTTTGTTTTTTAATCACTAAAATCCAACAGAAAGCACAATATGCAAAAGGTGATACTGGCCAAATTTCTACTAAAGTAGGATTTGAGCTTACAGTCCTAAAAGCCTACCTTGGCTCACCTACTTATCTGTCTATTCATTCATTGGCATCATGTTTATTGAGAGCTGCAGTGGGAATACAATGGTGTGCAAATCAAACAATTCCCTGCCCTCATACAACTTACATTCTATTGGGGGAAAAAAAACCTATGCATAACAAAATAAATGATAAATACTATTAATACTACTTTCATCACATGTTCAGTTAAAAAGCTTTGTAGTTCATGTAAGTATGGAAAAATCAAGGTCTAAGATCTACCTGAAGATAAACTCTAATACAAAAGTACCTGTATAAAATACCAAACTGAATTATATACATTACTAGATGGATGCATACTTTCATATGTACAGATTCCTAAAAAGTCTTCTAACTTCTCTCAAGTACCATAGAAATTAAAAGTTGCTTCTCTTCTCAACTCTGTCCAGGACATATGTTCTAGGATGGGATAAAATTTTCCACTTCAAGTGGCAATGTGCAAATTGTGCGTTACTGCTTTAATTTCTTGTAGGTACTGAGGTCACATGAACTGTTAGTTCTTGAGCTGAGTTTGTATCAGATCATTTTGTCCAGTTTAGTCCAAACTGGCCCTGAACTATAAACAAATAATGATGATTTTATGGGTTGTTTTTGGTCTTTTTGACCCTAAAGGGGATTTGAGGTTCATGCCAAATGATGTTTAATCAACAGAAATCTTTGTTTCTCAAAACAGAAACATCTGTAGGCAGATTTTAATCATGTAAATAGATGTTTACCCCACATGCAAGTAATGGGATTATCTCAATCCTGAATTCTATTTTACTATGAATAATTTAGTGTCATTGTTTAAGAGTAGTTTAAAATAATATCTTTCCTTAGAAAAAGAGCAAGTTTGTTTAAAAAGCTTTATCTTCACAGAAATCTTTTACCAATATATTTTAGAAGATGTTAGAAAAATTTAGGGATTAAAGGAAAGGGTTTGAGATTAGAGGTTTATAAAGATTCAGTAGCACACATCAAAGTTGAAGGAATAAGTTTGCTGCTCATAGTCTAATGAATGTAGGAATTTTTTGGACTTCTAGTTTCTGGATGAAATGAGGTATCTGTGAAGTACAAAATGGCTGTTGCACTTTGCTTGTGAGTACTAAATTGTTTATCTGGTCCAGAAAGCCTCATATCTTCTGTCAGAAACTATATGTAAAACAATGATAGGCTAATTTGTTAATTTACAAATGAGGCTACGACTCAGACCCCTCACATTTTGTTTTAACAATGTACACACACATACTTGGAAACAATTTCAAGATTTAATCATGATATAGGAGCTTCTTTTTTTTTTTTTTTTTTTTTAAGATTTTATTTATTTATTTGAGAGAGAGAGAATGAGAGACAGAGAGCATGAGAGGGAGGAGGGTCAGAGGGAGAAGCAGACTCCCTGCCGAGCGGGGAGCCCAATGCGGGACTCGATCCAGGGACTCCAGGATCATGACCTGAGCCAAAGGCAGTCGCTTAACCAACTGAGCCACCCAGGCGCCCTAGGAGCTTCTTTTATACAAAGTCAACTAAAATTAAAACTGTAACACTTTTGGGCAGTAAAAATAAAGCAGCCCCCGTCCCCTTTTTTTCCCATGGTATAGGAAGAAGCTATCAGTATGTAAACAACTCAGAAATTAATCCATCCACAAAAATTCTTGGAATGGGTATTTTGCTCATGAATTCTTAGGAATGTGGAAAACCAGGATAAATCAAAATTCAACATTTATTAGGTATATTCTATGTGCATTGTTAGACTAGCAATGTGAGGAAAAGTAGGCAATGGGAGAAAAGTACTGTATCATGGGAGTTCATAATCTATTGGAAGACATAGATCCCTAAATAACAGACATGAAGTGATTAAAAAAAAGGTAAAGATATAATACAGAAATATGAGAAATCAATTATATAAAATTCATTTTGAAAATGGGGAGATGAAATATTTGGGGGGAGAGGGAGAATCAATTGAAATGAGGCCAAGGACTAACACGGAATATGAGGAATAGTGGGGAGAATGTAGAAAACTTTATATTGGGTCATTCCTGCCACCTTGTAAGGCACCTTATTCAGTAGGATTAATTCTTGGGGCTTTACTAGAAGATAAACTATTTCTTTTTTTAAAAATTCATGTATGCTACCAGTCTCTTGGGATTCCAGAAGTTCTCATCAAGAATTAATCATTTTAATCATTGTTTTCACATACTATGGAGACTGTTAAAATAAAAATGTTAAACAGACTTACAAGATTCCAATCTTAAAAGATTTCCAAATTTTGGGGCACCTGGGTGGCTCAGTTGTTAAGCGTCTGCCTTCGGCTCAGGTCATGATCCCAGGGTCCTGGGATCAAGCCCCGCATTGGGCTCCCTGCTCCGCGGGAAGCCTGTTCTCCCTCTCCCACTCCCCCTGCTTGTGTTCCCTCTCTTACTGTGTCTCTCTCTGTCAAATAAATAAATAAAATCTTAAAAAAAAAAAAAATCTCCAAATTTTGCTTAAAAACATTTAGCATTTTAAGGTAAGAAAAATAGAAATTCCATTGTGAAGATTTTTATTAAATTATAGTATATGACAGTTTATGTCCTAAATAATAAAATTTTAGGGTAATGTGATATAAAAACCTACTTGGCCACATTACTTCTTGAGTTTCTTCTGGGCAGCTTTCTTCTTGACCATCTGTAATCGCTTCATGGCATTGAGCTGTGATTCTTGTGAAGTTGGACCTTTCAGGGATGCTGACGTAGAGCTGCTTGATTCTGAAGTGGTTTTGCTAGTGGTACTTCCACTAGGCCCTGATGTCCCACTATTTCCATTCCCACTGAGCTGGCTGGTGTTTCCTGGAACTAAACTACTTGGACTAGGAAGACCCACTTTGCTAACATTGTCACAACTAACAGAGCGACTAAGGCCAGTTTTGCCCAAAGTTAGAGGTGGAGGTGGTTTCAATGGTACAGCGGGTGCAGTGCTGTTACTGGAACCTATTTTGGAACCTATTCCACCTTTAGATGATGTTGCCAGACCGGTTAAGCCCACAGGCTTCTGGTTAGTTGATGAGGTAGCAGGTTTCCCACTGTTGTTTTGGGTTGTTGAACTCAATTTTGCTGTTGATGGACCAGCAGAGGAAGTTTTAGCTGCAAAAGCTGCCCATCCAGTTAGGCCACTAGTTACTGAAGAGGAAACACTGGTACTAGAAGAATTTCCTGAAATAGCTGTGGAGGTCTAAAAAAAAAAATAGGATAAATATTGCTTCAGAGCCAAATGTAATTAACAATATAATATCTTAAATATATAACAAGTTGAATTGGACTTTTTATACAAAAGTAATGACTTGGGAAATTTAAATCATACCACTAAAATTAAGTTCTTATGAAACTGATCTGAAAAAACACAAATAATAACACTTATCCATAGCTAATGGATGCTATCACTTCCAAAGCAGAAATTCTGGAATGTCATATTCTTGTTCTAATGATTCCAAAAAAGAAATGTATGAAATTCCTTTTTGGGAATTGCTTTTAGATTCAGTTACAAGCTCTCTCAGAAAATCAGATTTAATGCTTTAACTTGTTATTCAACCAAAAAAGGTATTATCTAGTTCAATAAAGCACCTAATTCTTTACACCTTGCTCCAAATGGCTTGTCGATCATTTCAAAAATAGAATCCGCTCTTAATGGACAAAAATGCTTGTACCCAGGACATTTAGAAGATGTCTGAGATAAACAGATTCATGTGATAATTATTTATTGAGTGAATGAATATGTCAGATTCTCAATCCATTTTTTAAAAAAATTTTGAGCAAATAGCTCCTGCAGTGCAAAATATATACAGATGTGCAATGTTAACTATTTGGAATTGTACAGCTCTGGTGATATATTAAAAAGGTTTTGTAACTTTATTTTCACAATTTGTTTAAGGTTTCTATTAAACTATCATACAAGAGATCCCTGCTTCTGTATAAAGTATTTTATCAATTGCCTCATAAGCTGCACAGTGACATTTTAAGTAGGCCTAACTCACTCCCAGAGGAATTTCTTAAAGATATAACACCTTAGTTTTTCTAATTAACTTCCTTGGCCAGTCAAAAGCAACAGTGATATCAATGTCATTATACAAATAAATATTGCTTTTATTCACATGAGAACAAATTTTTTTCACCTTCACATTAGGCAAAATTATGTTTTGTTCAAATTAATTATAAATTTAACTTCTCACCAGCACTCTTTCTACCTTTATATTCTTAAGATTCACAAAAGTGTTAAATTTACATAGAGGTAAAAGATTAAATCTTACAAATAGTATTTTACTTAAAAATACAGTAATTACCATGTCTAAAATACATGCAGTTGTACTTCAGACCTGAACTCTGGGAGAGTTGGTAAAAACACAAAGTAGCCTTCAATACTGTTGGCATGTAAAAATTTTTAAAATTTATTTATTTTTAAAATATTTTATTTATTTATTTGAGAGAGCAAGAGTGAGAAAGATCACAGAGGGAAAGGAAGAGGGAGAAGCAGACTTGCCGCTGAGCAGAGAGCCTGATGTGGGGCTCGATCCCAGAACCCTGAGATCATGACCTGAGCCGAAGGCAGACACTTAACCAACTGAGCCACTCAGGCGCCCCTATTTATTTATTTTAGAGAGAGAGAGAGGAGAGAGAGAGAAAGAGGGAGAGGGGCAGAGGGAGAGGGAGAAACCTCAAGCAGACTCCCTGATGAGTGCAGAGCCCAATGAAGGCTTGATCTCAGGACCCTGAGATCATG
Organism: Mirounga leonina; assembly: GCF_011800145.1. Taxonomy (NCBI): domain Eukaryota; kingdom Metazoa; phylum Chordata; class Mammalia; order Carnivora; family Phocidae; genus Mirounga; species Mirounga leonina. Next base: position 5,166,070 of record NW_023270702.1, read on the forward strand.
ACCTGAGCTGAAATCAAGAGTCTGCCACTTAACCAACTGAGCCACTCAGGTGCCCCTGCATATAAACATTTTTAACCAATGTGAAAATTAATCAGAATAGAGTGCTGAGATATTTATTTCATAAAAGGAAAAGTCCAGATTTTTGCTCACATACTCTGAAAATTAGAATTTTTTTTTTTTTTTTTTTTACAGTAACATCATCCAGTAACTCTCTCATAAGGTTATTCAGAGAAGATAAACCACACATAAGTTATAAATTCCTAGAGGAATGCACACAGGTAATGAGAAAAAGTTAAATGAAGCAAAAAGGACAGAAGTGTAGTAAAACTTTTAATTTTCAGTTATGAAAGATCTAATTTTTTTCCTTTTCTATTAAACATAAAACTGTCTGCCATATGGCTAAATGATCTTTCAACAAACTTTACAAAAGAAAACCCATCTGAAGGAAGTAAAAAGACCAACACTTAAGAAGTACAAACAGAAAGCAAGTTCTCTGTGTATAGCATTTTAGTTTAATGGCTTGCTATTACTGGTATTGCTTTTCAACAGAATGACAGATGGTTTATAATGCTATTAGGACACGAAAAAGTAAAATAACACAAACAATGGAGACCAAGTGATTTCTTAGTATTTCAGTATAGATAATAAATTTCTCAGCTATTTCTCAATTTTTAACTATTAATATTTTCTTGCCCATTATCCTAGTTAGAAAGCCATTTGCTTTTTAATATGTGAAAGGAAACAAATTTTTTCCATAGTAAAAATGTGTTCACTTTCATCATAAAAACATCAAAATTTCTAAATCAGAATAAACATGACAGCCAAGGCCTTAACTTAGTTTCCATAAAATGATTTCATGTTGGATTTCTTAAAATTAAACTTTAGTAGTAACAAGTTGGTATAATAATCTACTTAAAAGAGATTTAAGTATAAAATACAGCAACTCTAATTACTTTGAATAAATTATTCTCCCTCTATTCCAAATTGCTAAGTTTTTATATGGCAAATATGGATATCCTTTGGATATTAACTCTTCCCTGGCAAATTAAGTTTAAAAATGATCTGCGAATAAAATTATCAGTATCTTTCTCAGAGTACTTTACATTCACAATCTTTTTTTTTTTTTTTTTAGATTTATTTATTTGAGAGAGAGTGAGACAGAGAGAGCAGGGGAGGTGGAGGGAGGGGGAGAGCGAAAATCTAGATCAGACTCCTTGTTGAACACAGAGTCCGGTGCAGGACTCATTCCCACAACCCTGAGATCAGGACCTGAACCGAAATCAAGAGTTGGATGCTTAACCAACTGGGCCACCCAAGCACTCCTTTACATTCATATTCTTTATCATCACAGCAAGGTTCTTCAACTTTGCTACTTATAGTCACTAGGACAGGGTAATATCTAGAATTTTCTAGGATCAACCTTTGAGAATTTGGGGCTAATATTTTTTCTACCATCTTTAGTACTCTGTTTAAAACTGGAATGTGTAACTCAGTAAAAATATTGTTTTTGTTATAAAATTAGGTTAGAAAAATATTTTATTCCATGATATCAAAATGCCAGATATTAATAATAATGTAGTGTGATTTCAAGGATGCAAAACTAAGAATGAGAAAGGTGACACTTTCACTAGATAATCTGGTCCTTTTGTATAAGAAGTAGGTACCATGAAAGTTCATGATAATGAAGGAAAAAAGACAAAAGAAGAAAACTTCTTCAATAGCCAATAAGCAGAGAGAAAAAAATGCTACAAGGTCAATCAGCACAAGTTATGTGAGAAGCAAAATTGCTGCTACTAAGGGCAGAGTTACTTAGAATTTAAACAAAATTCCCGATTGGAGGCAAGTGTCTGACTACATAGAAATGGTAAAGAATACCACCCTGGAATGCTTACAGAGAATCTTTTCTAACTGTGACAAAAAGAGAAATAACAGAGTTAGATATTAAATAATTATATAAATGTTCCCTTTCTATCTAATGGAATAGTAATGCAGTCTTTTTCCAACATATGGACATTTAGCATATAGAGTTCCTCATCAATATTTTTTTCAAGTAAGTATTTTTGAGTCAACTAAATTAAAATCCAATCTTAGATAAAAATGGAATGTACTGTACCTTGACCTCTGTTCTCTTAAATGCTTGAAAAGCTGTCTCTTGTTTGAGTTTAGTTTCTGGTTTCTTAACCAATGGATCTTTGACAGCTGGAGCTACAGACACAACTGTGGGGGCTGGTTTCTGAGGTGGTTTCTGAGTTTTTTGAGCCTGTAAAAATCAGTGAATTAAATTAGATACAAAATCTTAAATGAATGCACAACAAAAGACAATAAAAATCTGTCACGGACTACTCGTCGAACTGAAATACAGTTGAACATTTAAAAAATATTGTGGTGACACTGAAAATATAGATTCTTGACCAAATTATTTTTATCATCATCCTATGAATGGTTTTACAGATTTTATTCATTTCTAAACAGTAAAGATAATATTAAGCTTTAGAAATCATGCAGATTAGGTTGATTAAATACATTTTAACAAGACAAACCAAACTGTTTCTTTTAAAAAAGGAAAATCACAAATTATTTGCAACCAGTTAGCTTTACTTGTACTGAGTGCATTTATTTATTATAGTTGGTCCAAGACTTAGGAGTTTTCTTCTTGATGTTCAGGTACAAATCCCTAAGTAACTGAGGGTGAGTTAAAAGGTAGTTCAGATCAATTATATGATTTCAAATACCAAACATGGATAAAAACTATTGGTGACAAATGGTGTATCCTTTTGAGGTTTTCCACACTGCAGAAGTAGGCATGCTAAACTCTTCGAGAAAGTCCACAAATACAATTTTCTATGTTATTAAAGAGGAATCTGTATCCAGTTCCTTTATAAGCATTTTTCAGTTTTATTTTGACCAATAATTGAGTTTTTTCCTTTATTTTGTAACTTTGTATTCTCTTCTGAACTCTAATCATTTTTCAGATTATTAGTGTTTTCCAGGTAAATAAGCATAACTACATAAACAGTATAGTGCAGTGTCTGAAAGCACAGTTTTTAGAGTCAAACAGATATAGGATTAAAACCCAGCTCAACTACTTCCTTAGCTATGTTACCACAGGTAAAATATGTAAATCTCTAAAATCATCATTCTCTTCATCTGCAATATGGGGATAAGACCACCTGTTTCTAAGGTGGGTTATGAGGATGAATTATGATTACACAAATGTCTAGTATAGTGTCTGGCACATGTTGAGTGCAGACAGTAAGTTTTTATTTATTCAACACCATCATTTATATAGGATAAGAAAACTGAATCTGGAAGAACCCATACATATTGGATGGGGAAAGATGCTCCCAGCCAGTCCATTGTCTTTGACAATCCTAATAAGACCATGCAGGACTTTATCAGGAAATTTATTAATAATCTGTTCCCATTTCTGGAAATTTCAATGCAGTCTTTTTGTCTGGACTTTCTTGTGCAATCCTCTTGTGCTACGGTTTGCTGTACTATATAATTTTGGTCCTTAAGTTTCAATTCAACCCATTTTTTGTATTACATTTTTTCCATATGAAAGTATACCTACTTTCAAACATCACTTACAAAGAAACATTCAGACCAAGAATATTATTAAGGATGCTAGAACACTTACCTGTGGTAAAATATCTCTTACCAGCAGGAAAGGAGGACCATCTTATCCTCTACTGCAAAACCATGTTATGAGAATGCAGCCCTCAGAGTAAATCAGAAATACATGGTTCCATAACCACGGCTTTCAATCACACACTTCCTTCAACCCACATCTACTATTTCAGAGGTTAGACTCTGAAGACTGGCTTAACTTACACGGCATCAGCAGATGAAGATTCCTTACAACAAAGCCAAGAAAGGGCCTTTGGATCTTCTTCTGCTTCTTCTACATCACCTAGCCATCTTATGAGTGGAGTAAGAAATACCCAGAACCCTTGGTCCTTTGCTGGTAATACTAGTTTTGGGATTTGGATATTATTACTGACTTGGTTCTGCCCAACAAAGGTATATAATTTTTCATTGGGTGACTACATTGCAGAATGTATGAAATCTCCCACTCAAGGCAATAATTGCCAGTATGACAGCAATCAAAAATACCACATATTTCTAAACGCTCCTGAGTAGGTATGTTATTACTTTAGATTGAAAACCACTGCAATAAGTCATAGGAGTCTCTGACTTAGTGCTGGGGCAAAACCCATTACCTGGTAAAGAGAACATTATAGAACTGAAGAATGATCTTGGAGCCTGCCACACTACCAAATTCTTAACTAGGTCTTCCTATAATAATGTGTACTGCCGAACCTGCCCTAGTTAGAAAAATCAGTGTGAGGAGAATGGGGATATAAGATGCTATTAATAGTATCTCTGAGATACCTTGGAGCAATAACCAATGCACATATCAGAACTGTACTGAAAACAATCGTAGTTAGAATGACTAAATTTAGTACCCGCACTATTTCCAAACTCCTTTCTCTCATTAAATTTTGTGTTTCTTGGATCCTGATCTTCAGGCTCACTTCAGATCCTGCCTTTTGGTATTCCTCTGAGTCTACTCTTGGTGAATTCTACTCATGTTTTAACATTAGCCATGGCTCTCCGTTCAGTACTTTGACTCTTGGACATACAGATTGAACTTATTGACTATTCTGGTACTAATTCACATTTCCTCCATTTTACACACCTTAAACAGAGAACAACAGAAAGTAGGATGTGTTCTACACAGTCCTGTGCTCTGCTCTGGTGCTATGCCAATGGATGAGACGTGGTCTTACTGATAAATGAATTACACATTTAATTTGTAAAGCAGATAGAAGATATTAGAGATGAAAAAAAGAAAAGCTGAAAAGCAGGACATATGGGAACAAGAAAGTTCACCAAATATCCAAGAAATGATACACTCAGTCTGGCATGGCCAGAGTGTATGGATGTATATGGTGAAGTGGTGGGAGAGACGAATACAAAGATAGACTTGGGTCAAAGAGAGAAGATCCATATATTCCCCTAATGAGTATAACCTCATTAGATAAGTAATGGAGAGCCACTGGGCATATTTAAGCAGATAAAATCAGATAAAAATTTTAGAGGAATAATTCTAATTGTTTTCACTGAAGTGAGTAAGGCACATTGAAAGGAAGCAAGGAGACTTCTTCTTTTTTTTGGTCATTTTTTGGAGCCCAACACGGGGCTTAAACTCACAACCCTGAAATCAAGACCTGAGCTAAGGTCAAGAGTCGGATGTTTAACCTACTGAACCACCTACGTGCCCCAGTAACAAGGAGAATTCTTGAGGGGCTAAAGCAATAACAAGTAGTGGAACAGGGTAGTAAAGGCAAAATGAACAGATGTGAGATATGTATAAGAACTAGCAAATTTGGTAAACAAAGGGATATGGAATTAAGAGAGGCAACAAGGATAATGTTTTCTAGTTCAGGCAACCGGGGGAAAAAACTGAGGGGAGAAGAAAACAATTTTAATTTTAAAGATGTTGAACTTAGAGTTACTGTAAGATATTTGGTCAGCTGCCAAAGTTCATTCTGGAAAGAGGACTAGAACTATAAACATAGATTTGAATGGAGGAGAAAATATTTTGAAGAGAACAGTGCTTACTTTATTGAGACTTACAATAAAATAACAATTAAAAAAATCTTTGAAGATAAACTAAAGAAAGACAGATTACAGTCACAAATTATTTATTTTTATTATTATCAATTCTTAGTGACTACTTCTGTCAATGCCCTGGAATGTACTATATTGCTCACCCATAATCATTTAGTTGAGGTCCTGGGAGACTGGTTTAAACGATAAACTAAATAAAAATCAAACTGAGCAGAAAAAAAATTATACCTTGTCACAGAAATTCCCTGTTACAAACTGAAAATATACACACTATTGAAATTTTACTAATTTTCATAGTAGTAAAAACATTTCCTATTTCTAATTTATCTGATTGAAAAGTAAAATAGGTACCTTGAATTTTTACTTTTAACTACATACTTCTGCCTTTAAAAAAATATATTTGGCCAGAAAAGTCTATGTAGAAATGTATTTGGTTAACAGATGTGAAAACTCTTCTATCAAGAGACCCTAATCTAAGGCAGGGGAGGAAGGAGAGGAGAAGCGAATAAGTCACTAAAGTAAGTAACAATTTCTTGATTAAAGGAAAATGGTGAAGTTTATTTATCTGCTTTTTAAATGAATAAAAGTTACAAAACTATCCAATATAACAAGTGAAAACACATTTCAGTATGATGTTTTAAAGGCAGTTATATTAGCAAGCTGTAAAAAGAGAAAGTACATTGGGAAAATGAGATAAATGTTCACTCGAAGACAATGAGAAGGACAGACTGAGGAATTGAGAAACACAGATGGATGAAAAAAATGATCAACATCACTAGCCATCAGGGAAATACAAATCAAAACCACCATGAGATACCACCTTACACCAGTTAGAATGGCAAAAATTAACAAAACAGGAAACAACAAATGTTGGCGAGGATGTGGAGAAAGGGGAACCCTCTTACACTGTTGGTGGGAATGCAGGCTGGTACAGCCACTCTGGAAAACGGTATGGAGGTTCCTCAAGATGTTAAGAATAGAGCTATCCTACGACTCAGCAATTGCACTAGGTATTTACCCCAAAGATACAGACATAGTGAAAAGAAGAGGCATGTGCACCCTAATGTTCATAGCAACAATGTCCACAATAGCCAAACTGTGGAAGGAGCCAAGATGTCCTTCAACAGATGAATGGATAAAGAAGATGTGGTAAATATACACAATGGAATATTATCCAGCTATCAGAAACGATGAATATCCACCCATTTGCATCGACATGGATGGAACTGGAGGGGATTATATTAAGTGAAGTAAGTCAAGCAGACAAAGACAATTATCATATGGTTTCACTCAAATGTGGAACATAAGCAATAGCACGGAAGACCATAGGGGAATGGAGGGAAATCCAAAAGGGGAGAAATCAGAGAGGGAGATGAACCATGAGAGACTATGGACCCTGAGAAACAATCTGGGTTTTTTTGGGGGGGAGAGGGGGTAACAGGGTCATGGGTATTGAGGAGGGCACATGCTGTGATGAGTACTGGGTGTTATACTTAACTAATGAATCATTGAATACTACATCAAAAACTATGTACTATACAGTGGCTAACTGAACATAATAAAAAAAAATGAGAAACACAGATGGAAAGACAGACATGCATATGCAAATAATGCTTCTGTACATAGTTTGTGAATTTGATGGTTTAAGCCCACTCAGGAATAAACATTTTCAATATGTCCTTACCAGACTCACCAAAGACTAGGGCTTTGTATCTCACCATTTCCCACAGTGTTTTACGGTATTTCTAAATGTTTATAAATACAGTGACATACTAGTAAGAACTATTCATATTTTGTGGGTCTCTAATCCTGTTTATCTATAGTAGAATAAGCTAAAAGCTCAACAGAGAAAAATGAATATAATATGGTCTAGTCTTTAGGCATAGATACATAAATCATACATGTACACTATACATACAAACATTTAAATAATCAGTACACGTAATTTATTTTTTCAATAACTTAAATATTCAAATTTTATTTTGAAAAGTACCTATCAACAAAAAAATGACAGAGACTGTTTAAAATAGAGAAAAAAATGATTCCTACCATTCTTTTCATTTGTCTGGTACATCGAGCACAATACCACACAAGACGAGGGTCATTCACTTCCTTGTCTGTCACCTGGGGCTTATGGCAATCTTGGTGGTAGAGATTATGGCACTCCTGACATTCTACTAATTGATTACCGGATGCCACCGTCATTTGCCTAAGGAAATATACCATTAAAAACTGCACTTATTTGAATGCAACAATTTAAAGCCATTTTAGGGTTGTTTTGATAAGTGTGATATATAAAAGAGGGAAACACCCCAGATAACCAAACAGCAAAATAACAAACTCTAGCATGTAGCCTACACAAGCATTCCACGCTCAAGAATGAATGAATGTAGGGTGCCCTAGTAACTGAATTTGGCTATATTCTCCTAGCCATTTCTCATTATAATTTTTTTCTTTCTCCCAGAAGGGAGTAGACTTTGGTTAGTGCCCCAACAATCTCATAACATTTTCTCTATACTTCTATTAAATTCCTTTATATTTGTTACCTACACATTGTCCTGTCTTCTTCATTAATACATAAGTTCATTAAAGTAAGTTGCCTATATATTTAAATTGACTTATGCATGAAGGTAGAAACAGGACCTAATTATCTAGAGTGTTTAGCATATTACTGTGCAGATAAGAGTGTTCAATAAATATATGTATTATCAACTGAATAGAATGTAGCAAATTGTGTATCAAGAAAAATAAATTCAAAAAGCAATCACCACAGCCTTAGACTATCATAAGTCTCCAAATGGAGGGTTCAAGTTACTAGCTCGCTCTCCACTATTACTTTACCATTTATTTCTTATTTAAAAATTATAAACTTCATGGTAGATAAAGGTTGAAATAAATATATGTGAAAACAATGAAGCTGTAACAAATGATCTTATTCAGAAGTACATTAACTCATTCTCTGTAAGGTTCACAAAAGCTTTCAGTTATTTACTCAGTCTCAATGCACCAGAACCTAACATTTTCATGAAGAAAACAGCAACAAAGATGGTAATCTTTTCTGTTGTGTTAGACAGTACAAGTCATTAACAAAAATATAGCCCCTTGAATCAAGCAGTTTAAAATTCAGTTTTTCTGATTTTTACAATGCATCTTCTAATAAGCAAAATTATCCATGTTTTTATAATTATGTATCCATGATTTAAAACAACGCTCAGAATAACTTATACAATCCATTCATTTTTTTTCCCATTATTTGTAGGAAAAGATGTAAGGGTGTTTAGAAAATTATGTATAACAATCTACTTTATAAGTACTATCAACAATTCAAAGAAAAAAAAGCAACACAGACTTCTTAAAAAGAACAGAAGTAATCTGCTGAACAAATTCTTCTTCACTAAAGAATAAAGCAATAATAGCTTTCCCTCTAGAACCCAGGAATGCAGAAAATGTTACTATGACGTAACAGATTATAGATGCCACAGTGAGGAAGACAAAATATATGATAATTTTTAAGATGGTAAATTGCTATAGGGGCATCTCATAGAGAATAATCTACTTATCTCCTACCCACCTCCAAATTATAAAAACAAAATATTAACATCAAACAACTGGTCTGATTTTTTTTTTCCTTTTGTTTGCTCTTTACAAAAACAAAAGAATCTTTCCAGAGAAAGGTACAACTTACCTACAAACAACACAGGCCAATCCCATCTCCATGGCAAAATCATCAGCACTAGTCTCCTCAAAACTGGAAAGGTCAGTCATAGCTAAATCCTTGCTGGTTTGGACAGTAATGGGAGAGGACCGCGTCTCTGGTTTCTCCAATCTAGGTTTCTTTGGAATATCAACTCCTTCTGTGATGTCTGATTTCATCTATAAAAATAGCAGACAATCAGAAAGTAACATGTCAGAATAAACCTTAAATCATGGAGAGATGGATAAGAAGGATACTTGCAATGACCAAGTCCACTTGACAGGTATTTTGACATAGCTAGGGACAGTTCTAAACACTAAAGATCTGTAGAAGATTTATAATAAGTTCATAATCAATATATTACAAGAAACCAGCAAGGCAGAAATAAAAAAATCAGAACATTTTAGCATGTATCTATCTGTCTTTGTATTCTTTTACCCATTAAAGAATTCTGGTTCAATGCATTTACCTATATGGTCTTTTGTTCCCCTATCAGATACTTTGAAATGAGAAGCCACAGCACTAAAAAGGCTATTTTTATGGCTACTTTTTATCTTAAATATTTTAAATTATAAACTACAATATTTGGTGCACCTGGGTGGCTCAGGTGGTTAAATGTCTGCCTTTGGCTCATGTCATGATCCTGGGTTCTGGGATCAAGCAGACATGGAGCTCCCTGATCAGTGGGGAGTCTACTTCTCCCTCTCATCTCTGCCCCTCCCCCCACTTGTGTTTTCTTTCTCTCTCAAATAAATAAAATCTTAAACTACTGATATTTGAAATATATTGAAAAGAAGTAAATAACAAACCATCTCCCAGTCATCCAGACACTGGCCATATTTGCTTCAAAGCAAATTTTGGCTCCTCTCTTTAAGATATAAATGTTACACACATACCTGTCAGATTTGCAACAATTAAAAAGTCTGATAAGACATGGAGAATTTGCAATTTTTATACTTTATTGGCGAGAGTACAAATTTAGTATATGCACTTCTGATAGTAACTTGGCAATGTCTAGTAATATTGAAGATGTACCTATCCTATTACATCTATTTATAGATATACCTCCTATAGAAACTATCACCGTGTGCACAAATTTACCTTTAAAGCAGCTCACTGAAGCTCCGTTGTAATAGAAAAAAAGGAGAAATAAGCTAATTGCTCATCAGTAGGGGAATGGATAAACTGATTTATTCACTGAATAACTATTATATGGTAGCTGAAAGCAATATTTACATCTTCATGTTATCAACACAGCTGAATTTCAAAAGTACATTTACTGAGAGATGAAAAAGTAATTTGCCAAAAGATATACATGTACAGTATGATACCATTTATACAAACTTAAAAGCACAGAAAATACTATATAGTTGATGAATAGTAAATATTTCCAATATTTAGAAAGAGTATGAAAACATGAGACTAAAATACTCCACCTTGAGGGCAAGAATTACTAAAGATTTTTTAAATGTATTTTTTACTAAGTGCTAAAATCTTAATAATTAACTATGTGCAAAAACCATTCAAAATAGGCAATCCAAGAATTATCTGTAGCTCTGTTAAGGTACACACCATTCTGTAACAAATTTCATGTTTAGTCACTTCCATCTTTATTCTCTCCTGTCTTTTCTTCTCAACAACTGTTCCATCTAGAATATTTAAGTTATGGATTAAAGTTTATACTTAAAATAGTACATCCCCTAGGGTTTAAATATGTATTGATAATGACTTCAGTAAATGGTTAAATAATGTTTCTAAATTTTACTCACTTTTCAAAAAATCAACATCTATAATTATCAAAATATGTTTACTAGTAATTATTATGTACTTTACCTACTATTATGTAAAAGAAGTGAGCACAAAAAGAAACATTGTTCCTGCCTATAAGCATAACTGATTTACTCTTTTTAAAGGCAGATTAAATTAATTCTTACTTTATCAGCTGGTCTCTTTTCAGCTTCCTTCTTTACTTTTTCAGTTGTGAGGGCTTTGCCATTACTATTGCCAGAAGGAAGACTGGATGATGTTTTGGGCTCTTGCTTAACAGAAATAGTTTTTGTGCTTGAAATTTTGGGTGGCTCCACATCCTAAAAGATGAAATAAAAAGATACTTGTAGTTAAATGTTCTAACAAATTGTAAAAAGTAGATCATAAACAATTTTTAGTTGAAAATTAAGAAATGTTTGGACCAATGTAACATCCATTTCTTTAAAAAAGATTTATTGAGAAATAATTGATATACAAACTGTATAAAGTGTAAAATCGGTAATTTTCACATGAAACCATCACTACAATCAATAAAGAACATATCCATCATCCCCCAAAGTTTCCCTGTGGCCCACTATAATTACTCTTAGTGGTATATACCCTAGAGAAACTATGACCCCCACCATCGTCAGGCAACCACTGACCTGCTTTCTGTAACTATAAATTGGTTTACATTTCCTAGAAATTTATAGGAACAAAATCATATGGTATATACTCTTTTTTTCTGTCTTCTTTCACTCAGCCTATTTATTTTGAGATTGACTCAGGTTGCTGAATATATCAACAGTTCATTCCTTATATTGCTGAATAATATTCTATCAAATGGATATACCATTTGTTTATTCATTTATCTATTGGTGGATATTTGTTTATAGTTTGGGGCTATTACAAATAAAGCTATTATGACCATTCATGCACAAATCTTTGTGTGGACATTTACTTCATTTCTCTAGAATTAATGTCTAGGAGTAAAACAGCTGGATCATATGGTGGGTGTATGAAACTACCAAACCATTTTCCAAAGCAGTATACCATTTTACATTTCCACCAGAAGTATATGAGAGTCCCAGCTCCTTAGCATCCTCATCAACATTGGTTTGGCTAATTTTTTTAATTTTAGACATTGTCATAGGTATATAGTGGTATATCACTATGGATTCCATTTCCATTTTCCTAATGTCTAATGATGTTGAACAGTTTTTCAAGTGCTTATCTGCTATACATATATCTTCTTTGGTAAAATGTTCCTTAAAATTTTTTGCCCTTTTTAAAAAACAGAGTTGTTCGTTTTATTACTGAGTCTAAAAAGTTATTCGTAGGTTCTGGATACAAGTCCTTTATCAGATAATTGATTTGCAAATATTTTCAGTCTCCGGGTTGTCTTTTCCTCCTTGTCTTATATTACCACTTTGCTGATATTTATACTTGCTATCCACTGCTAATAGTATAAAAAGTTTACATATATGATAACTCCTTGGAATCACCCTGCAAAAAAGGAGGGCATTTCCTCCCATTCTAAATAAACCAGAATGTCTGAGTGCAGTCTACTTTTTTGTGGTAATACATAAATGTATAAAAATACAAACAGGAATGATATACATTAGCTTCAGAACAGTGGTAACCTCTAAGGAGGAAGAAATGGGGAAGGGATAAAGAACGGGGCTTTAGACTTATTGGTAGCTACACTTGATTTATTGTGCCGACTGTCTAGACCAGGTGTTGGAAAACTGAGGCCTAGAGGCCAAATTTGGCCTTATTTCCTGTTTTTTATAAATAAAGTTACATTAGAACACAGCTATACTCACTCATTTATGTATAACCTGCAGTGCTTTCATGCTACCATGGCAGAATTAGATCATTGTGACAGAGACCATGTGGCCCACAAAACCTAAAACATTTAGTATTTGATACTTTACATAAAGTTTGGTGACCACTCGTGTAGCCCTGGGAAAGTGATAGAAGAAGTGTAGGTAATGCAGATTAAACTTAGAAGTGTATTGTGTCTCTAACATAAAAAAAACAAAAAACATAATCTTGCAGCATTTGAAAACTATTATCTAATTCAGCAAAAGAGTTACAAGTCATTGAAGGATGAGTTAAGTTCTACATTCATTATTTCTTTTTCTTTTCTATAAGCAGACTCCATGTCCAGCATGGAGCCCAAGACAAGGCTTGAACTCACGACCCTGAAATTAAGACCTGAGCTGAGATCAAGAGCTAATCTTGATCAATGCTTAACCGACTGAGCCACCCAGGCACCTCTGAATTCATTACTTCACATTTGACTTACTCAGTGATGTAAATGAAATATCAACTAATTTTTATGTTGATACTACATTTGGAGAGCCAGTTGTTAATGTTTATAAGCATACCACTGCTGGGGCGTCTGGGTGGCTCAGATGGTTAAGCGTCTGCCTTCGGCTTAGGTCATGATCTCAGGATTCTGGGATTGAGCCCCGCATCGGGCTCCCTGCTTGGCACGGAGCCTGCTTCTCCCTCTCCCTCTACTGTTCCCCCTGCTTGTGCTCTCTCGCTCTCTCTGTCAAATAAATAAATAAAATCTTAGGAAAAAAAAAAAAAGATACAAGCATACCACTGCCTCCAGGTGATTCTTACCATCTTAGAAATGGAAATGGACAGCTAAAGGCTACAATTAAGTGAATCCATACTTTTTAAATACCTAACAGAGTATATTCTCTAGGTTGATCAACAGAAGTAACTCCAGTTAGAAATCTAAGGGCAGGAGGCTTTTTAATCAAAACAAATTTTTCATGTATTTTAATAGATGAACTTCCTTCTGTTTTAGAATCTCAAAATACAGTACTGCTTCTTTAGTAATAATAGGTTTTTCCTATTGGGATAGTATCCATATTCAGAGCAGAATAAACTTACTAGTATATTCTGTAGAGTTGTATAATTTGGTCAGTTTGAACTCACTGAACCTACCAGAATGAGGATGGTAGAAGAAACAAGGACACACTGGCCCTACTATTCAAAACACAGCAAAAAGACTTGAGAATATGAGAGTTTGTGCTGAAAGAAGACTGGGGGCAAAATACCAGTTTACTTAAGCACTGGGTTTGGGACTTGGCTACTGAGTCTGGGATTTGGGCCTGTCTTTAGTTTGAGATTGTGGATTAGACTGAGTGAGTGATGTAGTTCTGTCTTCCCTCAGTTTGGTACCTAGGTCTAAAGACCTGGGTGACTTGGAGTTTCAGGGCTCTAGAGTTTTAGAAAGGTTTGAAAGAATGTATCAGGTATTACAGAATATAATAAGAGCTGCCATTCATGAAAAGCCTATTATGTACCAGCTAGATACTACACTAGGTGACTTACATACTTTATCTTTGGTTAATTTTCACAATTTTACAAGGTAATTTTTATTATCCCCATTTTACTACTAAAGAAATAGAGGCTGGCTGAAATGAAGTTACTACACACCCCAGTTTCCTTATTTTTTTATTATTTTTTAAAGATTTTATTTATTTATTGAGAGAGAAAGCACAAGCAGAGGGAGGGACAGAGGGACAAGTGGACTCCCAGCTGAGCCCAGAGAGCCCCGTGTGGGGCTCGATCCCAGGACCCTGAGATCATGACCTGAACCGAAGTCAAACGCTTAATCGACTGAGCCACCCAGGCACAATATACAATGATATTGTAATCAGTTCCTTTATTTTTAAATGAAAATAAACAATACCTATCTCAAAGGATCATTATCACAATTAAAATTAATTATACACACACACCATGCAGAAAAGTACCCTAAACACAATAAATGTTCAGGATATAATATCTACTACCATACAACTAACAAGAGGCAAGCTGGGATTTACAGGTTTGGATCCAAAATGTATATTCTTTTCACATAAAGTTGTTTGGCTGCTTTGTTATTATCAAAGTTGGAGCCACACAGTTCTCATAGTTCATTCACACCTCTTTTTTCCCTTAAATTATCCTTCCCATATTCAATCCACTTCACTGCAAAATCCCTGTCCTTTTACTTCATGATTTTTGGCCCGCAAAACATTAGAGAATAATTACAAATTATGGTTTCATCCAGGAAATTAAAAAATGTTTTGATCATAAAGAATTAGAAATTAAATCATAAATAAGTGGGTTAATCTACACATAAAGTAGTAGAACAGAATATCCCTCCCACCCAGCTAACTTTTCTATGTAACAGTTCTCTGAAAGCATGAAGGAAGAAAAGAACACTAAAGAATATAATTTCTTCATGCCTTAAGGAAAGATTATTATGGCAGGGAGATTGTTTTGAGATGATCTAAGTATTAACACTGTTCTACTACAGGCCTTACAAAACTCCCCCCAAAGCTTTTTATTCACATAGGTACCTTCTGAGATGGACGGTAACTTGAATCAATGCCCCGAGCCAAAGATTCATCAAGTAGTGCCTTTAACTTTTCTGCAGAATCCTTACTTTTTGAATGTAAGAAGCCTAGTGCTTTCAAAAAAATGGGATCAAGTTCCAAATTCACAGTAGCAGCCATTGCAAACACCTGAAGAAAAAAGAAGGGGGGGGGTTCATTTAGAGACAACGAACAGTTATCTATGTTAAAGTTTATCTATTTTGTTCTTTTATTTGCAATAGGTAATACTGTGCCCATGATACAAAATCTGAAATGTGAAAAAGGTTATTAAAGAAAAAAGTAAATTTCTTTGTTATCCCTACCAAATTCTTTTCCCCTGAAGCAAGAACGTTATCAGTTTTGTATGTATCCACATCCATGGTTAAATTTTAAATCCTGCTAAGTTCCTTCCTGCCACAGAGGCCCTTCCTAACTCTGTTTTAAAATATACACTTACAGTTCAATATACAAGAATTTGATCTGTTTAGGTCAGGTTTACTATATATCTTATATATATAATATATCCAAAATTTCTTCTCTCAAACCTTATTTCCACTGCCAAAAAAAAAAAAAGATTTTGGGGGGTGAGGTGTCACAGGAGGGCAATGGTTTAGAGGAAGCATCAAGGAATGAGCTATAAAGGTGCTGCAGCTTTTGGTGCTGCAGCTTTCACCTCAATTACATTTTCTTTTTATCTCCTTAGTCCTCAGCTTCAACCTTTAATGCCTCAGAAAACATACTAATGATAATCTTATTGGATCACATTTAGATTGTGGTATCTCATGCATTAACTTATTTTTATTTTTTATTTTTATTTTTTTAATTTTTTATTGTTATGTTAATGCCCATACATTACATCATTAGTTTTAGATGTAGTGTTCCATGATTCATTGTTTGTGCATAACACCCAGTGCTCCATGCAGAACGTGCCCTCCTCAATACCCATCACCAGGCTAACCCATCCTCCCACGCCCCTCCCCTCTAGAACCCTCAGTTTGTTTCTCAGAGTCCATCATCTCTCATGGTTCGTCTCCCCCTCCTATTTCCCCCCCTTCATTCTTCCCCTCCTGCTATCTTCTTTTTTTTTTCCTTAACATATATTGCATTATTTGTTTCAGAGGTACAGATCTGTGATTCAACAGTCTTGCACAATTCACAGTGCTTACCAGAGCACATAACCTCCCCAGTGTCTATCACCCAGCCACCCAATCCCTCCCACCCCCACAACTCCAGCAACCCTCAGTTTGTTTACTGAGATTAAGAATTCCTCATATCAGTGAGGTCATATGATACATGTCTTTCCCTGTTTGACTTATTTCGCTCAACATAATACCCTCCAGTTCCATCCACGTCATTGCAAATGGCAAGATCCCATTCCTCTTGATGGCTGCATAATATTCCATTGTATATATATACCACTTCTTCTTTATCCATTCATCTGTCGATGGACATCTGGGCTCTTTCCACAGTTTGGCTATTGTGGACATTGCTGCTATAAACATCGGGGTGCACGTACCCTTTCGGATCCCTACTTTTGTATCTTTGGGGTAAATACCCAGTAGTGCAATTGCTGGATCATATGGTAGCTCTATTTTCAACTGTTTGAGGAACCTCCATACTGTTTTCCAGAGTGGCTGCACCAGCTTGCATTCCCACCAACAGTGTAGGAGGGTTCCCCTTTCTCCGCATCCCCGCCAACATCTGTCATTTCCTGACTTGTTAATTTTAGCCATTCTGACTGGTGTGAGGTGGTATCTCATTGAGGTTTTGATTTGGATTTCCCTGATGCCAAGTGATATTGAGCTCTTTTTCATGTGTCGGCCATTTGGATGTCTTCTTTGGAAAAATGTCTGTTCATCTCTTCTGCCCATTTCTTGATTGGATTCTTTGTTCTTGGGTGTTGAGTTTAAGAAGTTCTTTATAGTTTTTGGATACTAGCCCTTTATCTCATATGTCACTTGCAAATATCTTCTCCCATTCTGTCGGTTGTCTTTTGGTTTTGTTGACTGTTTCCTTTGCTTTGCAAAAGCTTTTTATCTTGATGAAGTCCCAATAGTTCATTTTTGCCCTTGCTTCCCTTGCCTTTGGCGATGTTTCTAGGAAGAAGTTGCTTCGGCTGAGGTCGAAGAGGTTGCTGCCTGTGTTCTCCTTTAGGATTTTGATGGACTCCTGTCTCACATTGAGGTCTTTCAACCATTTGGAGTCTATTTTTGTGTGTGGTGTAAGGAAATGGTCCAGTTTCATTCTTCTGCATGTGGCTGTCCAATTTTCCCAACACCATTTGTTGAAGAGAAGGTCTTTTTTCCACTGGACATTTCTTCCTGCTTTGTCAAAGATGAGTTGACCATAGAGCTGAGGGTCCATTTCTGGGCTCTCTATTGTGTTCCATTGATCTATGTGTCTGTTTTTGTGCCAGTACCATACTGTCTTGATGGTGACAGCTTTGTAATAGAGCTGGAAGTCCGGAATTGTGATGCCGCCAGCTTTGCTTTTCTTTTTCAACATTCCTCTGGCTATGCGGGGTCTTTTCTGGTTCCATACAAATTTTAGGATGATTTGTTCCATTTCTTTGAAAAAAGTGGATGGTATTTTGATGGGGATTGCACTGAATCTGTAGATTGCTCTAGGTAGCATTGACATCTTCACAATATTTGTTCTTCCAATCCATGAGCATGGAACGTTTTTCCATTTGTTTGTGTCTTCCTCAATTTCTTTCATGAGTATTTTATAGTTTTCTGAGTACAGATCCTTTGCCTCTTTGGTTAGATTTATGCCTAGGTATCTTATGGTTTTGGGTGCAATTGTAAATGGGATCGACTCCTTAATTTCTCTTTCTTCTGTCTTGTTGTTGGTGTATAGGAATGCCACTGACTTCTGTGCATTCATTTTATATCCTGCCACTTTACTGAATTCCTGTATGAGTTCTAGCAGTTTTGGGGTGGAGTCTTTGGGGTTTTCTACATAAAGTATCATATCATCTGCAAAGAGTGAGAGTTTGATGTCTTCTTTGCTGATTTGGATGCCTTTGATTTCTTCTTGTTTTCTGATTGCTGTGGCTAGGACTTCTAATACTATGTTGAATAGCAGTGGTGATAGTGGACATACCTGCTGCATTCCTGACCTTAGGGGGTAAGCTCTCAGTTTTTCCCCATTGATAATGATATTCGCTGTGGGTTTTTCATAGATGGCTTTTATGATATTGAGGTATGAACCCTCGATCCCTATACTCTGAGGAGTTTTGATCAAGAAAGGATGCTGTACTTTGTCAAATGCTTTTTCTGCATCTATTGAGAGGATCATATGATTCTTATTCTTTCTTTTGTTAATGTATTGTATCACATTGATTGATTTGCGGATGTTGAACCAACCTTGCAGCCCAGGGATAAATCCCACTTGGTCATGGTGAATAATCGTTTAATGTACTGTTGGATCCTATTGGCTAGTATTTTGGTGAGAATTTTTGCATCCATGTTCATCAGGGATATTGGTCTGTAGTTCTCCTTTTTAATGGGGTCTTTGTCTGGTTTGGGGATCAAGGTAATGGTGGCCTCATAAAACGAGTTTGGAAGTTTTCCTTCCATTTCTATTTTTTGGAACAGTTTCAGAAGAATAGGTGTTAATTCTTCTTTAAATGTTTGGTAGAATTCCCCTGGGAAGCCGTCTGGCCCTGGGCTTTTGTTTTTTGGGAGATTTTTGATGACTGCTTCAATTTCCTTAGTGGTTATAGGTCTGTTCAGGTTTTCTATTTCATCCTGGTTCAGTTTTGGTAGTTGATACATCTCTAGGAATGCATCCATCTCTTCCAGGTTATCTAATTTGCTGGCATAGAGTTGCTCATAATATGTTCTTATAATTGTTTGTATTTCTTTGGTGTTGGTTGTGATCTCTCCTCTTTCATTCATGATTTTGTTGATTTGGGTCATTTCTCTTCTCTTTTTGATAAGTCTGGCCAGGGGTTTATCAATCTTGTTAATTCTTTCAAAGCACCAGCTCCTAGTTTCGTTGATCTGTTCTGCTGTTCTTTTAGTTTCTATTTCATTGATTTCTGCTCTGATCTTTATTATTTCTCTTCTCCTGCTGGGTTTAGGCTTTATTTGGTACTCTTTCTCCAGCTCCTTTAGGTGGAGGGTTAGGTTGTGTACTTGAGACCTTTCTTGTTTCTTGAGAAAGGCTTGTATTGCTATATACTTTCCTCTTAGGACCGCCTTTGCTGCATCCCAAAGATTTTGAATAGTTGTGTCTTCATTTTCATTGGTTTCCATGAATTTTTTAAATTCTTCTTTAATTTCCTGGTTGACCCATTCAATCTTTAGTAGGATGCTCTTTAGCCTCCATGTATTTGAGTTCTTTCCGACTTTCCTCTTGTGATTGAGTTCTAGTTTCAAAGCATTGTGGTCTGAAAATAGGCAGGGAATGATCCCAATCTTTTGGTACCGGTTGAGACCTGATTTATGACTTAGGATGTGATCGATTCTGGAGAATGTTCCATGGGCACTAGAGAAGAATGTGTATTTTGTTGCTTTGGGATGGAATGTTCTGAATTTATCTGTGAAGTCCATTTGGTCCAGTTTGTCATTTAAAGTCTTTATTTCCTTGTTGATCTGTTGCTTAGACGATTTGTCCATTTCATTGGGGGGTGTTAAAGTCCCCCACTATTATTGTATTGTTGTCAATGTGTTTCTTTGCTTTTGTTATTAATTGCCTTACATAATTGGCTGCTCCCATGTTAGGGGCATAGATATTTACAATTGTTAGATCTTCTTGTTGGACAGACCGTTTAAGTAGGATATAGTGTCCTTCCTCATCTCTTATTACAGTCTTTGGTTTAAAATCTAATTTGTATGATATAAGGATTGCCATCCCAGCTTTCTTTTGGTGTCCATTAGCATGGTAAATGGCTTTCCACCCCCTCACTTTAAATCTGGGGGTGTCTTTGGGTCTAAAATGAGTCTCTTGCAGACAGCATATCGATGGGTCTTGTTTTTTTATCCAATCTGATAGCCTGTGTCTTTTGATTGGGGCATTTAGCCCATTTACATTCAGGTTAACTATTGAAAGATAGAAATTTAGTGCCATTGTATTGCCTGTAAGGTGATTGTTACTGTATATTGTCTGTGTTCCTTTCTGGTCTATGTTGCTTTTAGGCTCTCTCTTTGCTTAGAGGACCCCTGTCAAGATTTCTTGTAGGGCTGGTTTTGTGTTTGCAAATTCCTTTAGTTTTTGTTTCTCCTGAAAGCTTTTTATCTCTCCTTCTATTTTCAATGACAGCCTAGCTGGATAGAGTATTCTTGGCTGCATATTCTTCTCATTTAGTGTCTGAATATATCCTGCCAGTCCTTTCTGGCCTGCCAGGTCTCTGTGGATAGGTCTGTTGCCAATCTAATGTTTCTACCATTGTAGATTACATATCTCTTCTCCCGAGCTGCTTTCAGGATTTTCTCTTTGTCTCTGAGACTTATAAGTTTTACTATTAGATGTCGGGGTGTTGACCTATTTTTATTGATTTTGAGAGGGGTTCTCTGTGCTTCCTGGATTTTCATGCCTGTTTCCTTCCCCAAATTAGGGAAGTTCTCTGGTATAATTTGCTCCATTATACCTTCTGCCCCTCTCTCTCTTTCTTCTTCTTCTGGGATCCCAATTATTCTAATGTTGTTTCGTCTTATGGTATCGCTTATCTCTCGAATTCTGCCCTTGTGATCCAGTAGTTGTTTATCTCTCTTTTTCTCAGCTTCTTTATTTTCCATCATTTCATTTTCTATATCACTGATTCTCTCTTCTACCTCATTTATTCTAGCAGTTAGCGCCCCCATTTTTTATTGCACTTTATTAATAGCCTTTTTGATTTCTACTTGGTTAGATTTTAGTTCTTTTACTTCTCCAGAAAGGGTTTCTCTAATAACTTGCATGCTTTTTTCAAGCCCAGCTAGTATATTTAAAGTCATGATTCTGAACTCTAGATCCAACATCGTACTAATGTCCGTATTGAGTAGGTCCCTGGCAGTTGGTACTACCTCTTGTTCTTTTTGTTGAGGTGATTTTTTCCATCTTGTCATTTTGTCCAGAGGAGAACAGATTAATGAGAGAACAAAATGCTAACAGGGTAACAACGTTCCCAGAAAATATACTCTAAACAAATCAGAAAAGACCTGAAGCAGTGGGAAAAGAAAGGGAAAGAGAGAAAAAAGAAAAAGAAAAAATAGAAAAAGAAAAAGATAAAGATAAAAACAAACAAAAACAAAACAAAACCAAAAAAAACCAGAATGTGATCAAATATGATCAGGCTGGTATATAGATCAGTGCCACACACTAGATTTTGGGTGTATTTTGGTCTGTTAGAAGAAAGTGCCTCCCAAAATTTTAAAGAAAGAAAAATTTATATATGTACAAAAATAAGGGTTGATATGATGAAGGGATGGAATATGACTGTAAAGATGGAAATTATAAAAAATTTTATAAAAGGAATTGATAAGAAGTTTTTGAAAAAAGAAAGAAGAGGATTTAAAAAAAAAAGAAAAAAAAAGGCAGAGAATATGATCAGGCAGGGGAGTAGGAAAAAAACCATACACTAGAGATTTAGGGTATATTTTGATCTGTTAGAAGAAACTATCTCAAAATTTTAAAGAGAGAACAACTTATATATATATGCCAAAAATACAGGTAACTACTATGAAGGGATTGAACATGACTCTAAAAATGAAAAATAAAAATGTGGTTTTTTTTAAAGGGATTGACAAGATGTTGGTTGAAAAAAGGGAAAAAGAAAAATTCAAAAAAAAAAAAAAGACAAGTAAAAAAAAAAATTAACTTTGAAAGACTAAAGAATCATGGTAAAAAAGCCATGAATTCTATGTGCATTATTCCCCTAGCGCTGGAGTTCTGCCGTTCTCATTGATCGGTAAACTTGGTCTTGGCTGGCTGTTCTCGCTGATCTTCTGGGGGAGGGGCCTGTTGCCGTGGTTTCCAAAATCTTTGCCAGAGGCGGAATTGCCCCGCCCTTGCCCGGTCCGGGCTAAGTAATCTGCTCGGGTTTGCTCTCTGGAGCTTTTGTTCCCTGCAACCTTTCCGTACAGCTTTGGAGGCGGAGAGTGAAAATGGCGGCCTCCCAATCTCCGCTCCGGAGGAGCCGAGAACTCGGGGCCCCGCTCCTCAGTGAGCCCCCAGAGAAAAGCCGTCAGTCACTCCCGTCTCCCCGGTCTCCGGCCGCACTCCGTGCTCACCCGGCCTGCGACCGCGCGTTTCTACCTCTGGCACCCGACCCCATGTGGAGTCTCCAAACCCAGCAGATCCCTGCGGTGAGCTCCCACGCTGCTCCCCCTCGGGGAAAAAGGTGAGTCTCCCTGGATCTGCCGCTTGTTGGGTCCCTGCTGGAGGAGCAGTGGCCTGACTGTGCCGTGGATTACGGTTTATAGCAACCCCGAGCTGAGAGCCCGCGCCTCAGCTCCATCTCTGTAGCCGGCTTCCCCGCTCTGATACCTGGGAGCTCTGCCGCACTAAGGCACCCCCGGTCTGTGTCCCCGAGGTTCCTGAGACCACACTGTCCCACGAGGCTTTCACCCCCCGCTTAGCCACCAGAGTGACGTTCCTCAGCGGAGCTGACTTCTAAAGTTCCAATTCTGTGCTCCGCAGTTCTATCACTTGCCAGAAGCGGCCGATGGAGGCCCCTCCCCCGCTGTCTATCCTCCCGAATATCGCCTCGGATTCACTTCTCCGCACATCCTACCTTCCAGAAAGTGGTTGCTTTTCTGTTCAGAGAGTTGTTGCTCTTCTTTTCTTAGATCTCCTGTTGAGTTTGTAGGTGTTCAGAATGGTTTGATCCCTATCCAGCTGAATTCCTGAGAGGAGACGAAATCCAGGTCTCCTACTCCTCCGCCATCTTGCTCCTCCCCCGCATTAACTTATTTTTAAAAAGCAAGGTCTCTGAGGAATGGTGCCATAGCTACTTTAAAAAAAATATACACAGGGGCGCCTGGGTGGCTCAGATGGTTAAGCGTCTGCCTAGGGCTCAGGTCATGATCTCAGGGTCCTGGGATCGAGTCCCGCATCGGGCTCCCTGCTCCTTGGGAGCCTGCTTCTCCCTCTGCCTCTCTCTCTCTCTCTCTGTCTGTCATGAATAAATAAATAAAATCTTAAAAAAAAAATATATACACATACATACATAATATAAAATCTCTCCCATAGGGCTTATGATAATGCTCTGTGTCATTAGGAGCTTAAAATATAGTGAAGACATACATCAAAGGCTTATGAAATTCCAAACCTTAAAAAGTTTTGTTTTCAGCTAATATCAATGCTATCATGTGATTCTATTTCTTGTGTCACTTTTTCAAATACTTCTCCAGGCAAGGAATTATTAAAATAAAAGTGTATACTTTGTGTTCAATCCTTTGATCAATATTGTAGGGCTTGAAGTTGTCTTCTATCCTTGAGGTTAATATTGTAATAATGCAACACACTTGCACTATTAGAGTTAAGGATCTGTCAGCAATTCCACAGTAATCTCTCATTTTCAGGGATTTATAAAACCATTAAAACTTGCTGTAGGTTGAATCTTGGCATATGAAAGTTCAGACTGAAATGAAATTTGTTTGTTCCTTACCCATCTACTTCTCCCCAATCCCTCTCCAACTTTGACAGGAAACACACACACACCCTTAGGCTTTTTTTTTTTTTTTTAAGTTTTCAAGAAAGTATTACTTATCTGATAGCCTCAGAATTATTGTCAAATTCTGTGCTCTACTAAAATATGTGAATCATTCATGAATCCAAAAGCCAATACTAATAGGAAAATAACCTACCTCAAACAGCTGTATTAGTAACTTAATGAAAACTCAGAAGCAACCTCTGTCACTTCTTAAGATGGTATTATTCCATACATCATCTATATAGATGATAGAGAAAACAGTTCCTCATTGAAATGTCCACAGTGAAAAGAATAAACCTGCCATTCCTCCTGAGTGCTCAAGGGGAATACAGCCCAATCATTTTATTGATGTAACTTTTTATAGCTAACAAACATAGTATTTACTTATTCAAAACCATTTCTTTTATGAGACTGATCGAAGGATTAATACTGAAAAGAATCCTTTTAATATACTAGAAAAACCATTACTTGAAATTTCTATGCTGAAAACCAGAAGCAAAGTATTTATTGTTATGTAAGTCCATAATCACCAATAAAAGGTATGCATTACAGATTAGGGGACAAGAGTCAGCACCTAGATGATAAGACCATAGAGGTCATGTTATCAATACCAACTTTCCAACTGGAACCTTGGAGTCAGTTCTTCTTATTCGATCCTGCAGTTGTCAAGCTGAACAGGCTTTGTACCCATGCCCTAAATTACTTTCCCTCTAGCCCAGTGGCCTTCATATTGCAATATTGGGAAAAAATATAAGAATTTCTTTTTAATTTTTTATTAAAAATAAGCTATTAATATATAGAATGATAGTAGTGTATGCACATAATTGACAACTAACATATATGGAAGTGTGCTCAATTTTACACTCATGGAATAATGAGACAAATTTGGAGGCCACTGCTTTAGTCTACCTAGTAACTTCTAGTTTCCCTTTCCCTATTATGTATACATCAAGGCTGCTTTAAGGTACAAACTACCTTTCCCTTGAAAAGCCCTCCAGTACTTTCAGCTCAGCCCTTCTCTCTCTCCACATTAACTTCATTGCTAGCTGCCCATTGTCTTGTAGCCCCCACTCATTACCAATATATTCCCCTATGTTTTCTACATTTTTTCTTAAGCTCTCCTTGTATCTCTTTACTATTTCCCCCATAACATCACCTTTTTACCACCATCTCCCACATGGTGTTCCTTTGACTTCCTATTCAAAGAGCAAGAAGGTCTACGGAGATCTTATTCCATATTGCTGCTTTTGGAAAAACATTCCATGACCACCATTCATCAGCATCTTCTCTTGAAATCCACACCTGCACCTTCAAGGTTGATAAAGTATGGAACCATGCTCATCTTCTTCCTCCTCCCCACCTTCATCTTCAGCAATGCTAAATTTGCATCTATACTGATGATCTCCAGCTTCCTGCACTCTTAAACCTTCAACCCCAAGGACGTCAACTTCAGCCACTGAAGCCTGAAACTAGCCACAACTACTCTACTTTTTGACTATGATCTCCCATCATTCTATCTTTTCCACTGTTTTGACCCAGAAACCTCTTCAGGGTACTAGGTCAACCATCCTTTTGGGTTTTCTGTTTGCTTGGTTTTTGCCCCATTTCTTTCCTCCCATTCCACCTGCACTTTGAATTTATAGAAGCCTCCAATTCATTGTTCCCTCTGCTTTGTCCTTATTGGCACCTCCTTGCTCCAACTTTTTTCCCCTCATCAAAGAGAAAACAGTAGATGGGCCTAATATAAAACATTCATAGTTATGTGTTTTATCCTTTATATTTTAGTTTTCTATGTTACTTTTCTTCACCCCTTTTCTGTTGCCTTCTCTGGCTTCTATTCTTCTTTCTTACTGGCAAACGCACACATAGTAAAATTTATTCTTCATCTATTGACATCCTTAAAGAGGTCAGCAACTAATTTATCAATTTATTTCCTTTGTAATTTCCAAAAATATTTTCCTGGAGTTATACCAAATTATGTTACTTTTATACAATCCTTCCCTGTATATTCCAAAATCCATGATCAAAACAGACTGGAAAAAAGCCATATCATTCTAACTGAGGATTCTAGAAAACAAAGTCCTAAGTGTGTGTGTGTGTGTATACACACAGATACAGATACATGAAAGAAATAATGCTTTAAATGTAGGTTTAATTTAAAATCTAGGTATTGCTTTAAAAAAAAAGGATGTCAGAAAATTAGTAATTACTACTTTAAAAAATGTCAGTGACCTAGGAATGTGGTGAATTCTTAGCTCATAGTAGGAATCATCTATGGCAAATGCATATAACACAGAAATTTCCACTACTAAACAATGATCTCTTTTCTCCATCTCACTCATTCTTGATTTATTTGCAGTCTGTCATTTCACTTCCTTTCCAGCTTATATTCCATGGTCCAGCCTTTCAAAGACTCTCTTTTCTAAGCACCCTTGTCCTACAGTCCTATAGTTTCATCTACGTTGTAGCCATCCATCCTGCTATTTACCTTCTCCCTGCCTGCACCCAAACTCTAAGTGCAGCTGAGAGGAATACACACACTGTATCTTCAGAGTCACCAATCTCATCTAGGCACTCCACACAATTTAGCAATCCTATCATGCTTTTCTTGTCAACTCACTTCCCCACTTTCTGCCAAGACCAGTTACACTTTGTCCATTTTCCTTGAAACTGCTATCCTATCTCAGTAGATGTCTTTCCTGACTTCACAGAGAAAACAAGCTGTCAGAGAATCACCAAATCAACTTCTTGCGACTACATCCACAAACTTACCTGCACCCATCCTTCCCTTTTTCCCCACTTGATAAATGAAAAGATGGCTCTCCATGTAATGCTACCTGTACCTGGATCCTACCTTTTCCTTCTCAATCTGGATCTTGAGCTATGGATTATTTACTATGTCTTCTCCACTGCCCACTCCCACAGCCTCTTTCTTCCTACCAGCATCTTTTCATTAATACTTGGATATATTCAAGGCTCTTGTATCCTGCCTTCTTCATTTCATAGCAAAACTTCCTCAGAAAGTCATCCTCATTCTATGCTCCCTTTCTTAATTCTTCTATTTATGCTGCATTTCCTGCAATTTGGCCTTTGTCCCATCATTCCATGTTCTCACCAAAGTATTCCTAGCTGTAGGTAAATAAAATAAACACTGTTTTTTCCTCCTACTTCTTTCTTAGTCTTTTTGTAGGTTCCTATTCCACTTCAACATAAATGAGTTCCTCAAGGTTAGGTTCTGGATCTCTTCTTGCCTCACTCTACACCTTCTCAAAATGTGACGTCTGGATCAGCAGCACGGATCTCAGATCAACTGAAGAAAAAACTGTGAGTGGGCCCAGAAATCTGTATTAAACCTTCTAGCTGATTCTGATCCACTCTAAAGTTTGAGAATTACTGTCCTAGACTATTTGATCTACACCCTTTTGCCGCTGATTATACATTTATCTCTCCAGCCCACCCATCTCTTCCAAGATCCAACAGCCAGCTTGACTTGGCTATCTCGCTGGTGTCCCCTATTCAACATGTGCCTAACAGACCACTCAAAACCTCTTCTTTTGTCTCCCAACCAGATCTTGAGCATTCCCTTTCTCAAATGATACTCACCTCATTGCTCCAGCCAGAACGTGAGTATCAGCTTTAAGTCCTCCTAATTCCTCACCCACCACCGCTGTCCCATTCAATCACCGAACCACATAAATATATCTCAAATTCATCTACCTTTTTTAATCCTTACTACCACCACCCTAGACCAAGCTACCATTATCCATTATCTGGCCCACCATAATAGCTTAATCAGTCTCCCCACAACCACTCCTGTCCCCCTCCATGTCTTTCTATATCACTCACTTGGTTAAATGGTCTTTTCACTTCTCTCTGTCTAAAGGTTAAAGAACAAGATCCTTAACAAAGTTTCTAATGCCCTATAAGATCTGGTAATACATGTAAAGTAGTTGCAAGAATACCTGGCACAGAGTACACTCATTAAATGTTACCTAATCTCAGGCTATTCCCACTCTCTATTGTAGCCACATAATTTAGTTCAAGTCTTTCAACTTATCAAATTCTTTCTCACCTCAGCACTTTAGTAGAAAGTGTCCCATACCGTCTTATTCATCCTTCAAATGTATTTTTTCACATTCCCCCAACAAAATAAGAAATCTCACTGTTACATGGTCCCCAAACATCCTGCACTTATTTGTAATAGCTACTATACTGCTAATTATGTAAACAGTGTCTGTCTTTCTCACTAAAATGTAAATTCCATGACAACCAGCACTGGATTGATCTTACTACTGCTGTTAACTGTGTGCCTAGCAGAGTGCCTGGCAGGTAGCAGGTATTCATTAAATGCTGGCCAAGTGAACACATATTATTCATTTCCTCTTTCAAAAACTTTCTCCTCCTTGATTTCTATTACACTTAGCTTTTCTGGTTTTCTTCTTCTATCTCTGACTACTCTCACTCTGGTTCATCCTCTCAGCTCTGTCACTCTTGGTATTGCCCAAGTATCTGTCCTTGTTTATCTTCTTTAGTTCTGCATCCAATTCTTCCTTGGTTACCGTCTATGTATCATGTTTTTAACTATCACCTCTAGGCAGATGCTTTCATGTTTATCACCACTCCAATCTCACTTAAGCTCAAATCCCACATTTCCAATTGCTTAGTAGATATGTCTACCTGGTTGCCCTAATGGTATCTCAAATTCAGTTAAGACTAAAACTGAGATTATGAATACCTTCCCCCAAAAGTTCCTTGTCCTGCACTTTTTTCAATGAATGACACACTCTCTGCTATTCCAGCCTAAGGCCTACATCCTTCCCTCACTGAGGCCTCTCTTATTACTTATTACCAAACAATCAGCAGTCCTTCCCTATGGATTCGGACTCTGTAACATTTCTCACATTTGTTCCATTTTTCACTTTCACTGACACTACTCAAATTCATGTCTTTATAAATTTTGTATTATAGCAATAATCTAGTTATTCTCCTTGACTTCAACACTGTTGTCATATTAATGTTCCCCAAAGACATTTTTCTGTCTTTTTCATTTTCTTGCTCAAAAATTAAAACTTCCTACTGTCTTCAAAATAAAGCCCAATTTCTTCACCTACCATTTAAAAAGACTCCTTAACTGGCACAAAAACTTTAATTCTTCATATACAGATTTCCCTTACAGCAGAGCCATTAGCTGGCCTTGACACCTCTACTTACTTTTCTCTCTGGGAAGCTTTTTACCCATTTTTAGATGTCCAAATTCTATGTTCAAATATTATTTCTCATGAGGATTCTATTCACCAATGGTGTGTCCTTTCCCACCCCAAATACTAATAATCTCTCCCTCCTACGATATCTCATATAGTGCTTTCTTGTCGTACTAGGACTTTCTACTTTGAACCATACTTTTTTTTTTTTTTTAAGTGTTATATTCCCTATAAAACTCTGAGTACTTTAAGTGTGTGGGGGGGAGTCTATATTTATCTTTTTGACTATCACTTTGCTGGCGATTAGGGTTCAAAGTAAAGTACAATGGTCTTTTTCCTCCTTCTACACAATTCTAACCATTTACAAAGTCCCTTTGCAAAGAGCAATATGAAAGACACTCAAACCCACCTTCCCTGCACCTCCTGCCCCCCCAACCCCTCAAACATCAAAAAGCAACAGGAAAAGCAATATAATTCCAATACTAGAGACTTGTACTATGTTCCTATCTGCAATACTCTCTTCCCAATCCTTTACCTGGCTTAAATTCATTAATCCCACTAGACTGTAACTCTATGAGGGCAAGGGCTTATTTTATTTAGTAACAGATCTAGTGTTTAAAAATTAGGGTCTCAAAAATATTGAATGAATGAACTAGGTTTTGTTTAAATATAACTTTCTGGGGCATCCGTGATCTCTCCAACCTAAATTGGATATTCATAAAGCTTTGCTCTAGATCCCATTTCTCACCCTACATGGCAATCTTAAAAAAAGTCCAAAGTTGATCATCTATCTGCATGTGCACGAGGTAAAAGACACTGAACCTATTCACACCGAGTGCAATATTAGGGTTGCCATCTCATAACGGCTCTAGAAAGCTTTGCCCTCTATGTCTTTGGAAGCTCTTGCAACCCCTTCCAATAAAAATCCTTTTCAAGATGCTGCCCATTTCAATCCTCTACTGGATTCTTGGCCCTGGGTTACACTGAAATCTTAGGGACACGCCTGGAAACGCAGGGGAAGCGGAAAGACCACGATTCCACGATTCCAAATCAACCAAGTGACAGAGAAGCTGAAAAGGGACAGCAGACGCTCAGAAAAGGAATGCCAATCCTTTGATCAAAACATGACACCGAAGGCCTACCACGGGGTAAGGTCTTTGAGGAGGGAGCCCGAGAGAAGATAAGAGGCGGAAAGAGGGAGCTGCACAGAGAAGTCGCCAAAACCTTCCGAGAAAGGTCCGAGACAGGGTTCCAGGAACCTAGTCCCTGGGGCCGTGCCTCAGCCGACAAGCCCTAGCCCGAAACACCCTAGGAGGAAACAACCCTCGCTGAAGGGAGAGAGCGGTCAGCCTGGGGCACGCGACCGCCCGCAAATTACGAGGTTTCCCCATAAGGAGCGAGGAAACTAAGACCCCACGCAACTACTCTCCCACCTCGCCCCTCGCGGAGGTCTCGAGCCTCCCAGAGGCGGCTGGGAGCCGGGTATCTCGTCACAACTCACCGCTCCGCCCCGCCGCTCCGTCCGCTCCCGGAGGCCCCTTCCGAACCGCTCCCGGAACTAGCCTGCTCCCAGTAAAGGGAAACAAAGGTTCCTGCAGCAGCGTGAAGAGGGGAACTTTTTGGCGGTGCGACGGTGGGAAGTGACGTAACCGCCGGTTTCCGGTCCGCCGGATTATGAATGACGGCCGACGCGGCTGTTTCCAAGACACTCTGCCTGTTGTTTCTCTCCGGCCTTTCTGGCAGCCAGTGGTCCGTGGGCGAAGACTCGCAGAAGCTGCCTCGGAAACCTGGCTCGCGCGGGGTGGGTAGGCGCAGGCGGCTCGTGTCGCTGACACGCTCACGCACCCTCCCTGCCTGGCCGCGCCTCTGCGACCAGGTAAAGAGGGCGCTCAGGCCGCCGCTTACGCAGTCCCCCTGACCCCCCTGAGTACTCTTGGCATCCGGAGGCGACAGGGCTGACCCTGCAGGATGGGGAGGACGGGGACGGGAAGGGCAAGGGAGTGGAATTAGTGGCCCGAGCTTTCTCCAGCCGCTCAGTCTTTTAGACAGTCACAGCTTCTGAGAGAGCTGGTCGAGGGCTCCGGGCCCCTTCTCAGGTTTCCCAGGGCCAGTCCTCGTGGCTTCCTCTGCTGATGGGGGAATGGAGCAGCTTCTTTTTGCAGGAGTCAGTGGGGTCGTTTGCCGTTTGCTGCTAAGTATAGTTTTTAAGACCTTTGGCACCTTTAACTTTTTTTTCTCTTTGGCACTTAGTTTTTCATCCCATGCCTTCCTGGTTGGAGAAAGCAGTTGTATGTGAATACTGCTTAACAGTTGCTACAAAGGACTTGTTTTGTTTGGGGCCATTCGTTTCTGTTACACTATCAAAGCAGTGTTTCAGTTCGGTTTTAAACTTCTGCATAGAAAGTTTGAGTTTAACTTGCATGAACATTGCTTTGGCTTCAGAAGCATTTACTAACACCCGTACTTCCCATCCCAACTCTACCTGGTTTGGGATTAGGTGGCTCGTTTTTCCCCCTTTATTCTTAAACCCAAGATCCCATTTCTTGTCATAAATTCTTGAATATCAGGAAATGCCAGCATTTGATAATATATCTTGTGCTGAATTATTGATTTAATAGATACTACTTTTTCTAAGTTTATCTATAGAAAAAGTATTAGAGAAAATGAAAAAGCTGGCAAGAATTAGTGATGTGGCAATTGTAAACATGGTCATTTAAATATTGTGAAAATAAATTGTTATAAATACAACTGATTTGCTGTTACATTTAATAAATCAAACTTTAAGCTATGTGAGTTTTTTTTACTTAACTCTGGTGGGGAGTATACACTACTAAGGGGATTGCCTTAGGGCATGCATACTGACTACGTGAAATTATGTTTGAGTTATACCTGAAGACATTATTTTATGAGGTCTAACTTTAAAAACAAGTCTGTAATGAGATCAGTGAGATTTGAGAATTGTTTTTATCAGCTTTTCTATTACTATTTTTTTTACACTTCTATATGTTTGCCTGCTTTAAGCGAAGCTCAAACTTGAACTTCTGTAATATTGATTGGGTCCATCAAGTTTAAAAACACCACCACCAACCTGTGTTTACTTTGTAGCTTTGGTATCACCTGTGATTTGAAATAAGAATACTGAGTATCCAATTAGCCTTTCTAATAGCAACAATTAAGCAGACCTTGAAACTTAAAAATTCTGTAGGCCAGTCAACTAAAACACCTGTAGTATATACAATTCCTTAATATAAGTTGTTTTTATCTTCAAATATTCAAAGTAGCCCACTGAATTCTGTTAGGATTAGTACTTAGAATGCAAGGATTTAAACCATTTAGATCATAACAAGCCTAGATATTGTTTGCTGTGGGGATTCAGTAATTTTATTTCAGGCTTGCAGACACTTCTAACATGTTAGCATTTTATGCTGTGATCCCTATAGTATTATGATTCTGTGGCAGCAGATGATTTCCTGATTCACCATAGAGATGACACACTTCCCTTATGGCTAAAGTTACAGTAAGCTTTTTCACTCTTAAACAGTTTTTCCCTGCTTTTTGCCCAGATAAGAAAACAGCTAATTTTAATTACTGAACTTTGTCCTTTAGGACTTAACTATATGCATCCCCACATTACATTATAATAATGAGCACTGAAGCAGCTCAGCTTTTTTTCTTTCCTTATTTAACCTTTAATGTCTAAGGTAATCAGCTGCTATCTAACTCTGTAGGGGCAAGCTTTTATATACATAAAATATAGATAGATAGTAAGAAAGGGTGAGATTTGCAACCAAATTGTGTTATTTTGTGAAATGTATAAAACACAATCTAAGTTCCAATATTCATAATATTGAACATTGGATGTGGTAAGGAATTTAAATGAGTTTAAATTTTAATCTTTCAGAAAAATGTAATTTCATACCTGTAAACTGTTGAACTATTTATTTTGTACAATATAAGCAGGTATTTGCTTAGGGTATCACATCTGCCATTTTGTGACTTCCTGTCATAGTAACAAACCAGTTTTTTTCAGTACTTGTGGCGGGGGGAGGGGCGGGTCTTTTCAATTGGATATGAATCTTTCCTGAGAAGTTTGGAAATATAAAGCATAATTTGTGGCTTGCCAGTCAAAATTCATTTAATAGTGTTAATAGATAAGGAATTTTGAGATAAATTACAAATGAATAATAATAGCTAGTATTTATTTACAGGCTTACTAATGTGATAAGCATTGTTAGGTTCTCACAGCACACTATGGTAAATCTGATATTACTGTTCCCATTTTATAAATGAGGAAGCTAAGATACAGAAAAGTTCTATATTGCTATTAAATAGCAGCACCAGGATTTGAACCCAGTCAGCTCCCAGAGTCTAGGCTCTTACCCATTATTTTTCTTGGTGTATAAATACTCTACTTGCTAAGTAAGTATATAAAATCTAGTTAGGTTCCTAGTTCTCCTGACTCAGTATCTGTATATACAAAAACTATACTTTCTTTACAAGTTTAGATGGATTCAAGTCATACTTTTTCCAGTTCCAATCTCAGAGGTCACCTTGTTTCTTCACTTCAATTTATACATAGTTGGCTCTTAAAATAGATTTATTCATCTGGAAGAATTGTGTCAAGAAGAATGAGGCTAATGTACCAAGACTTAAGTTCTCAATAGTATTGTCATTACAATGATTACTAATACTCATTTATGTACATTCATTCATTTATTTCTTAAACTAAAATTTGAGTACTCGTAAGCATTGGAGATATAAGGTTGGGTAGTAAGTGCTATAAGAAAGAAAAAAAAAATGGATAAAAGCCTAGGAGGTAATGGGGGTGCTTTTTCAATTCAGGTTGTCAGGGAAGGCTGCTCCTGAGTTACTATTCAGAGATCTCAGTGAAATGAAGGAGTAAGCTAGGCATTAGGAACAGCAAGTACAAAAAAAAATTCTCAACTGGGAGCATTCCTGGCTTCTTCCAAGAACAGCAGGGAAAACTAGCTGGAGAAGAGTGAGCATGAGGGAGCAGAAGTAGGGGATCAGTTCAGAAAAGGATAGCAAGGGTCATGGTAGCCATAGGCTATAATAGGAAATTTGGATTTTATTTTAACTGTTTTGGGGAGCCATTGGATGGTTGTGAGCAGGGGGTGTGAACTGACTTAAATATGTTTAAAGGATCACCCTGACTATTGGAGAATGGAGAAAAATTGTTAACAGATGTTTGTATTAGTCTCTATAAACTTAGAGTTTATATGACTTAGGTTAGGTGGATAGTAGGAGAGGTGCTAAGAAGTTGGATTTAGCATATATTTCAAAGGTAGAAATAGTAGCTTTTCATGAGAGAAAAAATGAGTTGAGTGAGACTTGAGAATTAAGGGCCTGACCATGGTGTTTTCATTTTATCAATAAGGGAGGGAGAACAGGTTTAGAAAAATGTCCAAGGGAAGATGTCAAGTAGCATTTGGGGTCTGAAGTGCAAGGGAAATGATGTGATTGAGATAAAAATAGGAGTCATAGAGGATATTTAAACCTGTGGTATTGGAGATCACCTATAACAGTCCTGTTATATTGTGAGTTGTGGCCCATTAATGGGTCATGAAATCAATTTAATGAGTACTAGCCAGCTTTATTTATTTGTTTGTTTATATATTTTAGAGAGAGTGTGCTGGAGCATGAGTACGGGGGAGGGGCAGAGGGAGAGAATCTCACGCAGACTCCCCACTGAGTGGGGATCCCGAGGCAGGGCTCTATCTCATGGATCTCGTGACCCATGAGATCATGACCTGAGCCAAAATCAAGAATCAGACCCTTAACCGACTGAGCCACCGAGGTACCCCCTAACCAGCATTAAAATCAAAGGGGAGGGGGAGGAGGAATGGAAGGAAGAAAAGCACAGAATAAAAAATATCAGATATCCCGTATAGTAGGATATTTCTTCATGATCCTTTTGTTTCAGTTTTATTCGTGATCCTTTTTATTTGCTATAGTGAATTGCATTATAAAAGTCTTACTGTGTGGCATGATGAAAAGGTTGAATACCAGTAATCAAAGGAGTGTGAGAACAGGGCAAAGCACTGAGCCACGGATTGCTAAGAGGTCTGTGGAGGATCCAATAAAGGGAATCAGGAAGGAACTACCAAAAATGATTGCTTTTAGAACAGAGGTTTATCAAGGATACTGAGACAGCACAACTGCATAGAAAAATTTCTGATGAGTTTCACTTTCGTGAAATTGTTGCTGCAATAAAATTGCAATATGCTTCACTTTCTGAAATTTTAAGTTTATAAAATAGTGCTATTTATAGTAGAAAAATAGCTATTCCTAAATGTTTTCAGATAAGATTCCTTTATAGATTCAATTAATGCTTTTGTATTGAT
This sequence comes from Mirounga leonina, assembly GCF_011800145.1. Classification (NCBI taxonomy): domain Eukaryota; kingdom Metazoa; phylum Chordata; class Mammalia; order Carnivora; family Phocidae; genus Mirounga; species Mirounga leonina. The sequence continues at coordinate 5,201,742 of NW_023270702.1, forward strand.
GGACAATTCTCATCCATGTAATGGAATTAAAATGTACTTGTAAGGATTGTGAGCATTTAGAAGTAATGTATAAAAGTTGAGTGTGTTTTGCACATGGTGGACAATAAAGTGTATGTGATATTAGAATTGTATTTTTTGTTCAGTCATTTAACATTTATTAAGCCCCTGTGAAATTCCAGGCACAGTGATAATTTCTTATTTGATAAACAATATTTTGTTGCGTGGTGCACTTTTTGGTCTTTATCTGTTAGGTAATATATAACTTAGCTATTTATCCATTATGTAATATTTAGTTGCCCTAGATCCAGACTTGAATTTTAGCACAAAACTGTCAAAAGTTTTTTCAGCTTCTGAACAAGTATGCTTATTTTTTTTTCCTTTTTAAAGATTTATTTATTTTAGAATGAGTGAGAGAGTGCATGCATGTGAGTGGGAGAGTGGCAGAGAGAGATGGAGAGAAACTCAAGCAGATTCCTCACTGAGCTCGGAGCAGACACAAAGTTGGATTTCACAACCCTCAGATCATGACCTGAAGTGAAACCAAAAGTCAGTCGCTTAACCGACTGCGCCACCCAGGAGCCCCCAAGGATGCTTATTTTCAGTACATTTATTATGTTTTTTCTTTGTCTTTACATATCCATATGCATGAAGTGAAGTAGTAAAATGGTTTTAGATTTTAAAAACCCTGTGAAACTCATTTACCCTTTCATATGTGAAATATTTCAATTTATCAACACCAAGATATATTAGAATGAGAATACAAAAATAAAAGGTGTAAATGCCTAAAATGTTAAACCCATGACTGCTTCAGTTGTGTTTAAAAATGTGTTTGAAGGGGCACCTGGGTGGCTCAGTTGGTTAAGCACACAATTTTTGATCTCAGCTCAGATCTTGATCTCAGGCTCATGAGTTCAAGCCCAGTGTGGAACCTACTTAAAAAAATATGTATATCTTTGAAGATTCACAAGTAATGAAACCAGGTTTAAATATTTTCTTTTTACCTCTCTATTCCCTCTGCAACACTTCCAAACAAACTGGCATGTCCAGGGAAGAGATGTACATCCCATCAGCTCTGTTCAGCTCCTACGTCTGTGGTTTTATCTGCTGCTTTCTCAGCCTGTCTCAGGAGTAGTGGCAGTGTGGCTCCTGAAGGTGCCACCGCTGAGCAGATGACACTGCTTCTGTGCATGGCAGGAATGTAATATGGGGTCACAGGAGCTGCCCCAGAAACCCTGGAGACCCAGAAGATGCTTCTCCAGTACCTACCTTTGTAAAGCACATGACATAAAAATAATGATGTAAGGAACCTCTAGGTAGAAATGAGAAGAAAAAAAAGAGAAGAGGGTTTTCTTTTGCCTATGATGTCTGCTGACTTAAAGCAAAAACTATGTTCTACTTTCTTGAAAAATTAAACACATAGTACAAACCAAAAACATATATCAGATTTGTACAGGTTTGCTAATACTTAATATTTATTTTAGAAATTACATTCGTATTTAATGGGAAGAAATTGCCCAGGGAGAGTCATTTTTTTTAACTCCAAGATTATTAAGTAACATTTTTAATCTTCCAGGAAAAAAAACAAAAAACAAAAAACACCAACATCTATATTGGAAAAATAAATTATGTCAAGAATCAACAGTACTTTGCATTTTCTCTCCGGCATCTCATTAATTTTTAGATATCTCCATGGGCAGGTTATTGCTATTCTATTTTGTTGACATTTAGCATTTATTAAGTGCTCACAGTGACAAAAGTTTATAGAATATGTAAAAGCCTATTCTCAAGGTTCTTATTTTTATATGCCTTGGAAAGTGGCAAATATACATGTACTCTAATTTCTGTGTATCCTAAATCACAAGCTGCAAAATAGCATGACATTGTTTTCAGTTTGTTTGTTTTAAAGATTTTATTTATTTTTATTTGAGAGAGAGAAAATGAGAGAGAGGGAGTACATGAGGGGAGAGGGTCAGAGGGAGAAGCAGACTCCCTGCCGAGCAGGGAGCCCGATGCGGGACTCGATCCAGGCACTCCAGGATCATGACCTGAGCTGAAGGCAGTCGCTTAACCAACTGAGCCACCCAGGTGCCCCTTGTTTGTTTTTTTTTGAAGAGTTAGCAGGACTAGTCTCGTAATTACTATTTCCTAGACTGCTGGGCAAATGAGGAAATCTATCACGTTTTCTTTCAAATCTGCTTCTTGAAGCACTTAGGAATCTTCTGTATCATATCCCACTATCAGCAGAGGGAGTTAAGAAGATCAGTAAATTATCAGCAATAGATTTACAGGAGGAAACTCTTCAAAGAAATTATTAATTTCCTAGAAAATGTGGTTTCTTTTGCCTGTGAGCCTTAATAAGCACCCTTTAATATTTTGTTTTAAAGAATTATAGGTACAAAAAAATTAAAAAAAAAAATAAGCCAGGGAGAAAATGGTTCCCATTTGCTCTTAAATCACATGAAATAATTTTCCTCTAGATAATCTTTTAAAGAAGTAACAAACCATGGTGCAGATCTGTTATGTTTTAATAAAAGAAATATAAAACAGTAGTGATTACTTGCATTATCAAGAGGTTCGTACTTTACTAACTATATCCTTTTGTTATAATGAATGATTAGATCTTTAACAAAGAAGCTGAGGACCAAGACACTTAATTTCAGAGTACACTAATATTTCAAATACACTTAAAGAGTTGCAGGTATACTTTTTAAAGGCTTTTAAAATAATTTTTCCTCTACTGTACGGTCTTCCTAGTACAGATTTCCATGGTGAATGCTTTTAAAGAGTGCCATCTAGTGTTAATTTTGGAATTGTGATTTATGGATTGGAACATGGGGAATTTTAGACCCAAGAAATGTAGAAATCAGTTATCACAGTTGACAAATTATTAAGGAATATGACTTGAAAACACCCATCAGTAATTTGACCTCAAGATTGTGTATGTCTGCATCTTTAAAATAACCAGCATGTGTATTCATGCATTTATTCAACAAATAATTCTTGATTATGTGTGTGTATATATATGTATCAGGCCATGTTATAGGCATAGCAGTAAATAAAACAAAATTCTATTCTCATAGAACATTATTTGTGTGTTACCACAGTTTGAAATGTGAAGAAAAGCATAGAATAGTGTTTTCAGGGTGGGTAGAGGTGGAGTTTTCAATTTAAATACAGTAGCCAAGGATCATCTCAGCAAGAAGTTGATATTTAAATAAATACCTGAAATAGGTGAGGGGATGTTCCAGGCCCTGGAAACAACTGCAAAAGCCCTGAGGTTGGAATGTACCTAGTATTGTAAAGGAATAACAAGCCACTTTGGCTGGAGCAGTGAGTGATGAGACCAAGGAGATCTTTAGGCCATTGTAGGAGCTTTGCCTTTTCCCTGAATAAGATGGGAAGATATTTGTTTGAGTAGAGGAGTGACATGATCTTCTTACTCCGTTTTTGACAGGATCACTTTGGATACTATGTTGAGAAGAGACTAGAGTGGGAGGTAGGATGGAAAGCAGAAGATAATTGCTATAATTCAGAGATAGGTGGTGGAAGCAATGAAGATGGTGTGAAATAAACATTTTAGATATATATTGAAGAGCCAAAATAAGTTTTTAATGGATTGGTTATGCAGGTGTGAAAGAAAAGAGTAATTAAGAATGACTCAAGATTTTTGGCCTGAGCAGCTAGAAGGATGAGGCTCCGTTAACTGAGATGGGGAGGATACATGAGGAGCAGGTTTGGGGTGTGGGGGTGAATGATTCTGGACATGTTAACTTTGAGATATCTTGGTTATCAACATCTAAGTTATGGGGAACTTCAAATATTTTTCTGTTGTGATTCAGCATGTAATAGCTCATCATATCAAAATCCACTTTAGGAGAGTCTGTTTCTCACGAGGGAATGAATATACCCCCCCCCCCCATGATTGTGTTGTAGAGTCAAAAGAGAAGTAGTGTGGGAGGACAAACATTGCCAAAGCTTCTCCAGACAACTCCTAGTATTCTTGGTTATTTATTTCCCATTCCATTCATCTCCTGTTCTTACCTGTAGTGAGACCCCAATGTACTTGATTGGGAGGGTTCTATTGCTAAGCACATGAGGTATGCTTATTTTAAAGGAGCTCGGTGAAAATAACCCCTAAGACTAATTAATTGCACTGGGTGGAAATCTTTCTTTTGGAAGCCGTTTATTCAGTTCAGGAACAAATTCTCATGGAATCGTATCTATCACAAATCCTTGCTGCTTTCTAAAAAAAAGTTTTTAAATATTCATCTTTTATTTCAGCTTCTAAATTACTATATTCTAAGGCCTGTAACCACTTCAATTTATGCTGCAGGTGACCCAATGAAAGAAGAAAATGAAAGGCATTAAGAAAAGTTTTACAGAAGAACACCTATACTTGGACTTTTCTCACCAAATAGAAGGATGCATCTTTCCTCTTCATACATCTGTAACTTTGTTTTTGTTATCATACTGTGACTGCAAAATCTTTAAAGTTTGCTTAGTCCTCATTGGAGCAAGTACAGATATTTCACTAAAAAATGTAGTGCTCCAGGATGTTGAACTACAAATTATTTCAAGACAAGAGCTTCCACCAATAGTCCAGAATTGCTGTTTACCTGCAGTAGTGGAAAAACCAGACAATTTCTGTAGAGCAGGACTTGCTGTCGTCCTGAGACACATAATCCAGAAATCGTACGAAGCTGACCCTTCCAAGAAGGAAATTTTAGAACTTTTGGGTTTTAAGAAGACTTGCTTGAAAGCCTGTGCCGAAGTAAGTATGATGGCTCTTCCGTTACTTAAAAGCCATAAAGTGATAACACATTCACTTGAACATTTATTTTAACTTTCTGTGGGAGATGAATTAAATCCTGCTTACTTAAGAAATCTCTAGTCAACAATGAAATAAAGTAGCCCCTCATGTATGCCAATACTTGAGGTGCAGCATTGAAGAATAAGAATTCAAGATTTATTTTGTGAGGTTTGGGGACATTATTTTTAGATTATGACTCCTTTTTTTATCTTTTGTTTTAATTGAGGACTTTTAAAGGAAATTTTACACATGAATAGAAGCTCAAGTAGCAGTGCTTTGAAAGCTGTACTTTTTTAGGGATGCATGTCCTTCAAAGGCTTTGGGAAGGAAGGATTTATTCAGTAAGAGGATGCAGGAGGATGGCATGTATTCCAGGTATAGGATTGCTAAACCGTTGTTTAGTGTTATCATTTTTAAAGCACTGTAATATGTCCCTTGATATAGCATAAACACCTAGTCCAGGGATGGCTCAGCTTCAATTGTCAAAACCAGTCTTACTTCCCAATAGAAAGTTTTCTTCAAGCTATGTTGAAAGTAAAGACTCCCTTCATTTCTTCTGTTATTTTGTTTTGCAGGTTAGTCAGTGGACCAGGCTATGCGAACTCACCATCCCTTTAGCTATTGAGAATTTTCTCAAGGAATCTTCTGACCGGCACCCAGCTATCCCCGTGGAAATACTACAGTTAGAGAAAAAGCTTAGCGAGCCCGTTAGAGTGCATAACGATGACAAACTCCGTCGGCAGAAGCTGAAGCAACAGAAGGCTGCTGGGGTTGGGCCTTCCCTTGCTAAGGAAAAAACAAAGAGCAAGGTGCGTAGACAAGAAATGTCTGAAGAGTTGGACTCTTCATCTGAGAGCCTGGAACTGAAGGTGGCATTCTCAAAGCTCACAGTCCTCGAAGAACCAGCTACCACCAACAGGGAGCCTTCTCATATCAGAAAAGCAAAAGCCTCTGACCTTCCACCTCTGGAGCATGTGTTTGCAGAGGGCTTGTACTTCACTTTGGCAGATATCGTGCTCTTGCCCTGTATCCATCATTTTTTGGTAAGGTTTATTAAGAATGGATACATTACTAGAAGTTTCAGTCTACGAAATTGCCTAGATTTGCATCCCTATTCCACTTCTTACTATCATCATGTTCCTGGGCGAGTTATTAATACCTATCTCCATTTTCTTATCTGTAAAAGAGAGATCATAGTACCTATCTCATACGATCAGTGTGAGGAAGAAATGACAATTTGTGTGAAGTGTGAACGTATAGTGTGTGGCATGTAGTAAGCTCTCAGTAAATCTTAGTCATTATTATAACTTTTAATTTTGAGTTGCTAAAATTTTGGCAATTGTTATGATTATTAATTTCAAATTGCTCTTGCGATTACCTTCAAATATTAGAGGTTCCAGTATTAAACACTAAAAAAATCTTGCCAGCTATATTTTATAATTAAGTAGTCCCTTAAAATACTAATTACATTACGTTAGGTATTATTAAATCAGAAATATTTTATCATCGTGTCTGTGCATCTCTGTTCCTTATAAGATTACATTCAGTTGCTGGCTATGCTAGTCAGTGTTGTGGGAGAATATAAATGGAAAGTTTTCTTCCTTAGTATGAGTGTGTGTGTGTATTCTTTTTCCTCTCTGTGGAGGAAAAAAGACCAAGGTAAAAATAATATTATCCCGAACATGGGAAGCTGTAGCTCTCTGCAGCTTTCCAATTGGTTTTCAAGAGCTGCATTGTTCTTGCTTTGAAGCGTTTCACCCTTTCTCCTAAAAAGGAATCAGATACAGATTTCATTCTCCTATATCACCAACACTTCAGGTATCTCTACTGACAAACGAGAAATGATTTCTAATGAAAATCTATTTGGAGGCTGGTGCTTCACTAATAATAATAAGTTAGGTGGTATTAATTAATTGGCATTTTCTTAACATTTCTAAAATAACTTCAGAATTAAAGGATGTGAAAAAGAGATTTGGGAATTGTTTAGATGTTGATTAGTATTTTAAATGTCATATGTATTCAGAGTATCCACGGAGCTGGGTGGGGAGAAAACATCAACTTTTTTTTTCTAGTCAAATGATTTCTAAATTCTCTTACTCCTGACCTTCCCCTTTATTACCAACTTCAGTTATTAGAGCAGTTATTTGATACGTATTATGAAATACTGTTGGTGTTCATGGCTTCTTGGTCTTCTTGGATAACTGTGTTTGTTTTTAATTTTGTAAGAATTGAATCAAAGTGGCACATCCACTAATTGATTCATTTAAGAAACTTACTGAAAGCCTACTGTGTATATAGCAGTTACTGTTGTAGGCACTGGAAGTAGAGTGATGAACAAAACAGATAAAGTCCCAACCCTCACGGAGTTAATATTCTAGCAGGGGAAGATAGAAATGAACAAGTAAACAAATAAATAATATATATTTAAATAATAGCAAGTGGTACAAAGAAAGTAAAACTGATAGAGATGAGTTATCTGCTTTCAAACGCAACAAAACAAATATAAAATTGGATTTACCTGTATGAAGTTGATTCTCGATAATTATCCAAACATCCATTTTCAGCTAGTTTGCCTTTGATTATAGCTTAATTTAAATCCTATTTACCTAATTAGGATCAATTGAGGCTGAAGTATTTTTAATTGAGAGAGATTTTTTTTTCCCCCTCTTCAATCAGGTAGGACATCTACTAACTGCTACTACATAAATTTACATAATACTACTGAAGAGCTTTGTTCTTAGTTTAAAATAGGGGAAAACATCTACACTCAGCCTTTATTATTACACGTATTCTATGATTAATTTTTTCTCTTCTGACATTTATATGTAAACTAATTCTCACAATATTTTCATTTGTATTTTTCTTGGATCTGCACATTTTCTTTCAGGAATTAATCTTTCTTTGCTAAAGAAAGATACTGTTGATATTGTTTGTTATGTTTATTTTGCTCATTTAAGTCACCTTGGGTTATGAAGCAGTTGTTTGAGTTCAGGTAGTGGCTATGATGCAGAGCATTTGTGCTTCATTAATACACATTGAGGTGATGGAGGGTGGGTCCAAATGGTCAGTCTCAGGATCAAGTTCATGATCAGAAATGAGAGTCAAGTTACTAGGTTTGGATCAGAAACAGAGCCGAACCTAGAGCAAGGATATTTGGCCACAGGAATAAAGCCAACAGTATGAAAGAGCAGTCAGTTTTGCTAAGTCAAGGTTTGGAGTACCAGAGGTCAAACTTAGAAGAGCTAGGGAAAATACACAGTTCTGCTAAGCAGAAAAAAGCCGAAGATGCCAAAACAGTCGTAGGTAGAGTGGCCAAGGTGCTGTATCTGAACTTGCTCCACGTTTTTCTTCCTTTTCAGTGGATATTAATTTGCAAAGTTAACCCAATAGCCCAGCACTTCGTTATGGAAGGTGCCTGACAAAACCCTCTATTCTGGAAATTTTAGGAATAAACTTTAAAAAGAATAGATTAAAATGCACACCTCTTATGATTTCCATTTTTTAAGTCATTTGCTAGCATCTGCTAGTAGTTATAGCAAGCATATGGGAGAAATAGCAATGAATAGCTATACTCTGGCAAAATCCTGATGTTCCCTGATACCAGAAAATTGTATAGTTATTTTTAAGTTGTTACTAGTAAACAAGTATACTTTGATAGGACTATTTAAAAGATTATTCTACTCCCATAAGACAAAATTTGCCATTTTATAAAATATTTTTGTAATTTGAACACTTAGGATTTAACTTTTTACATATTAACTTCCAGTGCTCTGAATTGAGTTTTTAAAAAGTATGACACATTTATTGCTTGAGTAAAATTATTGTAGAAATTGATTTTTAAGCAAAAGTACCTATGTTAAATGTCTCTTTCACTGTCCCTGTTGTCATAAAATTAGGAATAAAATGGGAATCTATTGACTGGCATATTGCAAAAACTATGGATGCCACATATTTAGTGGTTAATTTGCATATTCCATATCTCCTCCTCTGCATTAGGTCCTCAAAAGTTTTCAGTTTTAATCCACCAGTTCTAATCTATAAGTAAAAAATGCAGAATTGGGATTATATTTCCAGTTAGATAGTTGACTGCTTACACTGCTCACCTAAACATTTTTTAGTTATGACATATTTTCAAAAGAGTAAACATGACTAAGGAAGTGACATAAAGTAAGTACAAAACATTTATTATAATAAGTGATTGGAAGGTGATGCAGAGGAGGAGATATTTTGGATAAATGTAACGTCTTGCTTCTCTCCGGGCAAGTTTTGCTGGCCCTCATTACAATTAACTACAAAACCGTTAGGGTTTCGTTTTATGCTCTTGGTAGCAGCAGTTTTTTATCATCATTTAAGAATAAATAACCTTATTTTCTTGTCTTTAAGAAACCGTGATATTTATAATGGTTTTGATCTTATCAGGCAGGTCAACTTTAAAAATCATTTCTTAGGAACAAATATAATTTTCGTCTCACACGTTTTTCTTAGCCATTTCCTTAAATATATCTTCTTGAGTGTAACGAATGTGGTTCGGTACCTCCTGAGCTGTCTGGATATTAGCAGAGCAGCCTGGCATGTTGATTAAATGGCATGACCTGCCATACAGTGTAAAACGCCTCGATTTCTCTTAAACATGAATTATTGTTACTTAATCAGAACTTATTTTCCAACGGAAGGAAAGATGCCATATGCATCTAACAAGAATAAATCACTACCAAGGAGAGGAAAGGAAAGGTGAAGAAATTAGAACATTTCTTATTTGATTAATTTATCACAACTTAAGCTCAGTTCCCTTAGCACATAAGCTATTTCCAGGCAATTAAGAATTCTGGCAAGGGGGAGCCTGGGTGGCTCAGTCCATTAAGTGTGGAGACTGCTTAAGACTCTCTCTCTGGGGCGCCTGGGTGGCTCAGTTGGTTAAGCGACTGCCTTCGGCTCAGGTCATGATCCTGGAGTCCCGGGATCGAGTCCTGCATCGGGCTCCCTGCTCGGCGGGGAGTCTGCTTCTCCCTCTGACCCTCCTCCCTCTCATGCTGTCTCTCATTCTCTCTGCCTCAAATAAATAAATAAAATCTTAAAAAAAAAAAAAAAAAGACTCTCTGTCTCAAAAAAAAGAAAAAAAAAAAGAGTTTTGGTGAGAATTATAAACTGTTTGGTTCCCAGAGTACCATTTAGACAGTATATTTCAAACTCTTTTACTTTAACTCACAGTAAATAATGCATTTTACAGGTGATTGAGCATACTTATACAAATATGTATATATCTTGTATACATTAAATATACTTGCAACCCACCTTACTACATGCTGTGTACTCTGATATTTTCCATTTTATGCCATTTTAAAAACTACGTTGATTTCACAACTTCGCCACAGGTCATAAACAGCTGTTTGAAAAACATTAATTGAGGAGATTCTTCTTTGAAGCTAATAAATAGTTTCTTGATCATTTGTTCACTCACCAGAATATTATTTGCAAGGCAGTGTTTTAAGTGCTTGCTGTATACAAAGAGTTAGACATAAACCTTGCTCTTACAAACAATTACTTGTGCTTATTTAAAGTCCAGTTAAAATAGACTGAAATACACATGCATGTGAATTTTTCATTAATTTTTCTGTCCTTTCTGGCTTCTGCTTTGGTACTGATTATTACTAGATACGTGTGTCAAGATTTTCTTGATTTGACCTTTTTATTTATCTATTTGTTCATAATCACCAGTCATAATCTGTTGGTGACGTTATTACTGTTTCTATGGAAACAACATTCAGTGCCTCAAAAAGAAGCAAGAGCATTCTAATTTTTAAAGAAATTGAAGTTTGGTGGTGGTGGTACGGAGAAAGCATCTGGCCAAGAGAAAACAAGAAGATAATTTAAATCAGGAGTAATGGTTTCACATTTTCTAATTTGAATAAAAGCCTTACTTTAAGTGCTGCGTTAGAAAAAATTCTAACTCATGCTAGTTATCTTTTCACTTCTAAATATCTATAATTGTATCTTTTATCTTTTTACTATTTTACTTCAGTGAAATCTCCTCCTTACCCCATCAAATCTTTTTTAAAAAATATGGTTCTGAGAGTGTTTCTTACATTACTTTTAGGTTATACTGATTTGATTCTGTTTTACAATTCATACATTCAGGGGAAGAAGGCTTCACTAAAGAAGAAAAAAGGAACTTTAGATCACTATTAAAATAAGAGTACAGCCTCTCCATTTTTCTTATTCCCTTACTTCCTCAGTGAGTGTATAACTTCCATTGAGATTCCTCAAAACATACCAGTGACTGTAGACTTAATGGAGATAACAAATTCTAATCATTTAAAATTACCACATACACTTCAATTTATTTTAATTCTCTCCCCATTAACCACTTAAATTCATGTTCATAAATAAGTACGTATTAAGTATTTTAGATTTTTGATTAAGCAGTGTCCATTTACTCTCTGTTCAGTGTGTTGAGAACTTATGAAATATAGTGAGGGTCGGGGACAGAGGAATGTGTTCTTGCCCATGAATTATAGATGAAGGGGTTTCTAGATTTGAAGGAAGTTGACTAAGGAAGAGTTTTTAGAGAGGCATAAAAATATGCTACCAATGAAAGATAATAGAAACTGGAATACACGATATAAAATTTCCCCAAATGATTTTCAATTGTAGCATTTATAGACATTTCAAATGTTGTCATGGTATTTCTATTGATTATCTTAGAATAATCTATTCATATTTTCTGTCCTTTTTCTGCTAAGTATTGGTCTTTTCCATTATATATTTTTTTGGCTTATAGGATAGTCAGTATGTGCATACATTCTTCATTTGTGTGTATATAATATTATTATTCTTCAAGTAATTCACAAATACCTTTTGGGCCTCTTATTGCTAAGACATTTGTCCTTTGTCAGTATTATTTAAATAGTATATCTTGATTTTTAAAATATCTTTAAAAAATAGACGATTGTTCAGAGTAATTCTAGGTTTATAGTAAAATTGAGCAGAAAGTACAGAAAGTTCCCAGATACCCTCTGTCCCCGCACACACAGTCTCCTCTACCATCAACATCCTGCACCAGACTGGTACATTTATTACAACTGATGAACCTACATTAACAAATTACTATAACCCAAACCATATTTTATATTAGGGTTAACCCTTTGGGTTGTACATTTTGAGTTTTGACAAATGTGTGATATGCATCCATCATTATTGTATCATACAGAATAGTTTTACTTCCCTAAAAATCCGTGCTCCACCTATTCATCCCTCTGTCCTAACCCCTGACAACCATTGATCCTTTTGTTATCTTCATAGTTTTACCTTTTCCCGAATGTCATATATTTGGAATTACACAGTATATAGCCCCTCAGATTGGCTTCTTTCACTTAGTAATATGCTTTTAATGTTTCTCTGTGTCTTTTCATGGCTTGATGAGTTCATTTCTTTTTAGTGCTGGATAATATTTTATTGTTTGGTTGCTATTTATCCATTCACCTATTGAAGGACATCTTGGTTGCTTCCAAGTTTGGACAATTATGAATAAAAGTGCTATAAACATCCATGTGCAGGTTTTTACATGGACATAAGTTTTCAACTCATTTGGAGTGCAATTGCCGGATCATACGGTGAGAGTTGTTTAGCTTTGTAAGTAATCGCCAAACTGTCTTTCAAAGTGGGTATCCCATTCTGCATTCCTACCAGCAATGAAAGGGAGTTCCTGTTGCTCCACATCCTTACCAGCTTTTGCTGTTGTCAGGGTTTTGCCTTTTCACCCTTCTAATAGGTGTGTAGTGGTGTCTCCTTGTTTTAACTTGCAATTCTCTAATGATATATGGTGATGAATGTTTTTTCATGTATTTATTTGCCATCTATGTAACTTCTTTGTCATATATATAACTGCCAACTACGTAATTCTGAGGTGTCTGTTCAGATCTTTTGCCCATCTTTTTAAATGTTTGTTTTCTTGTTGTTGAGTTGCCCCAATTTATATATTGTGAAATGAATACTAAAAATATAGAAAACTTCACTAAAGAAGATACTTGAATGGCAAATAAGTACATGATGCTTAACATCATTAATCACAGGGAAATGCAAATTTGAAATCACAATGAGATACTACCACACATCCACTAGAATAGTTCAAGTAAAAAAGACTGACAATACCAGTCATTGGCAAGATTTGGAGAAATTGGGACATTTTCTAGTGGGGATATAAAATGGTACAGCCATCAGGGAGAGGAGTTAGGCAGTTTCTTTAAAACTTAAGCATACAGTTTCCATACAACCTAGCAACTTGGCTCCTAGTATCTACTCCTAAGAAATGAAAAATATTCAAACAAACACTGGTGCATGAGTTTGTATAGCAACGTTATTTATAATTATCAAAAACTGGAAACAATGCAAATGTCCGTCAACTAGCAAATGGATAAACAAAATATATTATGCTGCACAGTGATTACTACTTATAATGAAAAGAAACAAACTACTGATAAATGCAACTACATGATGAACCTCAGAAACTTAATGCTAAGTTAAAAAGACACATTTTATGATTCCACTTCTCTGAAATACTAGAAAAGGCAAATTATAAACATGGAAAGTAGATCAGTGGTTCCTTGCAACTAACTGGGGAAGCAGAGATTGACTGTAGGTGATCACAACAGAACCTTTTGGTGTGATATAAGTGTTCTAATACTGGATTGTGGTGGTAGTTACACAACTGTATAAATTTGCTAAAACTCATTGTTTGAACTGTACACTTAAAATGTGTGAATTTTATGATATGTAAAGGTATCTTGACAGCTGTTATAAACAAAAAATGTGTAATAGTATGTTTTGTTCTCTGCATGCCTAGGTAATTATCTGCAAGAAACTTTCTGAAAAGCTGATGGAATTTCCACTGCTCGCTGCTTGGTACCAGAGGATTCAGGAAGTGCCAAGAGTAAAAACAGCAGCTTCTCAGTGTGGGATCCAGTTTCTCCATCTACCAGAGTTGCTGACCACCTCAAATGAACAAGATTCAAACTTAAGTGAGGTTCCAGGTGTAGAGGAGCAAAATGATGCTTCATTTGTAGGAGGACCAAGACCCACTATGACCAAGTTAATGGTACTTAAAATGTTTTTCTTAAAATTTTCTTTGAAAAATTCCATGTGATAATGTTGCTGAGCATTCTACCCCAACTTGCAATCATTTATTCACATTACTTTTGTTTTAAATTTTATTTGTAACTATTTTATATCACCCTTACCCAATTACTATTTCTGTGTCTTTTACATATAAATGAGGTATAGTAAATTAAAGATTTTTATTAGTATGTGTCTTTGGAGCCAAGTAAATCAGAATATATATTTTTTAAAAGTATTTTTCTCAAAACTTTTTTTTTTTTTTTAATATTCAAGACATTGGCCAGGGTCATATCATATCTGGTCAAATGTATTGTTTTAACCTGACATTTTTCTGTTGCAAGGTTTTGCTCTTAGTGTTTAAATTTTGAGATGATTTGAAGTTAAAGAATATGAAAATGAATATCTCAATTTACTTTCCAAGGTTTTGTCTAAATTTAAGTTATTTTAGTTCTTTGAATTTTGTTTTTACTTTTTCATTTTAATGCCTTTTTATAAAACAGATATGATTTCTTTTTTTCTCTTTGCAGCAAAATTTGTTTCTAATAGTACTTATTGTAGAAATTTTTGCAATAGGCTTTATTTTCTCTATCATTCTAAACAATTTACAAAAATGTTTTGCTTTTAACTTCAACTATTTGAAGATTTATTTGAATAGAGGAAAAATCAGGAAGTAATTTGAGCTATTCATCTGAGTCGTACTGGAAAGATATTCATTATATTTCCCCACATGGGTTAGGAAGCATTTGAGTTCTATGGTTAACAGAAAGTATGCTGAATTAGAAAAGCACAAGATTTTAGTAGTGACATCAGCCCCTTATCTCATCAGTTAAGCTTTGTTAACCTAGTGATGAAACAATGAAATAGGATTTTATAGTTGATTTTAGAAGGTATCAAGGCATGTCCAAAGTTTGATGTGTCTTGATCAGATGACTATACTGTGCAGGGATCTCAATGTCACCTCTTGAGTTTTTTAAAATAAATAATCGTCAGTAATTTGCTTTGCATTAAAATACTAATTTTCAAAATCTCAACAAACCAAAAATCTGCTTTTAATTCATACTTACACAGTCTTAAAGAAAATTGGTAATGTTTAAAGTTAAAGAAAATTGGTACCTGTGTTTTTCTAGCAATAAAATGACATTAGGAAAAACATTTGTATTTTATGCATATTAAAAATATCTATAAACAATGAGAAATAAATAACAAATTTAAATTCAGGAAAAGTTAACAAACAATTGTAAAAATAAGCTGTCTTGTAATAACATAAAAAATAAAAAGGAATCCTGAATTTTTAATTTACAGGGGGTGTGTTAGTTCAGGTCCCCCAAGCAGACCAAGATGGGGTTAGATGCGCAAGAGTTCTACTGAGGGAAATCTGTGAGTTGAAGGGGGGAGGGAGATAGAGGAGGCTGGGAGAGCCTTCAGTCTATGATGCAGTTTTAACCCCTGTGCATGAGACAGGGAAGGAAGGATGATTGGGTTAGAAAAGCTTTAGACTTCACTGCAGGTCTAAGAAGGTTTTGGCAAGCCAGTGGGGAATCCTTGAACCCAAATCATCTGTCAGAGAGTTCCATGTTTCTCAGGAATAGGCCTGCCATGTTATCTCAGCCACTTTCAGGCATTGGCTTGGGAGCAGCCCATGGGAAGACTACTAGGGACCAGGTGACTTGGATTCTAGTCCCAGATTTGAGGGTAAGCTAACATTGTGACCTTTAGTATGTTGTTTAACCAAAGGATCTTAATTTCTCCATTTATAAATTAGGAGAGTATAGTAGATATTCTGTAGGATTCTTTTCTGATTTCAAATCTTATGGTTATATAAAAAATGACTGGGACATTACATCAACAATTAAAAAAAAAAGAAGGCTCAAATCTGAAAATAAGTTAAAATTTCTATTTCATTTAATTCTAACTTAAAAGTATATATTAGATACAATAAATGTTCCTTTTTAACAGGACATTGTTTTTGCTACTTACTAGTGAATTATTGACATATGTTTTGAAAATTAGTAAATATTATATCAAAATAATAAATTATGTGAATGTATGACAGTAACTATTAATTTTTGGGTAGTCACAGTATTTTGTGCCAATTAGATAAGGACAAATGAAATTGGTGCCAAGTGGAAGTATAAACTAGTAAAGTATTTCTTAAGAACCCGCACATCTCACTTTTTTTTCCCCTTTTGTTTTCTTTGGCATATTCTTGCCTCCAAAATTTCCCTTATTCTCCAAAGGTTTTAAATTTATTTATTCAGTCAGTTAGTCCAAAAAATGTATATGTTTAGTCATTGTTTTGAATGTGGGATATATGAAGAACAAATGGGACTGCCTTCATGAGCCTTATATTCTGGTGGGGGAGGTAAATAAAAAACACAAATGTGTTAACACATTAGGTAATGATAAGAGCCACAAAAAGTAATGTGAGATAAGGGGGTGGAGGTTATGTGAGTTGGAGTCCTTTTTAGATAGAGTGGTCAGGGAGGCTTATCTGACCAGGTGAAGACATTGATCAAATGACCTGAATGAACTGAAGATTTGGAGGAAGTATTCTAGGGAGAGGGTCCAGCGAGTGAATAGACCCTGAGCAAGTCTATAGAGGCAAAAGGTAGATTAGTAGTTACCTAGGGCAAGGAGCTGAGGGGGGAAAATAGAAAGTATCTACTAATGGATATGGGACTTCTTTTTGAGATGATGAGAATATTCTCAAATTAGCGTTGATTATGGCACAACTGTGAATATTATAAAAACCATTGAATTGTATGCTTTAAATGTAATGGTGTGTGAGTGATATCTCATATAGTATTTTTGAAGAGACCCTAAGGTAGGATTGAATTTGGTGAAATGAGGGAGAGCAAGTTTAGTATGGCTAGTCTAGAATAAGGGGAAAGTATAGCGGTAGATGATGTCAAAGAGATGTTTATTTTTCTGGAAGTGCTGGAAGTTTCTGGAAATAAGTGCTCTAGACCTCTAGACATAAAGATGTCTCTACCTCAACAAAGAATCTTCATACTATTTCCTTTGGAACCAGAATTCAGCTAGTTTTCATAATTTAAAGTAATCTCATGAACTAATTGATTCAAATTAGTGATAGATCCTCAGAGATTTTTCTTTTGAATATGATATTTCTAAAGATAAAACCCTGAACCATGGATATCTATCCTGTGGACTATGTACCCAGAATGTGATTGCAAGGGGTCTGAAAATCCATATTTATGCCACACAACTGTCTGCAGATCAAATAAATAAATGCACAACTTTTGACATGGGGAAGGAGCCTGAGAATTTTTTTATATGAAAAGTGGTCCTCAGTTTTGAAAATGTTGGGAACCATTTGGTTACAACAGAGGAATCCGTTTTTAGAGGCATTAGAAGCCTCTATGGTATGGATGATGTTTGGGGGGTGTTATGTTGAAGTGAGGCTTTTTGTCCTGTAAATATAACTCGTAGGCTGTAGCTATTTTCATATATGTAAAGACAGATTTTGATGGACATGCAGAATCAGTTTTTCTTTTTTTATCCCTGTGTGGAATGTTTTTGATAAAATTTTTATCTTCAGGTGACTTTTCTTTTTGACATCCAGTTGATTTCTAAGTATAAGAATATTGATTTCTATGTAGTTTTAGGCAATAATTTAAAAATAGCATTTTTTGTTATCTCGGTATAAAAAAATAGGAAGGTAACTGTTCTATCAAAAAACACATTGTATTTCTTATGTAACTAAATATTTTGAGGAACATCTAATGATTGTTAATATTTATGCACCTTCTTGACACTATAGAAAAGAAAATTTGCCATATAATGCCTAGATATCTTTTTTTTGTTGTTCGATCTTTTCCCTGAAGGGAGCACTCTTTCAAATACATCAACTACATGACTAGCCCAAGGCCACATAGCAAGTTGGTCTCTGGGGACAATCTTCTCATCTGTGGAAGGGAACTTCTGTGAGACAAATTCACTGACTCCAAAGCCTGTATGAGTTTATGACTGAAAATGGATTCCTCAAATTGAAGATTGTGTGGTCCCATCCAAACACTTACTTCGTTCTGTTTTACAGGTTGTGAGTGATTTCAACTTTTAAACAATTACCTAACAATTGTTCTAATGAGAATAAATTTGCATTTGTACAAAAAAAAAAAAAAAGAAAGCAAAAGAGAAATTTGGCCTTCTAAACCATAACAGGATTTTATTAATTCATTAATTTGGAAAGAGTCTATTTCCTATTTCTTATTTCTAGGAAAAAGGCATTGAAGTGGTGTTTTCTCCCCACCCTTGCCCTACTTGGACTCTTGATTGGAATAGTCTTCCTGCAGCAGTGAGCCCAAAGGAAGGTGAGTTTTTTTTTTTTTCTTTTTTTTTTCTCCTTTAAGTTTTAATCATAATCTAGATAACCTCTTCAGATCCATCTTTCAATTCTCTAATTCTGTCTTTGGCTTTATCTAATATTCTGATTGTACTATCCATTGAGTTTTCTTTTTTTCCCCCCTAATTATTTCTTTTTTAAGAAGTTTTTATTTTAATTCCAGCTGGTTATACGGTGTTATATTACAATATAGTAATTCAACACTTCCATTCATCACCCTGTGCTCATCACTACAAGTGTACTCCTTAATCCCCATCATCTATTTAATCCATCCCCCAACCCACCTCCCCTCTGGTAACCATCAGTTCTCTATAATTAAGAATCTATTTCTTGATTTGTCTCTCTCTCTTTCTCTCTCTTATTTTTTCCCTTTTGCATGTTTGTTTTGTTTCTTAAATTTCCCATATGAGTGAAGTTTTCCTTTTATTTTTATTATAAAAATTTCACATATACACATATACACATTGCTCAGATTCAACATTTCTTACATTTTCCTACATTTGTTTATTCCCTTTTCTTTCTTTTGAAGTATTTTGAAGGAAATTCCAGATAATATGCCATACGATAGTACATACATCTAAGAAATACAGCATTCTAAGTAATTGCCATGTCATTAGCACACCTAATAAAAATTAACAAAAATTCCTTGATCCTTTAATAACCAGTACATAATTGTTTTCCCCTAATTGTTTAAAGTATTGTTTGAAAAAAAACATTTTTATAGTTAGGTTTTTAGTTATATAATTGTATTTTTCATTGCTAGAAATTATATTTTTCATTGCTAGAAATTATATTTGGGTTGTTTGTTTTTATGATGACCTTTTCCTTGCTCATGTTTCAGTTTTCATAATTTTTTTAAGCATAGTTATTTTATATTCTGTGTCTGTTATATAATAGCTGATGTCCATAGAGATCTAATTTTGGTGTTTGTTTTTTCTGTTGACTTCATTCTTGGTGTCTTATTTCCCTATTAGTTTTGTAATTATATATTTTGAATTCATTTAGGGGCATCTGTGGGAATCTTGTGGGGCCTGGGTTAGAAGTAAATTTCAATAGAAAGGATTTATATTTACTTGTGCCAGGCATCTTGAAGTACTAGATCTTAAGATCAGTTAACATTATGTTTTCAGCTTGAGATTCCTTTAACCTTTTCATTTGGAGCTGAGGTTTAAACAGACAAGTTACCTTTTATCATCTTCCTTTGCTATTGAGTAGGACTTTTTTTTGTAATGCATCTTTTCATGGGGGAATATAGCTTTTCAAGGTTTCTACTTTCGTGTAGTGATAATAGTTTCAGGTTTCCACAATGCTAGGGATCCAGGACTAGCCTCTCTTCTTTTCTTGCTATTAAAGCTCAGATCCCTATTAGCAAATACTCTCCTGGCAGCTGGTGTCAGTTCAAGATTATTACACTACTTTTTAGTTCCTTTCCCCTTTGTTTAGGCCCTATGGAGTTCCCTTACTCTCAGAAATCCATTGAGACAGGCGAAGGATGATTGTTAAGTTTTATATAGCATTTTAGGTGTTTTTAGGTGGAGAACATTTTCATTACTCAATGTTCCACTTCTTTAATTGTTCACTTATTCTTTAGTTTTATACCAAGCCAAATATAACTTTTGATTTCCAGATGCTCTTTGAAATTGTTTGCCTGCCTTTTTCATGTTCTTCTCCTCTGTGATGCTTCCTAAGTATTGTCTATATCTCACTAATCAATTCTAGTCTTTCCATCAAGGAAATAATTTAGGATTTTTTCCAGAATGGAATAAGATTTTTATTGGGCAATTAAGAACTGTGCCTCACAGATGTTTTATAAAAATTAAATTCATTTTTTGGTCTTTGTTAAGTATATGAAACATAGTCACTAATGAATTTGTTAATGTTTAATTTTAAATATTTTCTGACATTTTGAAAATTTTAGGTGTTTGTTTTTATTGTCCTTGCAATTGGACTGTTTGTTTTTTTTTTAAAGATTTTATTTATTTATTTGAGAGAGAGAGAGAATGAGAGAGAGAGAAAGCACATGAGAGGGGGAAGGGTCAGAGGGAGAAGCAGACTCCCTGACAAGCAGGGAGCCTGATGCGGGACTCCATCCAGGGACTCCAAGATCATGACCTGAGCCGAAGGCAGTCACTTAACCAACTGAGCCACCCAGGCGCCTGCAATTGGACTGTTTTGTGTACTCTGGTTATGGTACATTTTGGACAGGTTAAAACTATAGTAAATGAAAATCAGATTTTCATTAATATTTATATTTACAAAAAATTAGTACAAAGATTTGTAAGTGCCACATGTTTTGCTTTACTCATAATTAATTTACTATGAAGCCAAAATAATATTTTCATTTATTAATTGAGCTATCAATTACATCTGCTACCAACTCAGAGATCTAACATTAAGCATTCATGTCTGGTCGTTTTACTGGTTAGAACTGCATATCTAACAGAGTTCATGGAATATATTACTCATTATATCTCTTTAATTGGATCACCTAGTTTTCATAAATATTATGACAAACAAGGAGCTATAACAACAGAGCTACATGATTTATTTACATTTCATTCTCTGTTCTTAAAAGGTTTATATAGTCTGTGTTAAACTAAGGCAGAATTGTTGCATTTTAGATGTTCTGTTTTCAGTGCTGGCAATTTCAGTATTGCACGGTAATAGGATCGCTGTGAAATGAAATTATTATACATATGGGTGTGGAGGTCACTGTGAAAGTGTTCTCATGATTTGTGTTCTGGTATTTTTAGAAGAGATTGAATAGTAATAAGATTTTATTGGTACTAGGTTCATTTGGATGTCACAAAGGCTGACTCCTTATGTGGAAGCCATTGAGTTACCTCAAGATTATGGTCCATATAATAAGAATCATTCTCTTTACTAACAAAGGCTATATTGATCCTCACGATGGAGGCTTATTTCTTAAGCTTGTCTAATCTCCCAACCTCTGTTATTACCCATTTCTCTCCCCACATCCTATATACTATTCCCTGAACTTTTCAGTTTCCCTCATATGTCCTATGTCTATTATTTCCATGCCTTCACTTTTATTTTGCCTCCAGCCTTAAATATTCTTCTTTCCACTTCCCATCCTATTGAAATTATACCCATCTTTGAAAGATCAGCTCAAATGCTGCTTCTTCATTAAGCCTTCTGCATGTGCTCTGGAGTCAGCCTGCCTGAGTTTCATACCTGGACTACTATACTAACTGCTAGAACATCTATGGCCAGATTCTCAATTTCTCTGTGCCTCAATTGCCTCATCTGTAAAATGGGGATAAAATAGTATACACCTTAATGATATTGTTGGTACATTCAATGAATTAATATATAAAGTACTTAGTACAATATATCAGACAGAATTAGTCACTCCCTCTCAACATTCCTTAGTACTTTCTTACACTTCATTTTTGGTACTTACGGTATGCTTCTCTTCCACTATAATTATTTATATGCATGCTTTCCTTCTCTAGTGGACTGTGAGCTCTTTGAGTATAGAATAGGTACACAGTAGTTTTTTTATTAAATTCATTTGAATTGAGACTATAGGTCCTTTGAGTTAAATTTCCAAATTTCTGCTTAAACCAGCAATTTTGAATTCTTTTGTCTCATACAGATTTAATTTACATCATCATTATTACTATTATTACTACTACTACTACTACTATTCTATTCTATTTTATGGACTGTTTGGGAATAAGTTGCAAACATTATGCTACTTTACCTCTAAGAACTAAACTGTCCGCTTTATGAACAAAGACACTTTCTTAGTCCTTTTCTCTTAGTCATTGTACAATTATCAAAACAGGCTATGCAATTCACTATGAACTATTATCTAATCTGCAGTCCAGTTGATTGTAGTACATTTAATTGTCATGTCACTTTAGTCTCCTTTCATGTGAAATAGTTTCTTAGCCTTTGTTTATCTTTCAACATGGACTGTTCTGAAGAATTCAGGCCAGTTTTTTGTCAAACGTTTCTCAATTTCAATTTGTCTCGTTTCCTCATGCTTCAGTTCAAGTTATGCATTTTGGCAGGAACACCACCTAAATGAAGCTGTGGCCTTCTCAGTGCATTATAGCAGAAGGCACCTTACATCAGTTTGGGCCCAGTGATGTTAACTTTAATCATTTGGTTAAGGTGGTATCTGCCAGGTGTCCCTACTGTAATGTTACTGTTTTGCTCTGTTGAATTAATAAGTATTTTGTGGGGAGATATTTGAGACTACATAATGTCTTGTTTTCAAAATTTCACTCACTAGTTTACATTCATTTGATGCTTCTTGCCTGTGATAGTAACAGAATGGTGACTTTTCAGCTCCATCAGTCTTCCATATGTATTAGTTGCCATGCTAATGTAAGAACGTTTTTCCCATCTATCATCTATGTATCTCTTCTCAGTATTGACTCAGGAATTATTTTATTAAATAAGTTATAATCCATCACTGTTGTTATTTATTTCAGTACTCAAGTTGTCCCAGGTTGTGAGTCTCTTCAAGCTGGCTCCTGATCCTTTGGAAATGGCCTTATCATTCTATGACCACTTCCTTAAATTCTAGAGAAAAAAAAACTATTACAGGTTCATTTTGTCATTTCCCTGCCTCAGTTCTAGAGTCAGCTGTTTCTCCAAGGAGCTCTGGTTCCCTTTAGTAGAGATTAGCATTTAGAAACTAAAATTTGGGCACAAGGTGTGCTTATTGCTAATGGAGTGTTATTGGTTCTAGCTCCTCTCAGCAGAGAGATGTGCATATAGATAGATCTATGAGGAAATAGATGTATGTACACACACGTACATAATCACATCACTGTCTACTGCTCTATTTGCTCTGTTATACGTCTGTATTAAAAAATGGTGAGATGGGCACCTGGGTGGCTCAGTCAGTTAAGCGTCTGCCTTCAGCTCAGGTCATGATCCCAGGGTCCTGGGATTGAACCCTGCATTGGGCTCCCTGCTCAGCAGGGGTCTGCTTCGCCCTCTCCCTCTGTGCTCTCTCTCAAGTAAATAAATCTTAAAAAAAATAAAAACCAATGTTTTTTTTAAAAAATGTTGAGATTATACTGATATCTCTAATTCCAGTCCTAATCCGCAAAATTCTTCCTAGTTTTTCCAAATTCAATGTCTATACCTATATCAACCTTTCTCAACAGTAAAAATGATAGCTCACAATATCATCTATTTATTTGCTCATTTGGTAAGTCCAACCATAACTGAATAGTAATTTGAGAATTGTTATATCCATATCTCTATGAAGAATATACCTACTCAGTTGAATTCCAGATTGAGTTATTTTCATTTTTGAGTGTATATGGTCAAAGTTCTTGTACAGATAGTTGTAATTAAATGGTTCTATATAAGATGAATTATACAAAAGTAAGGAATGAAAGGTTTAAGTTAGTATTAATCATATGCCCTGATAGAAAATCTTCAACCAACAGTCTCCTACTGCATCATATATATCATATAATATCCATGATATATATATACATATATATTATACAAAAGTGAGGAAAGAAAGGTTTAGGTTAGTATTAATCATATGCCCTGATAGAAAATCTTCAAACAACAGTCTCCTACTGTATTATATATACATAAAATATATTATACTATATTATATATTATATTTGTATATATATTATTATATTATTACTTTTGACCTCAATAACTGTATGATTTTCTAATCTAATGAACTAGGATAAATACTTGTGAGCCTGAGGAGTCCTTTTCTTAAGTCCAGAGACACTTCTGTTCTTGCCTTCTGAATTTTTGCCCTCTGAGTATGGAAGAGGGAATGATATAAGACTTAGAACAGAGCTGCCCTAAGCCACTCCATGCAGTATTTCCCCATAGCCATTTTTATTCTCCGGTAGTTTTTAGGTGAGTGGTTCCTATATTAGGAATTGCTCCTAGCCTAGAATAACCGTATCAATCATATGAAGGGAGGAGACTCAGAGTTATGACTTTATAGAAGATAAAGGCAACAAAACGATAGTTGTTTCAGTTACATTCTGTTTCATTTTTATATTCAAAATTACATTGTCTTAGAAATATGAATCAATTAGGTATACCCAATTGGTTTTGCTGTTGAGCTACATGAGAGCATCATCTCCTAGGGAGACTGATGTGGAGGTAGTTCATAAAAACCTTAAACATTACCACCCATTCACCTTCCCATCCCCCACCACCCAGTTTAGAGTATATACTTACCAGTTTGAGATAAAAGAAAAAAACTAATGGCAGAGTTTTACTAGAAGGATATAGTAAGTTCTCATCTTTCTAGAGGGCTTTAAACCCTGTAGATTTTATTTGCTTGGGATAGACATGTGTGAATTCTTAGAACAAGAGTTATAAACTGGTATATTCCAGATCCTTTTATATAAATCATTGATTGAATTTATGTTTCTAAGAGAATATATAATTTTTCAATCCTAGTGGATCTTAGTACCAAGATCATTCTTTCTACCAACATTCATATATATAATATATATTACAAGTATATTTAAATATACTTATATATTTACATATTTTATATATATGATTATATTTATATAGAGCATACATACGATATTATATATAGCATATGTAGTGTATAGTATATTATATATAGTATTATATAGTAATATATTTACATATTGTTTAATATATTTATTATATATTTATATACTTATGTATGTAATATATGCATAATACATAATATAATTATTTAATAATACTATAGCAAATGATAATAATAAAATTTTATAATTATATATGGCATATATAATTATATATAATATAAATATATATATATAAATATAGATGACTACGATTTTAAATTTTACGATGATATCCAATTTTATGTAAATATGGGTGGGTTTTTTTTCCCACTTAATTTCTGTAAAATATTTGGGGTTGAAAACAATGAATTGATCCATGACATTGAGAAAATATATAAAATGAGATAGTGATATATGATATAACTAGTAAAAACTGGCCTCAATGCAGTCTGGGCTATCACCCCCACCCTCTTGTTGGATGCTTTTACAAGCCAACAGGATCACTTTTCCTTTATTCTTCTAGTGGAAGTATTTGGATAAGCAAGGGAAGAGTGTGGTCAAGGTCTTTGGAGAGGGTTGGATCCAAAGTAGAGAAAGGAAGGACTAAACAGCCTTTGCCCCTATCAGTGATTCTTAACAAGGTTCTTAAGAACCCCAAGGGACATGGTAAATAGCATTGTTTATTGCTATTTTTGCTGGATGGCCAGGGAAGCGCAAAGTTTACCATAACAAAGAATTGTCTCACCCACAGTATAAGTAGTGCCCTTCTTTGGGGAATCTAAAACATAAAAGCTTGTTTGGGAGCCTCTAAGCAAGGTATATAAAGAAACTTCATTGTCCTTAAACCATTGCTTTTCAAACTAGGACATCCATCAACATCATTTGGAAAGCTTATTAAAACAAGTTCCTGGGCCCTAACCTACAGTTTGTCATTCAGGTCTCAGATGGGGCCCTAGAATTTGCATTTCTAAGAAGTATCGTACTAATGCTAGTTCTGTTGCTTTGGGGATCACGCTGTGAAGTAATTACCATTGGTAACTGATTTAGTATGTGCATTTGGCTGCCACCAAAATAAGATGAACAACAAGGTTAAAGCTTTCTAAAATTTTTCTTTACAAACTAAAAAATTATGTTTTTGCTTTAGCATGTATTATATCATACACAAGAGCTTGTGCAGACCTCTGAACCATTTGGTAACTATGAAACCTTCTACTTTTAAGTCAAGTATACTAAATTATAGTAGCAAATGTAAGTGAAAGTAGAAGTATCTTATAATGTACATAGAAATAACTGTCTTTTAAGAAATTGTTTTCTGAAATATTAATCTTAGATTTTTATATTTTCCACTTCACCACACTAGATAAGACATAATTAGCATATTTTTTTCTGACTTTAAAAAAAATTACTCTCCAGGGAGACAATATAAGGATATATTTCTCCCAACATTTTTTGTTTATATTGAACAGTTTTAGATTATAAGGCTATTACATTTTGAACTTTTTGGCATTTAAGATACTAAAGCACACCAAGAGAATGAGATCAAAGGTTTGAGTTTTTTTCTCTTTTCTGGGAAAAAAATTTCCTAACATAAATGTTTTTCATTTTCCTAAGTTATATTTATCTGTGAAATCCAAAACCTGACCATATTTGACTCAGAACCATACAAATTTATAACTATGTTCTCTTCTTTCAAGGGTAAGGTTCTCAACAGGCATTTTGGTGCTTTACCAAAAGTAATACGACTTTTATTTAAACTGCAATTTAATCTGAAACTAAAAGCCTCTAAAAGATAGTATATACAAATATAGACAGAATTTATATTAGTTTAAAATATAACAAGGTTGCAAAGAACAAGTTTGTTATTTGCTTAGTAGTACTTTTTTGAATGAGTGCCAAACACTAATATACAGGTGTAGAGATCGAGATAGAGATATAAATCACATATGTATTATAAGTTACATAGTATGAATGTGAATGACATAGAGCAAACCATGTGTTAAATTCATCTCCTTTTTTTTTTAAGATTTATTTATTTTAGAGAGAGGGGTGCAGAGGGAGAAACTCTGAGGCAGACTCCCCACTGAGCGTAGAGCCCCATGCAGTACTTGATCTCACAATCCTGAGATCATGACCTGAGCGGAAACCAAGAGTTGGATGCTTAACTGACTGAGCCATCCAGGGGCCCCCGTCTCCTTTTCTAATATAAAATTAGAGAAGTCAGCTAGAGTAAGAGCAGAAGTAATTAAAGTGGGAGAGGTGGGTAAAATTTTATTAGGTAAATTCTTCCAATTATTATAGCATTAGACATTTCTTATATAAAAATGTTAGTCTTTTATGGAATAGTAATTAAATATACTTGGTAATCATGAGAGGTAGTACTGATGGTAGAAATATTTTTGTATAAGTTTTAATGAGTAAACATGTGAATTTTTTAATTGAAAAAAAAGGTACTATGTCATAATCATTATTGGAAAGAAAAGCAACATGAAGTGGAGAAATAGGGGCACCTGGGTGGCTCAGTTAGTTAAGCGTCCAACTCTTGATCTCAGTTCAAGTCTTGATCTCAGTTCAAGTCTTGATCTTGGAAGGGATGAGGTGGCTGGGTGATGGACACTGGGGAGGGTATTTGCTATGGTGAGCACTGTGAATTGTGTAAGACTGATGAATCACAGACCTGTACCCCTGAAGCAAATAATACTTTATATGTTAATAAAAATAAAAAATTAAATTAAATTAAAAATGTTTGCTCTGCCAAAGACTGTTAAAAGCATAAAACAAGCTGAAGACTAGAAGAAAATATTTGCAACTACAAATATAAACTAATCTGAGACAGAACTTGGATTTGGAATACATAAAGAACTCTCAAAACTCGACAGTAAAAAGCAAACAAAAAATTCTTTTTTTAGAAAATTAGAAAATAGGCAAAAGAGATGAACAGACATTTTACCAAAGAGAATATGCAGTTGGCACATATGCACATGAGATATCATTATACACATATCAGAATGGTTAAAGTAAAAAAAAAGTAATAGCACCATATGTTGAGGAGAGAGTAGAGAAACAATCACTCAAGCATTGCTGGTAGAAATGTAAAATGGTACAACCCCTCTGGAAAATAGTTTGGCACTTTCTTATAAAACTACATATACAGTTATCACAAAACTCAGCAATTACACTGTTGGGCATTTATCCCAAAGAAATGAAAACTTGTATTCATACAAACACCTGCATATGAATATTCATAGCAACTTTATTCTTAATAGCCCCAAACTGGAAACAACCCAAGTGTTCTTCAGTGGGTGGATGATTAAACAAATTCCAATGAGTCCATGCTATAGAATATCACTCAGCAATAGAAGGGGATAGACTATCAGTACCTGTAGCAACCTGGATGAATTTCAAGGACATTATGATTAATGAAAAAGCTGGTCTCGAAGGCACTTATTTAACATTCTCAACATGATAAACCTGGGGAAATGAAGAATAGATCAATGGTTGATATGGAACAGGGATTGACATGGAACAGTGCTGCTACCTCTAAAGGAAGTTCCCTTATGATAAGGTGGTTATATCAATGTATACATTGGATCAAATTTCATCAAACTGTGCATACACCCACAAATGAACGCATGTGAAAACTGAGCAAGGTCTGTAGTTAACAGTATTGTAATAGCAATAATTTTCTAGTTTTGATATTATACTACAATTATATAAGATGTCACCATTGGGGAAGCTGGGTGAAATGTTCACAGGACTCTCTGCATTATTTTTGCAACTTCCTGTGAGTCTATAATTATTTTAAAATAAAAAGTTAAAAATATAATTTAAGTAAAAATACTGGAAAAGGTCAAGAAACAAAGAATAGTGAAATATTTCTCAGCTCATCCTTTTCAAAAATATTTATCAGAAAACTTCTGGAGATCATTTATAAATCAAATGACAGTTTGATAAACTGTCTCAAACTACAAAGGCTCAAACTACAAAGACATCTTGATGTATTTCCTTTCTAATGAATAGCAAGGCAATGCTAATATACACCGATAAACATTGACTTTTACTTTGACAGTCCATTTCACAGGTTGCTATTCTCAAGCTCCCAGAAAAATGGAGAAAGCCAAATTAACATAGCATAATTTGAGTTTCTTTATATCAACATTGCTTCAAAATAGTGATTAGTATGGTCTAGGAATATCTCACATATTAATCCTGGCTGAGTTTGCACTAGGGCTCCTGCCCTGCCACCAGAAACTTCATGGTCCCTGGAGGATGTCTTCTTGTCATCTATGTTATAGTGATATGGGTGTTACCTTCATGAGAAGTAGAGAAAGTTCTTTCACTGAAAGCTTAGCAGTGTCCAATTTCAAATATACATTTGCATTTCAAAGTACTGAAAAATGGGACTGAGTATTTTGTTTTGACTGTCAAAATGGTTGAGTGAGTAAGTTTATTTTGAACTTTAAATCAGTTCAGGCACGTGTGGAAATGACACAGTTGTATAACATTGTACTACTAACTAAATCGTCTGGAACCACTTTGTATAAACAAGGCCTGAAAAAGAGTAGCAGGATTAAATTCAAGTTTTATGACTTCAACATCCTCAACAAAAATAAGTAAGTACAGGGCCAGTACCTACCATAGAGGTAGCAATTCTTAAGCTAGGGTAACAGATAAAATGTGTTCATAGCTTTGGTACCTTAAATCCACATAGCAGCCAGCTCACTGTTTGTTTGTTTGTTTTACCTCTTTTTTTTTCTTTTTATGTTTTTAAGCCATGAAACTGGATTGTCTTCTTAGGAAAACACAGTGTTTTTTGTTTGTTTGTTTTCCAGTACTTAATTGTGGCATGTGATTAAAGAAAAAAAGTTAAAAAGTATTTTTTTCTCTTGGAATTAGATTTGCTGTAATTCTTCCCAGTATTATGTTATGCTTTGTTCTATTCTCTAGGGTTAGACTTCAAGAACCCTATTTATAGATCATGTTTTTAAGTGCTTTGCAAACAGACCCCATAATGACTGATTACCAAGAAAGGCTTCAATGGCCAGTTTATTTAGGGTGGATTACTTAGAATCTTCTAAGAGTGTTGCTTTTTAAAATAAAAGTATATGACATGAAGAGGTATCTGGATGATTAAACAAATTTATCTGAATTTAATTTGATTAGGTTATATGTAGAGTATAAAAATTACTTAGAAACTTTTTTGTCTGTATACAAATGAACAAATTGAGAATTTATTGAACAATCAAGGAGATTTGTGTCCATTCCTGACTCCACTAAGTCATTTATAATAGCACTAGGCAAGTTTGAAAGCTATCATGGCTTGTTTTAGGAATATTATAAATTCACTAATCAGAAACCTCAAATTATCTATTCGAGTGAATAGTTAAAAATTACTATGTTTCAGAGATTGAATTACTTCAAAAGGTTGAAATAGGATTTATGTGAAAAATAAAATACTTATTTCTGGAAATCAGTACCCAGCAAGAGTTCTAATCTCTTCAGTTTATGTTGAAATGTAGTTGGAGTGGGACCATTGTAATTCAGGAAGAGCTTTCTGGTAAACAGATCTTCAACACTGTCCTAGTCCTGCTGTGTTTCCAACAGCACCTGGGTTCTCTTAGGGCTGGAGAGGTGTACCCACTTCAAGAGAAGACTTTCCTAAGAATTTCCTTCAGTTTTTTCTTTTAGAGTTTTTCCAGTGATCACTGATAGTGGGTACTGTAATGACAGGCTTTGATATTTTAGAACAAGGCAGATTTGGAAACTTTGCAGGAATTTTTCATTAGTTATTAATGGGTAAATTTTCAATAAATACCCATTTTAAGTGGAGCAAAACTATATTGTTGGTGTCATCCAGAAGCAATAAAGAATAGGGAAGAATCTTTGCCGTAAAACAAAGATATCTGCAATATTTTGTTTCAGTGTTTTACATCATTTCTAATGAAGACAAATGAACAAGCAACACAAAACACTTGCAGAGTTATTTGCGGTCATATGTAAACTATACTCTAAAAGTACTGACAACTTCTGTTTATAATTAAGGCAAAATTAGCTCTGTATTAATACTATCATGTACATTTGCAAAAAGGTATTTCCACATAAAACTTAGCTCCTGGATTGCCTTTCCAGACTTCATTTGACTATTTCACACTAAGTAACTTAGTTTTTAAGCTTAAAAATTCTTAATATTGCTTAGCTTTCAAGAATAATGTTTTGAAAAGTATAAATGTTTATAATCTCATTTAAGAGAGGGAAAACTAATGTTGTGGATCCTTATTTTTCTGCTGATAGAAATTAATTCTTATTATTCATTTCAGATTAAATTGGCATTCTCTGTGCTAGTCCCAGATATTTATGATTATAATCAGCTCGATGACACAATGAGCTATTTTTTTCTGCACTTTGAACCAACTCCTCTCAGCATTCAAATTTTCTCATTATTTTTATTTAATTAGGCCTAACTCACATTGGAGAGATACCTGAAGCAAGGTGATTTCCCTAATAGCTATGCAATCACAATAGCTCACAAACTTTGCAATAATATAATTATTCAAGATTGAATCATCAGAATTAAAAAAAGTTTTCCTTAACTATAGGACAAAAGTGTGGTCATAAATAGAAAACTATCATCATTTAAATGGCATCAGTATGTAGTATTAGTAATCAATAGTATAATGTTTCTAGATGTGAATTCTATGTACTTATTTGTGGAAAATTATTAAATTAATTTTTATATGGAAACCAGTGACTGACTACATTAGAAATTTGGCTGTATTCTATACATATAAGTGCAAAGTTTTATGCTTCCTAAAACAAAAAATACCTAGGAATTTTTGCATGTGATTACATAGCAATATTTTATAAAACCAGGGTAAAGTCACTTCCCAGGACAACTCCTCGTCTTTTTTTTTTTTTAAGATTTATTTATTTATTTGAGAGAGAGAGGGAGCACGTGAGTGGGGGAGGGGCAGAGGGAAAGAGAAACTCAAGCAGACTCCTCACTGAGTGCGGAGTCCGACTGAAGGCTGGATCTCAGAACCTTGAGATCACGACCTGATCTGAAACCAAGAGTCAGATGCTTAACTGACTGCACCACCCAGGTGCCCCTGGACAACTCCTTATCTTAAAAACAAATTATTTTATATGATGGTTTTACTCTGACTTGTCTATTGCAGTGAGAAAACTATTTTTGTGGCAATGTGCACATTTAGCAAACTAGACATGAGAAACTATTTGTGGGTTTTTTTGAGGGGGAAGGATTAGATAGAGCCAAGTCATCTTCTTTTTTTTTTTTAAACAACGTTATTGACTAAATACTTCCATGCCCTTGGGGACATATTCATACTTAATTTCTTTCAGCAGAACAGGGAAAGAAAAGAAAACCAAGCTGCCAAAGGCAGTATTAAAGAAAATGACTTAGAAAATTGTTTTTAGGCATGCCTATCTGCTTTCATCTAATCTAGATGGTTTACTGTAAAATTGGGTAATTGTTGGATTAATCGGACTATGATCTAAATAAAAAGATGTTTTAAATTATTTTCTTTGTTTATAAGTGCTTTTGATAAGTTTCTTTCAAGTGACCTTAAAACTCATTAAAAGTAATATTCAAATTTACACAGCTACTTTTCATTAGTTATTAGGTTCTGGTTAACTTCTTGTTAACTTCTAACTCCTTGATCACGCCTTTTTTTTTTTTTTAGAGAGAGAGAGAGAATGGGGGAGGGGCAGAGGGAGACAGAGAGAGAGAGAATCTTAAGGCTGGGCATGGAGCCTGACATGGGCTTGATCTCATGACCCTGAGATCTGTGACCTGAGCGGAAATCAAGAGTCAGATGCTAAACCAACTGAACCAGCCAGGCACCCCCCCTTGATCACACTTCTTAAAAAGTGATTGTATGAGTCAGATTCCCAATAGGAAAAGATGGCACATTCAAATTGGGATCATTTAGGGAGAATTTATATGTAGAGAGATTAATTACCAAGTTATAGGTAGGGTATCCTGGACCATAAAGAGAAAGGGCAGAAACCCTTGGTTAGAAGCTGCAGAGCTGTTTCTACCTCTAGGCCTGGAGAGGAAGCAGAGGAGAAAAAGTCAATTTTACTATTTAAATAGCAAAGTCTTTTTTAAATGCCAGCCTGTCTCCATTGTGTTAATGGAGCCCAAGTAAGTTTTAGTTGTGTTTGTTTACTGAGAGAGAATAACATACCCCTAGAAGGCAGCTTGAAGGTAATTCAAGTGAACCCCACTTAAAAGGTGAAGTTTGAGTCAAGGACCAATTGTCTCCTGGTTAAACTGGAGGGTTAAACTATGGCAGTTGTTTTTAGTTTGAGTAAAGAAGGAGAGTCCCTTGCCAGCTGCTGTGTCCCTCAAATAGACTGAGCTCCTTGAGGGCACAGGGCAGGTATTCGTGTTTAAAACTCCTATGCCTAGCTGAGTGATCAGCACGAAGAAGACTGAGACGTAAGGAATACTTGAGTGAAATAATGAATTGTGGGGAGGAAGAGGCAGTTGGAGTTGAAAATACATTGCTGAATGTCCTCAGAGGAAGAAAATGATAAAGAAAAAGTCCCATACAGCAAGCTGCTTGGAGAGGGGCAATAACCTTCAGGCAAGAGACAGAGGCAGCCTCGGGTGACTGTAGTGGTGAGAGCCAGAGGAAAATAGCCTGCTCTTTTTCTCCTTTACCATTACCATCTATCTGATCTGCGATGGCTTCTACTGACCAAACCCATCCAGATTGACAAGAGGGCAAGGAAGTCTGTTGATGTAGCCCACTCAGGTCAACCTCCAGGGCAGAGAGCTGGTTGAATTGGGAGGGGCAAACCTAAGATATCTGGCAGAGTAATTATGAAAATTCACTAGAGAGACACTAGAGATCATCTAGAATGAGGACATGTGAGCCTCAGGGAGGGATTAAGCAACATACATTGTGTGACACACAGTCACTGTCGTGACACATTGTCAGTCAGCTGAGTCCACAACTCCAGCTCTGCATCCACTTTGCTCCGTAATTATGCCACACTCACCTCTTACAGAATGTGTGAAGTTATACCAGTTTGTATTGTTATCTTAGCAAAATTAATAAGATTTGAAATTTATTAACCTGGGGGGGTGGGGTTTGTCCCTATTAGAAGAAATGTTTTAGAATAGTATTTCATCCCACAAAACTTATTTCAGTCCATACTATAATTTCCTGAAAATTACTTTCAAGGGCCAAACATGTTATAGAAAATTGCTGTTTAATGTGATTTGTCTTAAATCTTACAGTTGTGAGGGTAAGGTAAAAAGAGGAATTATAATAACTCTGACTATTGGAGTCTTTGCCAAAGAGGCTTAAAATTGGAACTCATTTTATTAAAATTGGAAGGAATAAAACTCTTAATATATTAAGAATTTCCATTCCCAAGATGAATTCTACTCTTCATTGTTGGAATATGGTTACTTTAACATTTTCAGCTGTTTTCTTGCCTTATTCTTTTCACTATTCTTTTACTACCATCTGGTCATATTATACCAAGTAATTTCTCACTTGTTGAATGCACTTGTGTTATACCAGACATAAGGGTTGGAGATTATGGAACATCTCTTCAAGCTCTGCTCACATTCTGGAAATGCTTGATCACAATGCTCATTCTGAAATTAAAGATCTTGCTCATGAACAGTAAGTTTTGTGCATGTCTCAGGCAAATGGTCTCCTTGCATTCCAGGTCTCTTCCTCCTTTCTCATAGAGCTTGAGTGGTTAGCAATTATGAGTAAACTCTTAAACCAAAAATAGTTACATTTATGTAGCTTACTGCTAAGGTCTTTTTATATCTGTATCAAGGAGTATAAATGGTTAATGTCAGCTGAGCTTTTCTGCTGCATGCATCTGTGATTATAATATTTAATTGAAAATACTGCATGTACCCAATTTATTTCACAAAGAAATACATTCTCTTGATTTTGTACTAGTGAGAAGCCCTTGTTAGGTTTGAATGCCTATAGAAAAAAAAGGTTCCAGTCAAAAAAAGAAAAAGACTATTTAAATATAAATGCAACATGGGGTGCCTGGGTGGCTCAGTCCTTAAGTGTCTGCCTTCGGCTCAGGTCCTGATCCCAGGGTCCTGGGATCAAGCCCCGCATCAGGCTCCCTGCTCAGCGGGAAGCCTGCTTCTCCCTCTCCCAATGCTTGTGTTCCCCCTCTCTCTCTCTCTCTCTGTCAAATAAAGAAAACAAAAATCTTAAAAAATATATAAATGCAACATTTCTCTTTATTAGAAAACTATAATTAGTGAAAGAATATCCTAGCTTTGTAAATACTTTTACTGAATCTTTCAACATTTCTGTTTATTTATTTTTAATTTTTTTAAAAAGATTTTATTTATTTGAGAGAGAGAGCACGAGCAGGGTGGGAGGGGCAGAGGGAGAGGGAGAAACAGACTCCCCAGTGAGCAGGGAGCCCAACACAGGGCTCGATCCAAGGACCCTGGGATCATGTCCTGAGCCGAAGGCAGGCCCTTAACCAACTGAGCCACCCAGGTACCCCTCTTTCAACATTTCTGTTCATAGTTTCCTTTTATCAGGCAGTGTGATAAAACTTGTCACTTATTGTCAGAACATGTTAAAGAATTCAGCTTTTTGTGTTTGCTGTTAAAAAATGAATTTTAAAAATTTGAAGCATGATACAATCATCCACTAAGATAACTGCTAATTTTTAATGATTCCATAATATTTCACTAAGTACACTGAATATATTTTGCTTGATTATCTGCAGTTGAATATAACTTGTTCTCAACTATCACACTACAGATAGCACTGCAATGAAAATATCCTACACATGGCTTTTCCTATTATTTGAATCATCTACCGGAAGTGAGTTGATAGAATCAAAGGATGTGAACATTTTTGTTGCTTGTGATACATATTGTTAATAGATTTCCGAAAGGGTTTTAACTAGTTTATGTTAACCATCAGCAGTGTTCGGGAGTCCCTGGTTCACTCCCACCTTCATTGGCATTAGTTCATCAATTTTTTTTTTTTTTGTAATTTTTTTGGGCTGATAGGGATAACTTTCATTTTGCATTATTTTATCACAAGGTTGAATATATGCATTTATTTTGCTTAATACCTGTTGTCAATTTTCTTGTCAATCTGAAAGGGAGTTCTTTAATAAAATAAATACATTTATCTTTATTTGCTAAAGATATTTCTCTCAGGATATTGTTTGCCTTTTTAATTTTAATTAGCAACATGTTTTTCTTAAAGGTGAGAAATGCCACAGGTTTTGTGTTTTAGTTCCATTTTGTATAGAGAACACTGTAGTAGAAGTGGGCAGTTTCTGTAGGTTCTTAAGAGTGTGACAGTCTCAGGCTAAACAATAGCTTAGAACCTGTAAGTTCTAGTTCTAGAAGTCACCTAGCAATGTGAGATCATAACTCAAGACATTTTTTAAGCTGCAAGTTATTTTATTAATTTCTTAATTTGTTCTACCTTAACTATTTAAATAGCAAAGTCTTTTTTAAATGCCAGCCTGTCTCCATTGTGTTAATGGTAGCCCAAGTAAGTTTTAGTTGTGTTTGTTTATTGAGAGAGAATAACATACCTCTAGAAGGCAGCCGGAAGGTAATTCAAGTGAACCCCACTTAAAAGGTGAAGTTTGAGTCAAGGACCAATTGTCTCCTGGTTAAACTGGAGGGTTAAACTATGGCAGTTGTTTTTAGTTTGAGTAAAGAAGGAGAGTCCCTTGCCAGCTGCTGTGTCCCTCAAATAGACTGAGCTCCTTGAGGGCACAGGGCAGGTATTCGTGTTTATAACTCCTATGCCTAGCTGAGTGATCAGCACGAAGAAGACTGAGACGTAAGGAATACTTGAGTGAAATAATGAATTGTGGGGAGGAAGAGGCAGTTGGAGTTGAAAATACATTACTGAATGTCCTCAGAGGAAGAAAATGATAAATTAAAATTCTGAGATCTGATTTTTTAAAAAGCGTTACTGAAAGTAACAACAATGTCTGCAAATACTTATCTGGACTCAGAACAGAAATGGAATTTTTTTTTTCCATTATCACTCATGTTTTTTAATGGAATGGTTAGTGAAATGAAATACATTAATTCATCAAAACCAGTGTTTTGAGGTAACGCAGTCTTACAGTTGTGTCCCCAACCAACAGAGCATGATAGTTTTTGCACATCCTCCTCAGTGGGCTGTCTCACTGGGCCTGGGAAGCTGTGCTGAGATAGGAAACCTGTGTGTTCTCTACCTTCACAGTATGAAGGAGACTAGTTCAGCAAACTGTGTTATGCAACCTAGTAACTTAGTTAATAGCACAAACATTTTGCTAAGATTTGAAAAAAAGAAAAGTAAAAGTAAAAAAAAAAGAAGAGAAACAAGGGAGAATTCAGGTACAAAATTACAGTGAATTCTATGTCAGTGAGGGCTCCCTCAAAAGATAATAGCCTCCTATTATTGAACTTGGAGAGTCTGCTTCAACAGCAGGGTTTCCTATTTGGAAGCCCATAGGAGAAGATAACTCCAATAAATAAATCTATATTGTTCTGTAATAAATGCCTTCTAGAACTTTCTTTTTAAGGAAATCAGATTTAAAAGCATTATTTTTTCTTAATCCCTTATTTTCTATGAGGCTTTGATCTTACCAGCTAGGTTTTGCCAACCATATTACATTTTAGAAACATAATTTCTGTGGTTGTTAAGAGATTAATGCATTGGAAAGACTGAAACAGTAGGTATTGTAAAAGACCAGAAAGGAAGGATATTGATTTTTTGGTTGGAAAAGATTTCAAGCAGGTTGAGCAGATCTTGAATTTGGCCTTGAAACAGAGTAAACTTTAGATTAAAAAAAGAAGAATGTAAAGGATTGTAGTGAAAGACAACAGCATTAACAAGACTAGGGGGACAGGTGTGGAAAGGGAATTTCAAGTGAATGTCAGATAACTAGTTTTATGAAGTAATGACAAGTAATGAATTAGTTGGTAAGGTGGGATCAGCGCATTGAGAACCTTTAATGTCATAATCTATGCTTTTTTGTTTTTCTATAACAAAGAGCAAGTTTTGTAGGGGTTTTTTTTGGGTGTGGCAGGCGGGAGGGGCAGAGGTGTTAAGGATATGGTTTTCTTTTGATTTCAAAAACATTTTCCATTGTTTCAGAACTCTTCATAAGGACAGATGACAACTAACGATTTTATATATACCTTTATACATTTACATGTTCTTTCCTAAAAAGTGAACTTTCTGGAGAGAACAGAGGCATTGGTACTGATATAATCTATTAATTTTCTGACCCTAAGAGCCACTCTAGAATATGAGTAACAGAGACCAGTCAGTGCTTCTCTATTAAAATAGCAGAATAGGGCACCTGGGTGGCTCAGTCGTTAGGCGTCTGCCATCGGCTCGGGTCATGGTCCCGGGGTCCTGGGATCGAGCCCCACATCAGGCTCCCTGCTCAGCGGGGAGTCTGCTTCTCCCTCTCCCACTCCCCCTGCTTGTGTTCCCTCTCTCACTGTTTCTCTCTCTGTCAGATAAATAAAATCTTAAAAAATAAAAAATAAAATAGCAGAATAGATCACCTTTCCTTGAGAGAAGACCTGTGTTACAAAGCAGTGTTTGTCTGACTTCTTGATTCTGCAGACTTTTATTTGACTCTGCTTGTCTTTCACCAAAGGGCTGCAGCCTTTTTTATGGACCTCTCTTTGACCACCATTTTGTTCAGTATATAACAAAAACCTGGTATTTTAATGCAGCTGGTTTATTTTGTCATTTGCTTCTGGAATGTAGCAATGTAGGCATACATCACGGAAAGAAACTTGACCAAAAGCACATGGAGAAAATTCCACCTGTTACTTTTGTCAAGGGTTCATTATCCTCTTTGCATGATTGAAAATCAAAGTCACTTTTTGTGTCTGTGTGCTTTACACCCTCAGTTAAACCTGCTTGAATTTCAGAATTCTATTTCTGGAATTGCTCTTTATTTGCACATTACTGACAGACCTCATTTACTCGTGTCAGGAGGGTTTGGGAGGAACTCACATCAAGAGTTTAAGAATGTGCCTCTAAATTATACATATAACCTCAGTCAGTGTATTTACTATATTTATATATAAAGTATTTACTTATATATGTGTTTATTAGCAATGAAAAAGTGCAACAAGTTTTATAGAAGAATAAACTATTGATGTTTCAAAAAGAAAAAATAAGCAAATTTTTAATATCTTTTTAAAGATATGCTGCTGTTGCATATCCAACTCAGGGAGGGATTGAGTACTGGGTACCCCAGCCCCACTCTCTCTGAGGGAGAAAATACCCCAGAGGTTCTGAGTAAGACAGCAACATGTTCGTTTGCTTTGTTGTCAGATTGGAAAAGTCTTCGCCTTCAGTCCCTGAGGCCAGATTTCAGGTGTTTTCCCAAATGAACTTCTCATATGGAAAATAGTCAGTCCTCCCCTGAAAAATTTTTATCACCTAATAAATGATTCAGATTGATACTGTCAGCACTAGGGTGGGCAGCTGGCTGAAAGGGGCATATGAGTGGCAGTTCATAGCAATAGGTTCTGTATTTTGGCTGTCAAGCTGAGATCCTAGATAAATGTGTTCTAACTCACTTAGGTTACCACCCCCCCCTGCTTTTTAAGGATATTCTTAGCATTTACTTATACCATGCCAAACTATAGTTTATTTAGAGTTAGCTGCTTTTTCTAGGGCAATTAACACATCAGATTAAAAGGGATCAACACTGAAACAGATGGAAAATGATTCCTGAGTGGGTAGGTCCAAGTGGATGCAGTTTCGTACCTGACCTGACTAATATGTCTGACCTATTACTTCAAGGAATGTAGTAGCAGGTGTTGATATTTTTCCAGACATCAGTGTGGTCATGTTTGGTAGGATATGCTTAGTGCAGTGTGAAATTGACATTTGGGAGCTCCAGGTTGCCATTTACAGTGACTGGTTTCTATTGTTGAACTTTTTGCTTTTTTTACTTACAGGCCCACATAAGCTTTTAAAAATTGATTCTCAGTTTTAAATTGGTTCACACCTTTATTTCAGATGAGATTGTTTGCATTTGCCTGAGTATCTTTATTTTTTAATGTAATATCTGTTGAGGAATACTTTCACTCTTTCCTGCATGTTTCTAAGTAAAAAGAAATTTTACATTTTGAAAGATCCATTAGTCAAGTTAGCTGTTTTCAATTAAGAATAGGCTTAATTCATCCCAGAGAAATACGGTCTCTTTCATTTAAAAAAGTATTATAAAGTTAAACGAGTTTAAGAATAATTATTTGCTGAATATCTAGCATGTCAACTCCCTTGTTACATAATGAACAAAACAAACATAGGGACCAACTTCAAAATGTTGGTACCTTATCAAGCCTGTCACAATTTCTTCTTTTATTGTAGAAGCCCCCTCAACTTGGAAATTTCACATAAGCAGATCAGAATTTAAGAGTACAGAGGATATTAAGATTCCTCCTAAAAATTTGTTTTATATGAAGCCCTTCATTGTTAGTCACCATAAAAGACGTCCCTATAAGGATGAAGCAAAACAGAAATAAGGAAAAGGGAATAATTATACTTAAGAATTTGAGTTGAACATTTTTCTTCTCAGTTAGCACTTATTAAAACTTTTTAACTTAATTTATAAAATTATAAAATTTAATTTAATTAATTTATAAAATACTCTGTGTGCAAGACACTGTCTTAATATTATCTCGTATAAACCACATAACAACTGAGTGCTGTATTATTATCCCCAATCTACAGATGAAGAAATTTAGGTACAAAGAAATTAGGTTATTTGCAAAAGATACCACAGCTAGCAAAATGCAGAGCTGGGATTTAAAGCCAGATTGTGATTTAAAGCATGGCCTCTGGAGCCAGACTGTCTTAACCAGGTACTCTATGCTGCTCTTCTGTGTTTGTAAGTAAGAGATTGCATACCACTTTTCAGTGTTCTCCTATATCATGCATTTTATCACGCTTTGCCAAAGTCACTATTATAAACATAACATGGTTATTTTGATATTATTAGAAATATGAAGGACATATCTGCGATGTACCAGAGAATTATACATTGCATTAAAATTTAGAATCAAAGTTGCACTTTTCTGAGTTTTCTGACCACATTTCTCCCATTCCCAACAATTCAAAGATTTTTATATTGAATCAGAAATACTTGTTTAGTAATAATTTGATTTTTCCTCAGAGCTAGTTGTGACCCTATCACTTCCACGGTCACTGATAAAGACATCTTAGAATCATTATTGGCCAAAAAAAGAAGCCTTCACATATTTACAGTTTCAGTTT
Source organism: Mirounga leonina (assembly GCF_011800145.1). Taxonomy (NCBI): domain Eukaryota; kingdom Metazoa; phylum Chordata; class Mammalia; order Carnivora; family Phocidae; genus Mirounga; species Mirounga leonina. The sequence goes on from NW_023270702.1 coordinate 5,242,857, forward strand.
GCATTTGGCTGCTTTCTTTCTTACATATACTCTTTAGTATCTAATCACTGAAAAAACTTTTTCTCTAGAAGTGATAAAAATTAAAAGGGTGGGTTATAATGAAAATAAAACTAGGACAGGAACTCACATCAAGAGTTTAAGAATGTGCCTCTAAATTATACATATAACCTCAGTCAGTGTATTTACTATATTTATATATAAAGTATTTACTTATATATGTGTTATTAGCAATGAAAAAGTGCAACAAGTTTTATAGAAGAATAAACTATTGATGTTTCAAAAAGAAAAAAAAGCAAATTTTTAATATCTTTAAAAGACTTATGCTGCTGTTGCATATCCAACTCAGATGTGCTAAATGTAATCTTGTACAACTGCTAATTTATACTGTAGAACATCTCTCCAGTTGATAATTCTTATTTTAAACTGTGTAATAATTTGTTCATTTGTGAGTGGTTATAACAGGGTTAGAGAAAGATGTGTTTATACTTAGTGTTATAAGTGTCCTTAAGCTGCCATAACAAAATACCGCAGACTGGGTGGCTTTAATAACATTTATGTTCTCACATTTCTGGAGGCTAGAAGTCCAAGATCAAGGTACAAGAAGGGTTGGTTTCTGGCGAGGCTTCCGTTCCTGGTGTGTAGACAGCCTCCTCACCGTGTTTACACAGTGTCTCTTCCTCTTCTGATATGGACACCAGTCCTATCAGATTAGAGCCCCACTTTATGAGCTTATTTAACCTTAACTACTATTTAAAGGCCCTATCTCCAAGTATAGTCATATGGGAGTCAAGCCTTCAGCATATGCATTTTGAGAGGATACAATTCAAAATAACATGTAACATCAGTAGGGTGGGTGATCTGCCAGGTTCTACTAATCATATTTCTTAATTTTAGCATATTTTTCTTTAACTTAGCCCACTGAAATTGTGAGGTGTTTTGTAATCATCTCATATCTTTTAGATTTAGGGAAGGGGTATACTTTTGTGGTAGCTTTCAAAAATTTTTAAACTTGACCTACATATAGAAATATTGTCCAGGGGGCACCTAGGTGGCTCAGTTGGTTAAGCATCCAACTCTTGGTTTCAGCTCAGGTCATGATCTCGCGGTTGTGAGATCTAGCCCCACATCGGGCTCTGTGTTCAGTGCAGAGTCTGCTTCAGATTCTCTCTGCCTCTCCCTCTCACTCACTCTCTCTCTCTCAAATAAATAAATACAATCGTTAAAAACAAATAGATTGCCCAGCACAAACCAATTCACATGCACCCGCAATTACATATACGCATGTACTATATAACCGAAAAAAGAGTTTGTTACAAATCTCACCCTCTTATAAGCACTGCACCCTGATATTTTCTATTCTTTTCCATCCTTATATTCTGTTCTCTCATTTATTTTTTTTTTAAATAGTGGTCATGACCCACTCAATTGTTATGACCCACTAAATTGACTTATGGGTTGCTACCGAAAATTTGAAAAACTATATAAGAAGTAAAAACTCTTGTGTGACCAGTATTCTCTCAAATGGTGGCATGTTGTTGAGTGTGCATTCCTAGTAACTTACTTAGCATATAACTACATAGTATATATATATTTTTAAAGGATTTTATTTATTTATTTGAAAGAGAGAGAATGAGAGACAGAGAGCATGAGAAGAAGGAAGGTCAGAGGGAGAAGCAGACTCCCTGCTGAGCAGGGAGCCCGATGTGGGACTCGATCCCAGGACTCCAGGATCATGACCTGAGCCGAAGGCAGTCGCTTAACCAACTGAGCCACCCAGGCGCCCTACATAGTATATTTTTAACAGAGAGTTTGGCTATGCCATTGTTGATCTCTCCCAAGTACCCAGTGGCTAGAAGAATTCACTAGAAAGTATAACCTTTCTTTTAGAGGGTAACCTAGTTTCTTCCAAATCTTCAAATAAGAGATCCAGAAGCCTGCTGCATTGGTGGTGTTAGCCCCCTTGAGCGAGAGTCTCATAAGGATCAGGTGTAAATGCACAGTGCTAGAAGCCATTTAACAAATATCTTGATATACTCATCGTCATCAACCATCTGTATCCCTTTTACATTAATTGGAGATACTGTTCTATTCAAGGTCCCTTCAGAAAATAGAAACCATTCTAAGTATTTTATACAGGGATAATTTAATACAAGGTATTAGTTGCATGGGTGGTAAAAGCTCTAGAAGCCAAACAACGGGGTGGTGACTTGTCCCAGAGAACAGGAACAGCAGGAAGTTGCTGGGAGGAGGCCATGTTACTGGAACCCAGGAGCTGGGGTCACCTGGCAAAAGCTGGAACCATGGAAAGAAGGATTGCCTGGGTGAGTTAAAGCCCCAGAGACTCAGCTGCTGCTAGAGACACTACCAAAAGCAGAGAAGGGGGAAGAGAAATATTCGGGCTTCTCTCTTCCTCATACCATCCGGTCTTCAGCAAATGCCATTCATAGGTTAAAATTGCTGGAGGCCAGAGAGCAAGTGAAACAAATATAGTTCCCTACCATACAGATCAGAGCTGAGAGAGAGAGAGAGAGAGAGAGCGGGAATGGATCTCAGGCAAAATAAGGAAATGATTGACACAGATACTAAGACTTATCTGTTTATTCTTATTTGGTTAATTTCATTTTATTTCTGATACCCACGTAATGATTCACTGTTGTAAATCACATTCATGCCTATAGATTCATAGCTTGAGTTTTAGGTTTTTAGAAAACCTTTCTCTCTCATGTTCTCATTGAATGGATGTGCCATGATTTATTTAACTGTTTTTTTCTTGTTGAAGATTTGATATTTTGCTACTATAAATTACTCTGCAGTGACTATGTTCATGCATATACCCTTTCTTCCATATCGTTTTAACTATTATTTTAAAAGTTATATACCCAGAAGATGGATTACTGTGCTGAAAGCACGAACAGATTTATGGCTCTTCTTATTTATTACTAGTTTGCTTTTCTACAGCATCGTTCCAGTGTATCAGCATCAACGTATAATAGAACCAATTTTAGTGACTTGTCTACATTGGAATAGTGTCATTAAAAAATCTTGATGCCCAATTTAGTTGGTGATTAATGGCACTGGGTTTCAGTTGTTGACTCTGATTATTAGGATGTTGAATATACTTTTCACACGTTTATTAACTAGAGGCATTTATTCTTGCATATTCTTCTAACAAGCTTTCTTAGACTTGGAGTGAAGAAGCCAGAAAACAATTTAACATGAAAAAAACAAAACAAAAGCTACAATCCTTGTTTCCATCCTTAGGTCATGTAGCCTAGGTGGTGGACTACAATAAAACATTTTGAAAGGTCCTTTAAAGACTCTTTCCTAAAGCATCCAGCCTGATTGGTTCCCATTGCAGTTCACAATTAAGGCATCCTTTGTCTATTTTCTTTATCCTTAGGACTGGGGATTGGGAATTGGTCCCTCTTTCAAAGACCAAGCAGTTAATTGCTTAAAGTGTATGCTTCTGTTTTACAGACACTTGAACACATTACTAAGCTCAGAGAAAATGATCAAAGTTTTCCTTTTCTTTTTCATGAGAGCATTTTACAGTTCTTTACCTTTTTCTCTTAATTTTAAAACATATTTATTCAAAAATGAAAACAATTTAAGTGTTTTGACAGGAAATAGCATAATAGTTTTTATATGCTTAAATCTGTATCTAATATTTTTATATGTAGTATGGGCTCTTGGTTTATTATGGTTTTGAAAATTAGTTCTGTAAAATTATTATGTAGGTATGCAAGTTTTCTTTTAGATTTAGGAAGGATCTTAGAGACCTACTTTTATTCTTCATACATTCACTAACATGGGAAAACACCTTAAGAGTTTTAAAAGAGAAATAAAACATTTTTCTTATACTCAGGGTTTACAACAATAAAAAGCTTAATCGATCTCTTTGCACATGTTTTAATTTCTTCCCTTTGAAAGCATTAGACACCATACTTTAAATTCACAATAATTATTTAATTAGAGCTCCTAAAATATATAATGTGGCTGGCTAAGGATATGCTGATTTTTACCTAAATGTTAACATGGTTGAGATTTATTTCCTACTATTGGCTGTCACAGAGTATTATTTATGACTTGTCCTTCTGTTGAGAAAATTATTAAGGATTTATATTGTGCTCATATAATCTATTCTGTAAAACAAGTACAGAGCAAAAAGCATGAAGGATAAGTATACACATATTTTCTAAAATGTTTTAGTTTAAATGAAATTATTTTACATTTATTAATTCATTTGGAGAGGATTTACACCAACTAATTAAAAATGAGTTTGTTTAAATATTAATAAACACAATTCAGTATCAATCTCTCCTATTTAACTTAAGAAATAAGATATTATTTTTTAAAATACACTATACATAGCCAGTTGTCACTCCCTGCCGTGAGGATGAAGAGCCATCATAAGTCCAGGCCCACAGAGGGGGTAGACTTTGTGAACTAATGGTCCTTTGATAATGAAGGAAGCAGCCAGGAATGGATGAGTGAAATTAACGAGCCCTCCCTGGCCACATTTTACAAATCCACAATTGGAAGGTGCAGTTTGTGATCCGTTGCAGACTCAGACTTCCACCATCTCCCTGTCTTCCCCAGATTGTATTGTATTCTTTTTAAATTTTTTTTAAAGATTTTATTTATTTATTTGACAGAGAGAGACACAGCGAGAGAGAGAGAGCACAAGTAGGGGGAGTGGGAGAGGGAGAAGCAGACTCCCCACTGAGCAGGGAGCCCAATGTGGGGCTCGATCCCAGGACCCTGGGACCATGACCTGCGCCGAAGGCAGACGCTTAACAATTGAGCCACCCAGGCACCCCACCCCAGATTGTATTTTAAATTGCTATTTTCAGATCCTTGAAGGTCCCATATGATTTTTTTTGCCACTGTGCCTTTGTAGCTGCTGCTTTGTCTTCTTAAAACCCCCAGAATTGTTATTAATTCTTCATGCCAAATTTTTAATAATCGCTATCTTTGGTGAATTTTATAGCTGATTCCCTCATTGTTTGTGTGTTTGGTTGGTTGGTTTTTCAGATTTTCTACCATTGATTTGTATATGTAACTTTTACAATCAGAAAACAGATTTTGTTTGTTTATACCCATCATCTATATTTTTACGGAGCATAATAGAGATTTCCAGAAGAGAAAAGCTTATAAAAAGTGCATTTTAACTTAACCTCAGAGTAGCAAATTGAGTAGAATATGAAGCTCAGGCAGGTCTTAAAAGTTCAGTGCATGTATATCTGTTATTCCCCTGTGCTATTTCTTATATTTTTCTTGTACACAGCCTTTATGCTGAGTACATTCCATTTTAGCATTTCCACACATAGTACCTTGCAGAGAATTTTGCTTGACAAAAATTAACCATCTGCTGCTGCTGATTTTAAATTTTATTTATCTTGTTTCAGTTTCTTCATCTCTAGGATAAAGAAATTTTGTTGGATGATCTTTATGGGGCCATCCATCTCTGATATGCTACAGTGTGATTTAGGATATTGCTTTATAACTGCTTCCTAATCTCCATTCTCTACTTCCCTCCAGCCCACTCTAAAATTGTTACCAGATTAATCTTCATGATGTAGAAGTGAACAAATCTAACTCTTCTGGAATGGGAAATACTAAAATGTTAGTAGCTTTCCTCATGCATTGGGATTATTGTGGATTATCACTTATTAAAAGCCTACTAAATACTTGTTAAACAAAAAAGGTCTGGTACATTCTTAAACTTTCTTAGAACTAGGGATACTGAATTGATTCCAAATTTATGCATCTCACACTAGTGGGGAAGTTCAAATCCTATAATTTTGTATTTAACCTTCTTAGCTAGTATGTGTACATGTATCTTCTAATGTTAATTTCCCTCATGCAGAATATGGATCTTCCAAGCAGAACTAGTTTTTTATTTCTCATGTTCATTCCCAGAATTCCCAACACTTCTCCATCATTGCCAGTTTGCAGTTACTTTCCTCCCTTTCTCAAATATCTATTTATCTTTCAATACTCAGCTGTTACCTAAAAATTTTTACTCCGCTCTCTCCTTCACTTTGTATGGCAAATTACTTTTCCACCTTGCACTATAATTTATTTAGGTGCATATGTCACTCTCCATTAGACTGTCCTCTATTAGACTGTCACCCTTGAAGGCAGGAAGTAGTTTAAAAGCGTAGGCTTTAGAGTCAGACCGCACACTATCATTTACCAGTTATGCCTACTTAGACAAGTTACCTGTTTTCTCTAAGGCTTAGTTTCCTTATCTGCAAAAGGAAGATGTCAGTAATGACTTCTTTACAGAGTGACTGTTAGACTTAAATGAGATAATGTTTATGAAGTACTTAGTACCTTGCTTGGCACGTTGATCAGTGAACAGTAAATTTGATGCATTCTTAATAACATTATTGTTTTATTATATAATTAAAATTACATTAATAATCCCTCCTTCTAACCCGTGACCTTTTGCAAATAACTTACTACCCACGTAGTAAGTTTTTAATACATATTTTTTTTAAAAAAATTAATAAATGTTGAATAAAGGACTATAGAAACTCAAAAGAGAGAGTGATTTCATTCTGATCATGGGATTGAGGAAAACTTGGTTGTAGCTGGCATTTAAATTTTCATATCTGAGGTATGATTTTGACAGAAATGAGCAAGAGAGGGGCATTTGAAACCAGGAGAATAGCATGCAATTTCAGAGAGAAGTGCTGTCTTAGCTAAACATTAATAATAAACCTACTTCATAGGGTTTTTTTGGTTTTGTTTTGTTTTGTTGGAGAATAAGTGCATTTAAAGTACTGGCATAGTAAGAATACTATAAACATTAGTTATTGTAACAACTCATACATAGACTGTAAAATAACGGGAAAAACTCGTGTGTGTGTGTGTGTGTGTGTGTGTGTGCGCGCGCGCGCGCGTGTGCGGGCACTGCCTGTGACATATATTCTTCCATGTCAGCTTGAAGGACCTCTGTATGGCAACATTTCCTTCCTGTTGTTTGCAACACCTGTTAGAAAGTAACAAGATAGCGTTTATTTAAAAATACTGTTTATTTCAGCTACATATTATTCTTCCTGTTCCTTTGAATTAGTGAGACAGTACTTTGCAAATGGTTTTCAAATTATCAGCTGCTAGGGATTATCATACCATTGTTTCTCATTGGTTTAGCTAAATTCGAGAGAAAACGATTTAAGTGACAGCTTACAACAGCTGCAACTGCTTGATATGTAAAGCAACCAAAGGATATATATTATGTAAGTCCATGGTCACTTTTTTTTTAATTAAACGCAAGTCTTGAATTATAGTATTTTCTATAGCAATGTAACTAAGATTTTTTTTTGTCATATTCTCTTTAAACTTTTTATTTTGCTATACTTTTCAGACTTAGAAAACTTGTAAAAATAGTACTAAGAATTCTCATATACCCTTTACCCAATGTTAACGTTTTACCATATTTATTTCCTCCTGCCCACCCCTTTCCTCTTCCCTCCCTCATTTTCTCTTGACTGTTGAGATAGTTGCAGACATGATGCCTATTATTTGCCCCTGAATATGTTAGGCATGTGTTTCCTAAAAACAAGAAAAAAACAAGGACATTGTCTTAAATAACAGAAAAAATAATTATCAAAATTATGAAGTTAACATTGATACAGTATTACAGGCCTTATTCAGATTTTGCCATTTGTCCTAATAATGACCTTGATAGCAAGAGAAAAATCCCGTATTATGGATTACATTTAGTTGTCATATCTCTCTCTCTCTCTCCTCAGTCTTTGTCTTTCTTGACCTTGACATTTTTGAAGAACATAGGCCAGTTACTTTGAAGAATGTCCCTCAATTTGGATCTGATGTTTTTTAATGATTAGATTCAGGCAATGTATTTTGAGCAGGAATATTACAGAAGTGATATTATTCTCTTCTCAGGGCATTATGTCAAGAGGACAACAAAAATCTTAACAGATGAGTATTAGTTTGCAAAAGAAACACTATTATAATTCTTTTAGAATATTTGCCAATTTATATTTCTCAGGTCTTTTATTTTTATTTTATGTTTTTCACTTTTCAGGCTATCAGTAAAATATTCAGTAAGGAAAGCACTTTCTCTGCAGTGTTCTCTGTCAAATTATTGCAGTTTATCAATATATTTATTGTTAAATGAAGATAAATATAGAAAGAGACTCTTTAGTAAGAGATTTAGTATTTGTGCCAGTAAATGATGACATGGGTTTGATATGAAACAAAGCATTATAGCACTTTTTTTCTTTGTTTTTGATGGCTATAAATGAAGAGCTTGAAGTAAGTAATTGGTTTGAGAGATTTACTTTTGCGAAATTTTGCCACCAAAGTCTGGGACCACTGAAAAAGAAAAAAAATTGAGGCATTTCCTATTAGCATTAATTTAGTATTGGTTAGCTTTTCAGACATTGAAGGGAAGTGTTTTCTGTTAGGTCAGAATTAATTTTAAATCAGCAGTACTCTTTATATAGATAAATACATAATACTCAGACTTTAAACCTGATCTTTCTTTTTTACTTATTTTCCCATCTACAGAGAAAAAAGTACTGCCTGAATACAAAACCTGCTGCACAGATGTTGTTTCATACTGTTCCTTGCAAACAAATACATGTTAATAATAATGAATAATCAACCTTGCTTAACAAGAGCAGCACAAAATGTGTTTCTGCCATTTCCCATGATGGATAGACTCTGGGGTGCTTCAGAGATGGTGTCCTCACCACATTGGTGGCCCATAGCTTATTAACAGCAACCTGCTCCAAATGATGAAGTGTGAAATTGATGAGCCCCACAGGGAATTTGATCTGAGCTTTCCAGGCCGTCTTACAATATTCAGTTGCTGTGTTCATTGGCTCACTTGTTTCCCTACGGCCTCTCTTCATGGTGCTCTGGAAAATTTTTCCTGGCTAAGTTAACATGTGTGCTACTGTATCTGGCTAGCAACCAGATTGCTAGGATCAAGCTTCTAGGAAATTTTACTAGGTTCTGTTCCCCAGCTGGTAACAGGAAGTCTGAGCCTCATAAAAGCTGACTGGACAGGGACAAATGGATGAAATATTTGAGTGGGCCATTATGAGAGAGCATAACATTATGAGAGACCAAGAAAGATCAAAGGAGAAAATGTACTGTTATCACCTCCAACCCTTTTTTCAAAGCTTTTACAAATTAGTTTGTTAGTGATTCATACAGTTAACACAAGTCTGAACAGTTTGAGAAGGATTAATTTGTAATTTTCATTGACTTATGAAATTGGTCAATTAGCTGAATTACACATAGATAAATTTAGCAGAGTCTAAAAGTACAGTATATATTATATTGTTAAAATTCATTTCAGAAGTTTTTATTTCTAGAATTATTTTCCTTATGGTTTATTTGAAAAGTCAAGATATTCTTATGTTCCTATAGTATTAGTAGAAAAATTTCAGGGAGGCAGGACAGAGGCATGCAAATATAAACTTAGTTTTTAAGCAGGCGTAAATGTAAAGCCATCTCTTAGCTGTACAATCCATGCAAATTAGCTAATCTCTCCAAGCCTTAGATTTCTCAGCTCAGAGAATTACGCTATTTATTTACCTCCCATCATTAAGAAAAATAATATGTAAACTATCTTGCACAGTGCCTAGCTTTACTTTCTCCTCTCACCCAGTACTGTGATATTTCTGTTGAGACGTAGAGAATGGAAAAGAAATGTTAGCACTACCTGGTATTGTATTTTATCATGAGATCTTGTTTTTCTTTGAACTTCTGAAATTTAGTTTTTCTTCCTTTTGAAACAAAAATGGCTCTGTGGATCTATTCACATTCTTAGGGAATATTCTGCAGCAGAAGAGAAGTTGAACAGGCGAGCAGGGAAAGGTGAAGATATTTCTACAGGTGAGGGAAGGAAGAATTAAAACATGAATATATATTTGGTAAGGTTTTAAAAGATGAAATCTAAATTTTCCAATTTGGGGGGGTCATTTATAACCCTGACTCTTAGTTTCTGAAACTGTTTATGTTTTGCTTTGTCAAAGATAATACAGGTGTGGGAGAAGCAGCTCTAAGTCAGTGAGCCTTTCACACAGCTGCCAGGGATTGCCTTCCAGAAAGGTGTGCAGCATCTCAGTGGGGGGCGATTCACATTCTGAAGCCCAAAGACGCTTCCCAGCAGGAATTGTTTTTCAGTGAGATGCCTTGAAAGATGTTTTTGCTTCATTTAAATGCCCTGTCAGAATAAATATGCCACTTCTTGTACAGGACTTGTACCAGGTCAGCAACCTCTGTAACTCTGATCGCCCCCGGCAACACAAGCCGTGGTCATAGCCTGCACCAGCAGAGCTGTTGAGAGAAAAAGAAAGGAAGAGGAGAATATAAGGAGCAGGGGAAGAGAAAGAAAGAAAAAGGAGACAGACAAAAAAGTCACTCATGGCTTCTTAATACATGGGAATTATGATTGCTTCAGAATTCTTAATAATTACCTCTGATCTTTTGTTTTAATAAATATACAAAGAATTTATTTCAGATTTTTCATTTCAAGTTATATGGAAAGAATTACTGAGTTTTTTGTGTATCTTGTATATAAAAAAAGGACCCTACCAATTTGGCTTACCCTCAAGTAATTTTTTTTTAATGTCAAAGTCATCTCGTCGTTAATAGCAACTGTGCCAGAACATAAATTCACCTTATTTGTACAGAGCACTTTTTACATTCTTTCCTTCTGTTTGAGATGGACAGTTTGTTCGAATTTTGACCTTTCTTGCTCTTAGAGGCATAAGTTTGGACTGATTTATTTGGATAAGATTGGATATTGCACCTGGTGTGGATAATACTAGATTACATCTTCAGGAAATTGAACTTTTCTTTTTACCCTTTAGAACAAACAGCTTTCTAAAATGAATATGTTAGGAACAGTGTTAGTTTTTTTTTTTTTTTAACTTTACTCTGTTGCAAAGAATCTTTTACTTTTACCAAAAAAAAAAAAAAAATGGTTTCCTATTGCTTTAGCAAGATGATGTATACATTTTCTGAGACTAAATTTCCTGGTATGTTCTTGATAAAATTCAGTGGGTTTTGTTGTGGACGTGTATGCTTTAAAACTTTTTTTACTTTAGTGTAAGTCAAACTTAATGGAAAATTGCAGAACTGGTGCAAAAACTCAAATTCACCAAGTTTCAGAAACTATTTGCTTTATTATTATGCTCACTTTCCCTCTCTCTTTCTTTCCTGCTCTGTATCTATGTGTGTGTGTGTGTCTGCGTGTATAGATATATATATGTTGTTTTTCTTGAACCAGTTAAAGGTTCATTGTAGATGTTTTGTTCCTTTAGCCCTTATATTCTTTTACATAACCACAATATAATGATCAAAATCAGGAATTTTTACATTGATACTATACTATCTCCATAACATGTATTAAAATTTCATCAGTTTTTCCAACAATGTCTTTTACATTTATCTTTTTTATCTGGTTCAGGAATGCAATCCAGGATCATATCGTATTTAGTTTTCATGTTTCTTTAGTTTCCTTTAATCTAGAATGATTACTAGGATTTTCTTTGTCATTTATGACCTTGATATTTTTTTGAAGAGACATTTTTGAAGAGTACAGGCAAGTTATTTTGAAGAATATTTCCATCACTATGTTTGTTTGACATTTTTTAATAATTAGACTCAGATTAGAGATTTGGGACAGGAATGCCACAGAAGCGATATGCCACAGAAAAGGTACATGATGTCAGTTTATACCATTATTGGTAATGGTGATGTTGGTTACCTGGTTCAGATGGCACATGCCAGGTTTCTCTGCTGTAAAGTTACTTTTCTTCCCTTTGTGATTAATAATTTGAAGGGTAGTACTTTGAGACTATGTATTTTATTCCTCATCACATTTCATTTAAATTCATTGATGATTCTTGCCTATATCAATGCTATTAATTAGTATAATGTTTACAAGATGGTGATTTTCTAACATTCATCATTCCTCTATATTTATTAACTGGAAAACTAAGGAATATACCTATTTATTTATTATTCTCTTTATATCAGTATGAATCCCTGGACTCTTATTTTTCAATGGGTTACATTCCATTATTATCATTATTGATCTTGATACTTAGGTTGTCCTATTTGGCCAGCAGGAGCCCCTTCCAACTGACTCCTACATCCTTTTGACATGTCCTCATCATTCTTGGAGTACTTCATTAATTTCTCTCACCATAGAGTGGTCCATAGGCCTAGATACTCATGACCCTGGATTATGAGAAGCCTTCTGAGATACAACACCAAAATCACAAGGAACAAAAGAAAGAATAAATAAATTAGATTTAATATTTAAAAACTTCTCTATTCCTGAGAGCATCATCATCAAAAAAAAAAAAAAGATAACTACATAATGCTAGACATAATGAGATAATATTATTGCAAATAATATATCTGATAAGGGACTTGTATCCGGAATATATAAAGAGCTATTTTCTCAATAATCAAAAAGTCAAATAACCCAATTAAAAATGATCAAAGAAAAAATATAGACAAAGAATCTGAGTAGACATTTCTTCAAAGAAGATATATGGATGAACAATAAGCACATAAAAATATGTGCAACATCATTAGTCATTAGGGAAATGCAAATCAAAAGCACAATGAGATACCACTTTCCACCTAATATAATGGCTGCAAACAAACAAAAAAAAACATAATAGCAAATGTTGGAGGGTACAGTTGACCCTTGAACAACATGGGGAATTAAGAGCACGAATCCTCTGTGTGCCTTACCACCCCACCCACGCAGTCAAAAATCCATGTATATTTTTTGGTTCCCCCAAAACTTTACTACTAATAGCCTTCTGTAGACTGGAAGCCTTACCAATAACATAAACAGTCGAGTAACACATTTGTTGTATGTGTATTATATAGTGTATTCTTACAATAAAGTAAGCTAGAGAAAAGAAAATGTTATTAAGAAAATCAGAAGGAAGGGAGCGCCTGGCTGGCTCAAATCGGTAGAGCATGCAACTCTTGATCTCGGGGTTGTAAGTTTGAGGCCCATGTTGGGTGTAGAGATTACTTAAAAATAAAATCTTTAAAAATTTTTTTAAAAAAAGAAACTATAAAGGAAGAGAAAATACATTTATAGTATTGCTACATTTACTTTAAAAAAAAATCCACATATAAATGTACCAGTGCAGAACAACAACTCATGTTGTTCAAGGATCAACTATGTATAAAGAAACTGGTATCCTACACTGCTGTTGGGAATGTAAATGGTGCAGCTACTCTGGTAAGCAGTTTGACAGTCCCTTGAAAGGGTAAACATGATCATATGACCCAGCAATTCCACTTATTTATACACCCAAGGGAAATGAAAACATATATCCATATGAAAACTTATACAATGAATGTTCATGTGTGTTTGATATGTGATATATGAATTAACAGTAATATGTTTATGTTACTTATATATATTGAGAATTGGGAACGTGCTCAAAATATTTTTTTTTAAGATTGTATTTATTTATTTATTTGACACAGAGATAGAGCCAGAGAGTACAAGCAGGGGGAGTGGGAGAGGGAGAAGCAGGCCTCCCTAGGAGCAGGGAGGCCAATGCGGGGCTCCATCCCAGGACCCTGGGACCATGACCTGAGCCGAAGGCAGACGTTTATCCAACTGAGCCATCCAGGCGCCCCTCATAATATGTTTTTTACTGGTAAGGGATTAAGTGTTCAGAAGGGTTTGGGAAGCATGACCTTAGAGCGGTGGTTCTTATATTTTTGCATGCACCAGATTTAACAAAGATGTTTGTTAAAACACAGATTTCTGGGCCCCAACCTCAGCATTTCTAGTTCAGTAGGCCTAGGATGGGGCCTGAAAATGTGCATCTAACCAATTTCCAGATGATACCAGTGCTGCTGGTCCAGGGGCCTGCTTTGAGAACTTCATTTGTTGTCTTTTGTTATGGTAAAGCTTACCTAGGAGGCTTGTTCAAGTATTTGTTTCCAGGACCCATCCCTAGACATTAAAAATCAGTAGGTCAGGGTTTGGCTGCAGATGTCGCACTGACAGTGACCACAAGTGATTCTGACTGAGCAGGCCTGAGGACCATCACTCTGTGAGAAACACTGCTCTGGGGCTCACAAAGCAGAGCGATGGGATGCGTGTGTCAGGCAGGGAGGAATAGCATTGTCCCTTGTGGGAATTGGGAAACTATTCTTCACATACCCTCACAGCCTGGGAATAAATTCAGAGTCAGGAAAATTCTCTTAAGATTTCCTCTTAAAGGACATTGAAAGAAACATGAATGAGTGAGAAGCATCCAATAATAAAATAGAAATATTTAGGAATTGGACTTAGACTTCCGTTTTGCTTGCAAACACGTTTTCAGGATTATAGATATTATGTACAGTATCCTTTTTTGGTGCCATTATTATGTATTAAAATCTAAACATTTAAAACTCTTTTTCATTAGGACATCATAATTTTTATATGCATTTATTGGCTAAAACATTGGCAAAATCAAAGGAGGAAAAATATTCATCCCTGGTCTCACTATAATTGTAAAACTTCTGAATTTCTTGACAGTGTTTCTGTTTGTTTATTTGTTTTTGTTTTTAAGGCAGAGTTGTATTGTTGTTTTTACTGATTTCTCGGTTTCTTTACTCTGTATTAGTGATGAAACTGTATATGCATTTTTATTTCCTTTTTCCCCAGAATTATTTATTTCTCATAAATTAATTCCCTGTGGTTTTATGAATACTTTATAAGCATAAGCTATTGGATTATAGTTGTCCCACAATTTATTTTATATTTTTGATATTTAGGAATAACAGTTCAGGGGCGCCTGGGTGGCTCAGTTGGTTAAGCGACTGCCTTCGGCTCAGGTCATGATCCTGGAGTTCCAGGATCGAGTCCCGCATTGGGCTCCCTGCTCGGCAGGGAGTCTGCTTCTCCCTCTGACCCTCCTCCCTCTCATGCTCTCTGTCTCTCATTCTCTCTCTCTCAAATAAATAAATAAAATCTTAAAAAAAAAAAAAGGAATAACAGTTCATACATTTTCATCAGATTCCATAGAACATCATAACTGGAAGTTGCCAAAGTTGATTTCAGCTTTCCCATTTTAGAGATGATTAAACTGACTTTCCCAAAGCCACAAAGTTAAAAAGTGGTAGAGAAAGGGCTAAAACCCCCTTTTATTCCATGTGTTGTACTATTTTCTTTAGTACCTTAAAGCTGACTAGGAAGAGAGATTTAAATCTATCACTTTGCTAGTTATTTTCTATCTGTCCAATCTGATCTTTGTTTCTTTTTTCCCCTTTGTTCCTACCTGTTTTTGGATATTCTGAGTATTTTTTATGATTACATTTTTATCTCCACTATTGACCTGATGGTTATATCCTACCTTTTAAAAAAATGTTAATAGTGGGGTGCCTGGGTAGCTCAGGTATTGAGCCCCATGTCAGGGCTCCCTGCTCAGCGGGGAGTCTGCTTCTCCCTCTCCCTCTGTTCCTTGCCCTCCTCACTCATGTGCTCTCTCTCACAAATAAATAAATGAAATCTTAAAAAAATGTTAATTTCCCTAAGGTTTAAAATATACATCATATACATCTTTAGTTTATCACAGTCTACCTGCAAATACTATTTTTAGAAAGTGTTTTGGAGTAAAATACAATCAGGCACATAACAGACACATAGTTTGAGTAAAATATATCTTGTTGACTTAGCATTTTGTACTTTGTTGACATTTATAATAATAAAATAAATATATTTCTTATGTAACAACTAATTTTTTTTTTTTAATGCAAAGGCTACCAAACCTGTTGTATTCCCAAATATGTCAAATTTCTGAAGTGGACAAATGTGAATTTGGGAATATTTAATTAGCCTTTATAGACATCCCATTGACAATGAATACTTTATAAGGACAACGTTTTCCAAGTTTTTCTTCTTAATAGCAGTGTTGCTAATAAAATAGACTCGGGACCATAGCATATCCAGGGGCAAACGAACAAATATTGACTCTTACTTCAAAACTACCATGGATTTTTGGACTGTGAATTTTACCATAAGATCATGAAAGGGGCACCTGGGTGGCTCAGTTGTTGAGTGTCTGCCTTCCGCTCAGGTCATGATCCCAGGGTCCGGGGATCGAGTCCCACGTTGGGCTCCCTGCTCAGCGGGGAGTCAGCTTCTCCCTCTCCTCCCCACTCTGCTCTCTCTCACTATCTCTGTTGCTATCTCCCTCTCTCTCAAATAAATAAATAAAATCTTAAAAAAAAAGATCATGAAATTGGGGTTTGTATGTCTGTGTGATTTCTCTTTTTATGCATTTACTACCAACATTAATATTGTCTTTGAAACTTAGAGCTTCTAGAAAGGAACTCAAAAAATCATTAATCTAAACTTTTTTTTTTTTAACAGAGAAGAAAATAGATTGTACCACTAGTTATTTATTGCTGTACCCCCAAAAACTTAACTGGCTTATAACAACTAACATTTATTATCTCAGTTTCTGTGGTTCAGGAATCCTGGCAAAGCTTACTTGGGTCCTCTGGCTCAGAGCCTCTCGCAGGCCTGCAATTACTGTGTCAGCCAGGCTGTGGTCTCACCTCAAGCTTCATTTGGAGAGGTTTCTCTTCCAAGCCCATTTGCATGTCTTTTGGCATGATTCATTTCTCAAGAACTGTTGGAATGGAGGGTCTTGAGTCCTCACTGGCTCATGGCTGGAAGCATCAGTTCCCATAGGCATCTTCATAGGGCAACTCACAGCATGGCAGCTGGTTTCCCTCAGAGTGAGCCAGAAAGAAAGCAAGCTAAAGAAGGAAATCAGTCTCTTTATGACTTAAACTTTGAAATATCCCATCACCTTCACTGTATTCTGTTCATTAGAAGTGGGTCACTAATTTCAGCCCACAGTCCATGGGAGGCGATTACACAGAGGTGTGAATACCAGGAAGGGAGGTGGGGATCATTGAGAGCCATCTTGGAAGCTGCCTAGCCCAGAGACAGAGGAGTGAAGTACCCAAAGTCATACATGCAGTTTTTAGTGGCAAAGCATGGTCAGCTCTCTGACATCTCATTTCTCAGCCCACTGTGCTTTTACATTTTAGTCATGAAAAAGGAACTGATGACATGATAACCCTTTCTCTTTGAGAGGAGAGACTGCTTTTAATTCTCTCCAACCCATGAGATTATGTATAATATTACAATAAGGGAAAGATGAAGAGAGGGAAGGCATAGCATACTATCGTTAGTGATTTTGCTTTCCTACTCAGTAGAAATCTGTGCCAAGTATAGAAGCAAATTTGTAAGGGAGAACTTAGAGATCTCCCAACTAAACCCCCAAAACACCAGACCTGGATTTCTTAGTTGGGTGTGTCTATAATAACATTTTAAAAGAAAATGATAGATATGAACTATGCTATACAAGTCCTTACATAAATTACAGTATGGTACAAATAAAGTATGTTGATGCTACGTGGAGGTGTTAATATGATTTTAAAATGTGAAAGACTTGGATCCAGTAGTGCTATTTGCCATCAAATACTGGGGAATAAATGTTCTAGAGTGGTAGGGGCTGGAGAGCAGAGAGGACACACCCAATTGGTGGTTTGAAAAAGGATGTACAAGGAAATAAGCAACATGAATTATCACCACTGCCTTCTTAATTTTATGTCCTTAGTGTACTTGTTGGTTCCGAAAGAAGTTATAAGAATCAATATCCAGTCATTCTTAATGTTTTATCACTATCATAAAGCGTGGCTCACTAATATATATCCCACAAAGAATGATTTGTTATGACTCTACTCAGGTTCCATTTTCTCATTTAGGAAAAGTGAGGTGATCTTTCTCATGGCCTAAAAAACAGTCCATGACAAAACTAGAAGACAGCCATTGCTCTGATACAGACTGCGAAGTCTGCTAAGAAAAAAAGAACTAGAAATGTTAAGATATACAACTGTTTGGTTGTTGATGAGTAGAACATCTTTTTAAAAAAATGCTTTTAAATGCCCCCTCTTGTCATTGAGATGTCTCAGTGCAAAAGTTACTCTTTCAGAAGGCCATTCCCCGACCACCCTGTCTAAACTTGCTCCTGCCTCTACTACTGTCATTGTCAGGTTCTCCTGGGTAATTTTTTATAGCCTGATCTATTTTTTTAATTATTATCTTTCCTCTCTCCCCACGAGAATATATACACCTTGAGAAGAGGTACTTTTTCTTTCTCGTGTGCTACTGGATTTCTAGAACTTTTAAGTTCCTGAAACATAATAGTTGTTTAATACTTATTTGTTGAATGAATAAGTAACTATCCCAAATACATAGAGCAAAAGAATCTAGATGTCAGAGCCTTGCAAACTTTTAACCTTAGTGTGTCTGTAAGTTTTTTTCACAAGACCCTTAGACTAATGAAATGAATGTGGCAGGATTGATGGTTGAAACCTATGAACTATCTTATCTAGTAGTTGTGTGGTATCCAATAAATGTTCATACACCTGTGTTTCCTTTGGAAATTTAAAATACCCTACAATACCCCCTGTGAGTTTGCTATAGCTTCCTGGAGAACCATAATCTAAAATGGTTTATTATATGTTTTTAATGCCATAAATTGAAAGCCCGGATGTTCAGGGAAGAGGCTCAATCTCTTTGATGAAGTCATGAGGTATAGGGAGCAATCCAGCATCAGAATCATTAGCAGGTCAGGGTCAGAAGCATCGACCTGGAGGAATCAATCACAGTAAATACTTAAGAAGTTAGAATTAGGACATATTTAAAAATACTAGAGTAGAATCAGTACATGCAACAAAAACACTTCTGAGCTTTTTTTTTTTTCCCATTCAGCGGCTGAGGAGCACCTGCCTAGCACTTCATCTCCTAGAGGGTCTTCTCTTCCCTAACTCTTTATGGATATTTCACCCCAGATTGTTCAGCACCCCCTGGTTCTGCACAAGACCTTGCTTTGGGGTGAGGATTAAGATAGAATGAAATTGTTTACAAAACATGAGAATTAAATAGCTTATATTTCTAAGCACACTGTAATACCAAGAGCTTTTCAAGATATTTTTTGCCTGTATTCAATTTTCAGGTTTTAATAAAATGTCAAATAAATATTCAGCTTTGTACTCCAAGCACTTTAAGCTATTTTTAGTTTCATTTCTTTCCCTTCTAACAGTTTAATTGCTGAAGTGTCTTTAAGGGTTATATTAGTATATATCTTAATAATTATATTACTTTACCTGTATTAACTTAAAGTTAATGTATATCTTAACTTTTCTAAGGATAAAATATGACTCATAAATATGTAGTATTTTAAAGATTCAACTGCATTGAGTCAAGACAAGTGAAATAATTTTAACTCTTTCCCAGAGTCAAGTTATAAATATATTTTGCTAGGAAAAAAAGAACTTCCAAAATTATAATTTTCAGACAGATGCACACTGGTGTGGTAGAAGGGGAGTTGTAGGAGACAGAAAATCCATGTCCTAGCTCAGCTCTGCTGCTTATTAGTGGCATAACCTTGGGCATGGCTGTAAACTTGCATAATTTTTCTCATTTGCAAAAATTGAGGATAGTTTTCCTACCTTCATGGGATTATTTTAATAATTTTTAAAGTTTCCACTGTGTTATATAAATGACATAAAATATGCTTTTAGAAGCATTTGAGAAGTGACATTCTTTTCCACTTGCTTTGTAATTCAAGCTAGCCACATTATCTCAGGAACCTCAGTTTCACATCTATAAAATGGACTTGCTAATACTATTCTCATAGAACTATTGGAATAATAGTTGGGAATAATGCCTTGTAAACTGCAAAAGAGTAGGCTAGCATGAGTTGATTTTAGTATCAAAACTGTAGTCTTAAGTATAAGGTAGTATTAGCATGTCGAGCAGGATTTCCTTGCATTGAAAATGGACCAGATGACCCATAAGATCCCTTGTAAATCTCTTGTAAAACGATCTACAAAAATAGCATTATTTTTAGACTTATGAACTTTTACTGCTGGAAGGAAACTTAGAAAGCATCTCCTTAAATGTCCTCTACATTATTCTGGCTTTAATGATGCTCAGTCCGGCAGCCAGTTTTATATGCAAAGGCAAAACACTCATTCTGAAACTCAAAAAGCTTGTTTTTATGAATAAGAAGAGCCTACAGTTTTCGTGGCATAAAGCTTTTTAATGTTGAGATCAATGGTGTAATAAAATCTGTAATCTTAATGTATATAAATCTAAATTAGAATTTGTTAAAATAGCCAAGCTTCTGATGAATATTTTTTTGTAACAGCTTAAGAGCACTGCTAACTGAGATGTATTAAATTCTTACCATATGTGAGGCTTTAGAATTTAGAATTGTTATCTCTTAACCCTCCTCTAATCAGTCACTACCCATTAATTGGAGGTGAAACATCCCTAATCCGTAACAACCTATAATAATTAGGTGCTCACTAGTATATTTAGTATGTGCTAACACCAGACTGCTGTAATTTTAGCAAGACCTTAGTAAGGGCTGCTTATATTCTTTAAGCTTATTGACTAAGTGTTATCTCTGATCAAAATGTACTCAAGTGAGCAAATAGATTTTGAATGTTGTTTTCACTTGGGTCCTTGAGCATTCTTTTTTTTAGCCACCTGGTAGCTTGGTAAAATAGGTCAACAAAAGATGGGGGGGGGGGCGCCTGGGTGGCTCAGTCGTTAAGCGCCTGCCTTCGGCTCAGGTCATGATTCCAGGGTCCTGGGATCGAGCCCCGCATCGGGTTCCCTGCTCGGCGGGAAGCCTGCTTCTCCCTCTCCCACTCCCCCTGCTTGTGTTCCCTCTCTCGCTGTGTCTCTCTCTGTCAAATAAATAAATAAAATCTTTAAAAAAAAAAAAAAAGATGGAGAGAGGTTGAAAGGTAACAGTTTTCCTCCACATATCTTTTTATACCTGGGAATTCAGAGCCCTTATCCTCAATTCCATTGTCTTTTAAGAAAATTTCTGAATGGTACCTCCATTGTCATCCTCTGGAAAACAAAGAAAAGGTAAGAGAATATAATAATACTTTGTTCGAAATGTTGCCTTGATTTCTTCTCTAAATGATAAATCAGTTGGATGCCAAGTGATTACTGACTACTTGGAAGAGTAACTGCTGAGTTACTGGAAGAGTAAATAACCAGAAAGCCTGAATGGTAAAAGCAAGAGATATTATTATCAGTTGGTTCCTCTCAGCAGTACAATTCACTTTTACTTAAAATCATCAAAAATATCCATAAGAAAAATGAATAGTAAAAGTTAGACACTCATGTGAGAAAAAAAAAAAGGAATGGGAGAAGGGGTAACTGTTGAAGAACAAAATGTATAAGAGACAAATTGACAATCAATATATAGAACTCATTTCAATTTTGACTCAAGTAAATCAATTGCAAAAGGATATTTTTGAGATAGCTGAGGAATTTGCACACAAACTGAGTATTAGATGATATTAAGAAATTATTACTAATTTTGTTGGGTGTGATATAATGATTATGTTAGAAAAAAGAAAGCCTTTATCTGTTAGAGATACATACTGAAATATTTAGAGGTGAAATAATATGACTGGGGTTTTCTTTAAGATTATCTCAGGGGAAATATTCAGATATGGGATAGATGGAAAAAGATTTGCAAAATAATGCTATTTATTGAAGCTGGGTGATAAGTAACATAGAATATCATTATACTATTCTCTCTGCTTTTGCATATTTTTTCAAATTCCCATATTAAATTTTTAAAAAATTAAGAGAGAAACAATGTTAGCCACTTTCAGCAAAATATTGATCATGGTTGTTGGTGATAATCAGCTGCAAAGTTAAGTATGCCACTGGATGGTTTCAGAGTTAAAGAATGTTGCCTCAGATTTTCTACGGCATTCTGTTGTGGAAAATGTCTAGTTTTCTCTGTAACAAGCCCCGTATTCTTGGTAGAGAGCAGAATCAAAATCCTGACTATCAACTCTGTATGAAAATGTCCTCCCATCTATTAAGTTTTCAAAAGCTATCTCTGTGTGTAATCTTTTTATCTTCAAGTTTAATATGTATAAAACAGAATAAAATAAAGAACAGACAAAATTACAGTTAACATGCAGAGAGAAAAGCAAGAACAGATGGGAATGCATGGTGAAAGGGAATTAAATTGCACAAGGTATCACTGATCAGAACCAAATGTAACTATATTATCGAGGGAGAAAATTCTCATGAAGGGGCTAATTTCATATGTAGAAAAATTATAGACACATGATAAAAAATATTGTGGAATGGGGCTCCTGGGTGGCTCAATCGTTAAGCATCTGCCTTCGGCTCAGATCATGATCCCAGGGTCCTGGGATCGAGCCCCGCGTCGGGCTCCCTGCTCCACGGAGAGCCTGCTTCTCCCTCTCCCACTCCCTCTGCTTGTGTTTCCTCTCTCACTGTGTCTCTCTCTGTCAGATAAATAAATAAAATCTTAAAAAAATATATTGTGGAAGATATTACCCAAGATCTCCTTTGGTCAACTCAAAAATTAAGCCTCGCTGCTATTTTGCATTCTTCCCAAAGGAAATATTTCCTTTTCTAAAAAAAAAGTGTATTTCAGGTTTTATTTTAAAATTATGAAAGTGACATAATAACATACCAGAAAGCTTTTGAAAAGAGACATACTATACAAATCAACACCTGGTATCATTTGTGTTTCACTCTTTCCAGTCTTTTTATTTGCATATGATGCAGTCATACAGATAGAATACATGGCCTGATTTTTTTCACATGAAGTTAATTAATTAGCATCTTCCGTATTTAAATCTTAAATCCTTTGCAATCTCCCAGACTCTCTGATACGTATCTTTTGTTCATGAATACAGTAATAAAGACATTCTCAGAAGTCCTAATTATGCTTTGGGTCTTAAAGAATAATTGTTCATTGGTTTCTTAGTTCGCTTAAATATTATTTTATTAGGACTAACTCGGACACCCAATTCATATACAATATATTTGCTTAAAGTGGGTATGTGCATTAACAAGAGCAACACAGAGAGAAGAACAAAAAAAAAAAAAGAAGAAGGAGGAGGAGGAATTGGTGGAATTGGTCTCCATTTTGTACACCAAGTCTTGTGCTTTGACATGTTCACTTCTTAGGCTGATCTACAGTTAGAAAGTTTTCATTCCAATATTCTTACATGAGATAAACAACCTCTCTTGAATATATTACATTGTTCAAATGGCTTGCTTACCCAGAGATCTCACTGAAACCAGTGGTGTGATTCACAAGTCAGTGATCCACATTTGAGATTTGCCTCTGTCAGCTCTGGATAAGAAGGTAAATTCTCCACAAAGGCAACTGCTCTCATTTTTATGAAGACAGCTGCCCATCTCATCTTTGGAGCATTACTTATTTGAAATTGTAAGAAGAACCCTGCTGAGCCACTAAAAATATTTAAGTAGTCATTGCTGCCAAAGAAGGTTCAAAAGAAGTAGGAATTGCAGTGGGAAAAATTAAAGACAAAATTGTTTGTCTTTTGATTCTAGGTTGGCTCAAACACATGACAGCTACAGCCCCCTTCCCCACCCCACTTACGGTTTTGAAGACATAGATTGTTTTCTCTTGATTACAATTTCTAAATGAAATATTCTTTCTTAGCTTAACTTGCTAAACCCTCAGAAAAGAACTCTATGTACTGCATATTTGGCCACATTTCAAGTTTATATATCAGCCCCAATCGGAAACAACCTGTTGCATTAAAACAAGTCTCATGTCTCATGAGAATTGGATTGTACATAAATATGCCAAAATATAGCTTCTTATATCTAGGGACACCATATAAAAGTTTTTTCTTCTCCTTCTCTGTAATAGACCTTTCACCTGAAAATTAGAATTTGCACCAAAGTTGTTCTCACCAAAATCAAAAGAAGTAAATATTCATACCTGACATTTCAAAAACATAATGACTCATTAGAATGGTGGTGTTCTTTTGCTCTGGTGGTGCCATATTTTCCTGATGTTTCTACTGCCTCTTGGGAGTTCCTTCTAGATGTCTCTTGCTGGCTCCTTCCCTACAGGGTGATGTCCTTGGCCCTTTTTGCTTCTAATCCTTTCTCTCTCTCTTTTTTTCACTTCACAGCTTCAATTCATGAATCTCTCAAATCTATATTTTCTTTTTTTTTTTTTTTTAAGATTTTAGTTTCAACCAGATCTTTGAACTCCGGACTGAATATCCAGTTGCCACATTGAATTTCTCACTGATCTCTACCGAAACCGCTCTTCTGTGACCCCTGACTCTCTAAATCCCTCTTCCTCCTGAGCCATACCATAATCCTAGTGGTCAGGGCACAAGCTTTGTAGCCTGTCAAACCCAGGTTCGGTTTTGTCTCAACTACTTAGGTGTTTGATCCTGGATAAGGTGTGAGCCTATGAAAAATGAGACTTAATCCCAGCTACCTCATCAGATTGCTTTGAGATAATCCATAGAGCACACAACTCTTAGCATATGGTGAATACTAGAGAAGTGGTAACTATTACCCTTG
Organism: Mirounga leonina; assembly: GCF_011800145.1. Lineage (NCBI taxonomy): Eukaryota > Metazoa > Chordata > Mammalia > Carnivora > Phocidae > Mirounga > Mirounga leonina. The sequence goes on from NW_023270702.1 coordinate 5,267,341, forward strand.
ATTTCCCCCTTCCCTTCATTTCATTTTACTCCTATCCAATTAGTCACTAAATCTTATGGTTTTGTTGGTTTTTGAATTCTATCTTTCATATCCTTTCACACCCCAGATCCACTGCCACTACCTTGTTAAAGGCCACCATCATGTTTCATACGGATTATTGCAACAGGCTGCTAATAGGTTTCTCTACCTGTAGTCCATTCTCTACTTCACATTTAGAATGCTTCTTAAAAACACAAATTCAGATATATCTTTCTTCCACTTTAAGATTCTTCAATACTTTTCCATTGCCTTTAGATAAAGACCTACTTCCTTCCTGGTTTCTGTGTATCACCCCTGTCTAACTCTCTCACCATTCCCCGACTCTCTCTGTGCTTTATAATAAGCTATTTTTGGCTCCATTTCCCAAAACATTCTTTCTCCCCCTTCACCCTATGCTTGGTTTGATTCTCCTAGAAGCTCCCTTTGTTCTAGGTATTTTTGTTACCATAGTTCTAAGTACTATATATTTTAATTGTATGTTTACTTGTCAGTACTTTACCTTCTCCAAGACTGTAAGCACTGATCTGGGACAGTGTCTGTCTTATTGGTTAGGATCTTAATAAATACTGGAGGGGAAAAGTAAAGAGGGAGGAGGATGGAGGGAAAAAACAACAAAATTCATTCTAATACATGCACTATTTGGGTGTTATTGAACTGAATTGAGTTGCAAATAAATCTTGCCTTGATTTTAAATTCAACTTCTACTTCACATTTACTCTTCCTAATACCATACCTATATTTTTACATGCACAGGGGTGGCACTTTGGAGTGTGCATCTTCTATCTCAAATCTCAGCACACTACATAATCTTGTTTCTCATTCTCCCCATCCCACCGGCCCAGCCAAAAAATGCCTCTTTTCCACAAGCCAGTAAAAGGGATTAATGGGTTTCTGGATATTTCTTATCTGTATAAATTATGTGAGTAGCATGAAGCCCACCCTGACAGAACTATGCTGTGCTCTTTTTGAAGTTGGATTAAGAGCTCACTAAGCAGGGTGTGCCCGTTAAATTATAATGTTGTAAAGCTTGAATCCTGGAAACATGTACTGTTGATATTTGGGGTTTTAATAGGATTAGCTCTACTATGAAAGAATTCGAGAACATATGTTATGTTCCTGTAAAACTGTGTTTGTGGGTTAATTTGGTATGAAAAGAGATGAGCTGCTTTCCCCTCTATGTCCAGAAAAGATTTGTTTGTTTATACTCTGGGGATTTGAGGAATATACAGAAAATTAGCATCTCATAAGGTATTTTAATCCTTATTAATCTATATAACAATGTTTTTTTATTCATGTTCTTGAAATAAAACATTAAAAATTGTGATGTTCTGGAAAAGGCAAAACTATAGAGATCATAAAGAGATCTATGGTTGTCAAGAGGTGGGGACCTCTTGGTGGGGGGAGGGTTGAACAGGTGGAACATAGAGGACTTTTAGAAGAGTGAAACTAGTCTGTATGTCCCTACAAGGGTGGATACACATCATTATACATTTGTCAAAACCCATAGATTGTACAACACCGAGAGTGAACTCTAATGTAAACTAGGGACTTTGGATGATAATGATGTGTCAATGTAGGTTCATCTGTTGTAACAAATGTGCCCTCTGGTGTGGGATGTTGATGGTTGAGAAGGTCATGCATGCGGAGGGGCAGAGAGTATATGGGAACTGTGTAGTTTCTGCTCAATTTTGCTGTGAACCTGAAACTACTCTAAAAAACAGAGCCTAGAAAAAACATACTCATTTTACTATCTTTAGTAAGTGTGTTTTTTCCTAAATTGTCCAAATGTTTAACAACTCTGTGCTCTATAGAATATATTCTATTGTTAAATATAGCCTCACCAGCAAAGTACATTCATATATGGAAATGTTTTATGGGAATAGTTCACATTTCCAGAATTTGAATTGGATTTTTCTTTTTATTTCACAATGGTTACTTTTGTTGTTGTTGTTTAGTTTTTCTCCCTTTGTCTTTAATTTTCTTCCTTATATATTGTGGTTGTTTTTTACTTGATTTCTTGGATCAAATGCTTGTCATTTGTATTTCTATGCTTCTTATTTTCCAATAAACTTAGTTCAAATAAAGGCTCTAGACTTCTTTCTGAGACCTGCTTTGGCTGTGCTGTATTCATAAGTTTTGATATATAGTGTTCTCACTGTTAATTCATTTCTTAATAGGATGTGGTTCAGTTTTGAGTAATATTTTCATTCTAGAGTTATTTATGGATTATTTTAAATTTCTAGGTGCTTAGCGTTTGTTTTGGTGGCTTTATGACAGTTTTTATTGCATTTTGATCAGAAGTTCTAATCCAGTGCATGGCCATTTTTGTAAAATATTCATTTAAAAATGTATATTCGGTCTATGCCAGACACAAAGTTTATTTGTGTGCATGTATATGTATTCATAAATAAAATATCTTAAGATTCTTTTGAAACATCTGGAAACATTAGGCCTGTAACCTCCCTGGCAATCGCTGGTTGCTGCTGAGTAGGAACCTGCCCGCACAGACATTTAGATAGGGAGCCATTAGCTCCTGGGCTCCAGCTAATTGACTGTATGTGCACACAAACATATTTAATAATCTATAGGTAGTTCCCCTTGTTCATTATTTAAACACTCAATCCCCTTACTTATATTTTGTTGATTGAATTGTCAAATGTGTATTATAGTTTCCACTTCATAATAATTTGTCAGTCTTCTTTTTTTATAAATTATTTGATACATTTTGATACTTTGTTATTCTATACATAAAAACTCGCAACTGCTGCATCCTGGTAGAGTCTACCTTTCATTAGTGTGCTACTTGATTATTTTGGCGCTGAATTCTTTTATCTGATATTGGTATTGCGACTTTTTGCTAGCTTTTTACCTGGAATATTGTTATTCACCCCTTCATTCCTATTTTTTCCCCCATCAATTTATTTTAGTTGAGTTGTTGTCTCTTTTATTATTATTGATTTGGAGCATTCATATCTTATGGTAGCCAAATACAACATTTACCATGTTTGATCTTATTTAGGCTATCTTTTTCTTTTATACATCATGGTTTCTTATTCTGTTTAGTCTTTTCTTTTTCTAATTTTGATAGTTTGATCGCATTTGGCTTTCGTAAAGGCCACAAACTGGTGGCCTTTAGGACACACAACAACACTCCTGTATTGCTTGGCCTACATACTGCTAAATCATTTTTAAAAAAATATTTGCCAACTTTTAAAAAATTATGTATTTGTATATGGATATTTTTTGGAACTGGCTGAGAGGAAGCTGGGTTGAATATACATTTAGTTTGGATTTGGGGGCTATATTTATGTGGCTTATGTTCACTTCTGTATAAGTTGAGTTCTTGCCAGCCATCCCAGTGGAGGCTTGGCTTCCAAAAAGTTCCTACAGCCCACTGTGCTGACTCCATTCCTTTCTAGGCAAGAAAGTTTCCAGCACTTCAAAAAGATCAATTGGGGTTAGGAGGAGGGTAGAGGAGGGGTGGTAAGAGAAGAGAGTTACATGTGCGTGCGTGTGTGCGTGTGTGTGTGTGTGTGTGTTTGAAATTGAGCAAAGGAGGCCTAGTTTGTCAGTAGAGGTTGATAGGCAGTAACACATCTGTGAGGAGTTTGGTACTCATACTGAGTTTGTTAGAGAATTTAACTCTACAGCGCCTGGGCGGCTCAGTCGGTTAAGGGTCTACCTTTGGCTCAGGTCATGATCCCAGGACCCTGGGAGCGAGCCCCACATCATGGGCTCCCTGCTTTGCAGGGGAGCCTGCTTCTCCCTCTCCCTCTGCTTGCCACTCCCCCTGCTTGTGCTCTCTCTCTCTCTCTGTCAAATAAATAAAACCTTAAAAAAAAGGGAAAAAAAGGAAAGAAAAAAGAATGTAACTCTCAAGTTCTTTCCCACTACTTGGACTTTTTTTCTTTTTACTTTCCTATCCTTCCCCCACTTTGGAATATATAAATAAATAATTGGGGTAATAGCACCTGAGGATAGATGTATTAACATACTGTACTTTAGAATGGAATGCGATTCTAAAGAAAGTTTGCTAAGAGTGCAGAGCATGAGATTAACATATTGAAAAACAGGAACTCCCAGGGCACCTGGGTGGCTCAGTCAGTAAAGGGTTAAACATCTGCCTTAGGCTCAGGCTCGGATCCTGATCTGGGGAAGGCGGGTCCTGGGATCAAGAACCCCACCTCTGACTCCGGAGTCTGCTTCTCCCTCTCTGTCTGCTCCCATCCCCACTTGTGCTCGGTCTCTCAAATAAATAAATAAAATCTTAAAAAAAAAAGGAAAGAAAACAGGAACTTCCTCACCTGCATATGTCATTCCTAGCTCAAAAACAGTGTCTTCTGTCCCAAGCTTATCCCATCAAGTAAGCTTGTGATGCATCCCTCTCATGTCTTAGGTGTCTTACCACCAAACCTCTTCTCTCCCACACCTCCCCTTTCACTTCAAAGCTTAGCTGTTTGAAAATGGGGTTTACCGTGTGTCTTTACTTCCTCATGTCTCATTTACTGTTAACCCTCTGCAGTGCGCCTGCTGTCTGCATCACTTCACTAAGATGATGCCTAGAGTCATCTCTCTAGGGTGACCTTCCCCCTGTCAAGTTCACGGACGTGTTTCAGTCCTTAACGCCCTAAGCTTCTCCGCACAGTGTATCACTATTATTCAGCCCCTCCTGGGATGCGATTCCAGCACTTGCCTTGCATCTGTATTAGCATTCTCTCCTGGTTGTGGCTTTGCCTTCATCTCCTTCGGTCACTTCTCTTCCTCTCCCTGCCCTTTAAATGTTGATATTCCCAGGGCGCCTGCATGGCTGTCAGTTAGGCATCTGGCTCATGATTTTGGCTCGGGTGGGGATCTCATGGGTTACCGGATTGAGCTCTGTGTTGGGCTCCCCACTCAGCGGGGGAAGTTTGCTTGGGATTCTCTCCCCCCCTTAACCCTCCCCCCCACATATGTGTGTGCCTGCGCTCTCTTTCTCTCTCAAGTAAATAAATAAATCTTTAAAAAATATATTGATATTCCCGGGGCGCCTGGGTGGCTCAGTCCTTAAGTGTCTGCCTTCCACTCACTGGGATCAAGCCCCGCATAGGCTCCCTGCTCAGCGGGAAGCCTGCTTCTCCCTCTCTCACTCCCCCTGCTTGTGTTCCCTCTCGCTGTGTCTCTGTCAAATAAATAAAATCTTAAAAAAATAAAAATATAAATAAATAAATAAATAAATAAATAAATAAATAAATAAATAAATAAATAAAATATTGATATTCCCTAGGGTCTGTCTTCCACTCTCTTCTCTTCTAAATCCAACATTTCTCCCTGGGTCACTTCATCTTACATGCATGGCTTTGGTCACCACATATATGCTGATAACTCCCAAACTGATGTCTCTCCTAAGCTCCTGACCTGTTATTTTCAAGAGTGTTTGGTCTCTCTAGCTAGAGGTCCCATTGTACCAAAAACAGGACATGCCCAAAGCTGAACTCATCCTTCCCTATCCCCATATGGTCAGTTCCATTCCTGTGTTCTGTCCTTCCTCTCAAAACTGTTTCCCTTTTATCCTTTTTTTTTTTTTTGGAGGTAAAATAACAACTTTTATTTTTCTTATTTTTAATTGATTTGGCATAATGGTTTGTTCAAAGTATATTTGATTACGTATGCTTATGCATATATTATATATGTGTACATAAGCATACACGTCATGCTTACATACGTAATATATAAGCATATATAGAAATATATATATATAATGATTATGGTTTTATATTTAAAGTGGAATTTCTGGTAGATAGCAGATAGTTGGGTCTTGCTTTTTTATCCAATTAAAAAATCTCTATCTTTTGATTTTGATGTTTAGACCTTTTGCATTTAATGGAAATTGTCGATAAATGTAAAATGCCATCTTGCTGGTTGTGTTCTATTTGTGCCATCTGTTCTTTTCTCTCTTTTTCTTCTTTTTAGGTTTAGTATTTATTTTGTCTTTTTTAAATTTAAATTCAATTAATTAGCATATAATGTATTATTGGTTTCAGAGGTAGAGGTCAGTGATTCATCAGTCTTATATAATACCCAGTGCTCATTACGTCACATGCCCCCCTTAATGTCCATCATCCAGTGTTTCCCTTTTATCTTAATGGAGAGTACAGTGTTAACATCTCCTTAATTTCCCAAGTTACAAACATGGAAGTCCTCTTCAGTTCTTCCCTCTTCCTCATTCTTATTGAACCCTTCTGCTTTCTAAAGATTTCTCAAACTCTTCATCTTTTGCTATCCCTTCTACCACCCTTCTGTCTAGCTATCACATCAGGTTCACCCTCAGAAGTCCAAGATTTCCCACCTTTTCTCTCATCCCTCATAGCCCCACCCTCTAACACACACACAAACACACACAGACACCCAGAGAAGAGTATTTCTCAGATATGCTTCACAGCACTGATTGTGTAGCTATGTTTTAGGACTCTTCACAGTGTTTTATAATGGTCTGTTTACCTGCCTGTTCTTATATGCTGCCTTGCCTACACTTTGAGATCCCTAAGAATAGTGATTGTATCATATTCATCTTTGTGACCTCCAAGACATAGCACAGTACCTGGTCCATGGTAGAAATAAAATGAATGCTCATGGAATACATTTAAATTAGAAGTAAGATATAAACTATTGAAATTGGTTTTACAGAAGGTTGTATAATCCATTTTTTGAACTTATATAAAAATTTACAAATACCACTTAGGCAGTTTTGCCAGATGTCACTGTGATTTCTTGGGGACTTTTCTAGGCTTTAAGAATCATCAATCTGAAATTTTTCCAGGTATGGACATGAAGAAAAAGTGATAAATATCAGTTTTATCTTTATAAAGTAAAATATGATTTTTATAAATTCACATGGCATAAAATGCTAAAATATTTTAAATTGTTCTACATAGAGGCAAAGTGTGGAAGGGAATATTAAAAAATTATGTCAGTTACTATTGATGCATAATAGTTGCCCAATAAACATGATCAATTCCATTATTCATGGTAGTTATGTTCTATAAAATCATTGGGAACATTGAAGTAGGAAATACTGAATCATTGCTTCAAAGAAAATAATCTGGTCACATTCTCATCAACAAATCCATATATAATTTTCTGTGTGTTTCTGTTTAAAGACACCTTATTTAATATACATTGTTGATTGACTAACATTGAATTCCCAGCCAAGGGCACTCTACTATGTAGCTGAACAAAGCTTGTGTGACACATTTTCTCTGTAAGGCACATTACAATCTTCTTGAACTTAGTAGTACTATGCTTGGGGGCCATTTTAAACAGCAAAATCACCAAAAAAGAAAGAAAGAAAGAAAAAAAAAAGCACCAACATTTGAAAAAATACGGCACTAACTAGACTATGAAGAGGACGCTTATTTACAGTGTGAGACCTGAAATAAGAAGGCAGAATGTTGCCTTGTTCAATCTCAGCTGAGAACATGTGTCTCAGGCCACTCAAATTTTCTGCTGCTCTGTGCATGCCATAAATGACTACAAAAACACCTTGAGTATGGATGTTGAGGTTACAAATAAATTTTAGTGAGTAAGCAAATTCACAAATATAGAATCTGTGAATAATGAGGATCGATTGTATTTCACTTTTTCATTCTACTCTAGGTCTTGGGATATCAAGATGTATGATTGCAAACCTTGTTCAATGAATTCTGTTAGGATTTGGGGCTTAAGGGATAAAAAGTACTTTTTTCATCTTAGAAATTTATTCAATGTAATAAAATGACCCAAAGTGACAATTTCAAATGCTGATCTAATTTTATAAAATTGAATTAAAGATGTAAATAATTACCTATTATGGGTAAAAGGACTTCTGTATGAAGTTCATCCATATATTACTTGATTTATCTTTGTGCTATAGTGAGCCTGTAATATTCTCTGAATTTTTATCAGAGAAAAATGGGTAATTATGTCAAGAACAAAAATTTAAAGTAAATAAAATTAGAAGCAAGCCTCTGATGTCTGATTTAGAAAGGCTATATATACCAAGACCACATAAAACCACCTGTTATTTTCTTGTAATAATTTATGTTTACTTTTCTATCTTTCTCTTTTTAAAATATTTTCTTTCAAGAGCCATTGCTTAGATGCTTATGAGGCCAAATTTATGGAGTCTGACAGACATGGTTTCTGGTCCCTCTTTTGTGTACTTATTAATTATGTGACTTTGGGCAAGTTAATAACCTTTTCTGAGCATACTATTTCCTCAGCTGTAAAATGGGGATAAGGAAGGATATCACCAATTGTAAAATGAGAATCATGAAGGATATAATTTATCTTCAGTGTAAAATGAAGGTAATGTTATAAGGATGAAATAAAAACCATATAGATTATAAAAAGTATTTAGATTAACTAGGGCCTGGCATATAATGATATTGTTTGCTTTGTTTCTTTATTTCCCCCAGAGAGGATGAGCATTCTCTTTAAACACTTGCATATTAGAGAAGATGGTTCTGTTGCCTTCACGGGTAAATGTAGCTGTGTAAAGATTTCCTGAGCCACTGTCTTCTGTCAAAACTCTAAATATTGTTCCATTATGTGGCATGTAATGCTGTCAAGAAATTTGAGGCCAGCCTGTCTTTTCTCTATAAGTGGGTAACCAGTTACCCTGCCTTCATGCTTTAATACTTAATGGTGTTTCATCTGATCATATTCTGTCTATTTAAGTTCAGTTTTTTTCTCAGAGAAGGCAGTGTCTTTTCATTAACTTTGCCGTGGCAGGTGAGTTTTTTTCCAGATATAATTCATGTCTATTTTCTGTCTAGGGAAGTTTCTTTCCCTCAAGAAAATATTTCATTGAATAAAATTTTCATTCCATCTATTCTGGTTTCCTCTATAGGAGCCCTGCTTATCCATAAACGGACTTTTTATTATTTCTTCCCCACATTCTTCATATCTCTTATCTCTTTAACTCTTTTTTTCTTTGCCCTTCTTGTTTTCCTTTGAGAAGTTTTTTTTAAGTCATAGTCCAGGTTTTCCTGCAGTAGAAATTATGCTTCTTAACATTTATAATGAGGTACTTGCTGTGATTTTTGAAGCAATAATAACACTTCCAGGAAGGTCATTTATCTGGAACCATAGAGAACACATCTGTGAACCGGAGGTAAGCCAAAAAGTCCCTGGTCTCTTGAGGTAGTTTGGTCACTATCCTCTAATGTGAAGGAGAATCAGCCTACATTTACTGAAGGCCATGCGCTTTGCTGGGGATATGCTATGGTGCTATTTATTTCTCACAATAGTCCTATCAGATAGGATTGATATGTACATTTTACAGAGGAGAAGGCAAATACTCAGAAAGATTTGGTAACTTGACAAGGTCAGACAGCTAATAAAGGCCTGAGCCAAACTTGAAATACCAAAACCTTTGTTCCTCCTGTAATACCATTTTATCTCATGGTGGTACATATTTCCCCTAGAAAAGTCCCCATTTGGTTTTTCAGTCATAATCTATTTTTTCTTTTTGTTGGCACTATACTTGAATTTCATTGGCTGGGCTCCACGTCTACAGGGAGGAAATTGAAAATAGAGAATGTTAGAATAAACACTGTAGCAGCGAGAAGTTTCTTGGCAATAGTTAGAGAGTGAGAAAGAACCATGAAAAGCAGACTAAATTTACTAATTCTAGTAAAAATTGGAATATACATCTTTATAACCTCTGAGGACATTACTGTAATGCTGTATTGTATATAATTGATATTCATAAACATGTCTAGGATTCATTAAGGAAAGATTAAATTGTATTCAAGTTTTTAAAAATAGGCTAACAAATATGTAGCATCTTAAGAAATTACAAAATCATAAAAATGTTTTCAGTTGTTTATAATTGCAAAAAAAAAAGGAAACATTCCAAATGACTATCAACAGGAAAACAGATAAATTATATTATGGCTCTACAATAGAATACTTAGAATAGTAAAAATAAAGTACAGATTCATATATCCACATGAATGAATGTTATAGTGAAAAATGCAATTTGCAAAAAAAAGTGTATAATATAATTTCACTTATCTGAAGTTTAGAAATATTCAAAACTAAATAATATAGTATTAGGGGCATATATTTATGTGGCAAAACTAAAAAGAAAACCCATTTAATGGTAACCACAAATTCAGGATAGTGGTTGTCTCAGGGCAGTGAAAGGTAAGGGAGGTACAATTCAGTAGGGACATATACATAGGACCTCAAAAATGTAAGTAATGCCCTATTTCTTTTTTTTTAATATTTTATTTATTTATTTGACAGAGAGAAAGAGAGCACAAGGTGGGGGACGGTGTGTGGCAGGCAGAGGGAAAGGGAGAGGGAGAAGCAGGCTCTCCACTGAGCAGGGAGCCTGATGCGGGACTCAATCCCAGGACCCTGGGATCATGACCTGAGCCGAAGGCAGACGCTTGACCAACTGAGCCACCCAGGCACCCCAGTAATGTCCTATTTCTTAAGCTGGGTATTGGATATCACAGTATTCATTTTATCATCAGTGTTATTATTTATAATTTGTGTATGTGTAATATACATTTGTATGTACAAAAAGTTTAATAACAACAAATTTTGGTTCCTGAAGTTTTATTTTAGTTATCTAGAAATTTTTAGTTATGAGAAATATTTCCAAAGATATCAGATAGATGATTCATTATTGTTAGTGCTACAAAAGAAACACAAAAATAGACAAATGATATATCAGGGAGCTCATTTAAAAAACAATATTTGTTTATTTACCTAAAGAAACTTTTTTATATTGGAATGTTGGGTACTAGTGTACATAAGGCAGTTTTCATAAGGGAATTTTTTTTTTAAAGATTTTATTTATTTGACAGAGAGAGAAACAGCGAGAGGGGGAACACAAGCAGGGAGAGTGGGAGAGGGAGAAGCAGGCTTCCCGCTGAGCAGGGAGCCCGATGCGGGACTCGATCCCAGGACCCCGGGATCATGACCTGAGCCGAAGGCAGACGCTTAACGACTGAGCCACCCAGGCGCCCCTCATAAGGGAATTTTTGAAATAAAAGTCAAATCCCCTAAACTATGATGTCTTCTGTCTTCTAAAATTTATAGTTGCAGGGCGCCTGGGTGGCTCAGTTGGTTAAGCAACTGCCTTCGGCTCGCGTCATGATCCTGGAGTCCCGGGATCGAGTCCCGCATCGGGCTCCCTGCTCAGCGGGGGGTCTGCTTCTCCCTCTCCCACTCCCCCCTCTTGTGCTCTGTCTTTAAAATAAATAAATAAAAAATCTTAAAAAAAATAAAAATTAAAATAAAATAAAATTTATAGTTGCTTTGACTCAATTCAGAGCACAATTCCAGTAACAAAACATTGAATTAAATTCTAGAGAGAATGTCACCTAATTCAGAGAATTTACATGTCATGATATTTAATGTTAAGGCCTGAGGGTGTTTTAGAAATTCATGGGGGCATTTTGGTCCTCTAGTAATCATGACTGAATGTCTACATGTTTCAGTACTATTCTATTATAAAAGTTTATTTTGCTTCTTAATATTATAGCTGATTATTTTTATTTAGATTACATAAACTATATTATCTTTGAATTTTATTTCAACATAGTTAAGGGGAATATTACAAAATGTCAGTTATGAAAGGGGTGTCGGAACTGTTAGGGCTGAGAAAAAATAATCTGTGCCCACTTGGAGCGTATGGACAGACTTGTCTGAAGGGTTAAGATCAAGCCAGAAGTATCCAAGATAAAATTAAATTATATGAAGATTTAGGAAGCTTTTTGTATTTCCCCCTGGTGTTTGTATTTTCATTGTATTACAATTCATAATTAATAGTCTAATGCAGATTGACATCCATGATTAAGAAGAAAAACCTATTAATTTTCACCTCTTGCTTATGAATAAAAGGATTCAGCTTCCCTCTGGTTAAAACTCTAGAAGGCACATATTTTGAAAAAATATTTTTCATTGAGAAATATTTTTTACACAGTGATTTTTAATTTCATCTGTAATTTTGGGAGGGAATGAATATTGAATTCTGTTTTGTTTTTTATTTTTTTTTAACAGGTGGTTTGGGAACAGAACACACTATGATGCCTTGTATCAAGAGGGTCCCTCTTTATATGCAAAATGCTTTACTTTTCCTGGAAACTAATCTCCTTAAAAGCTAATACCCAAATCAAACAATGTACCCTTTTCAGTGCTGAATAAAAATAGGTCAGGAAGGGATTAAAAGCCTGGCACTGCACTAAAGTGAAGCAATGAAAGTTTTACTCTTTAAGCTCCCCCTTGTTATGTGAGAATTCATAAATTACTAGTTAATTCAAACCCCCCTCCTTCTGCCTCCTCTTCCTTGTCCCTCACTAGGTAAGCCCTTATTGTTCATATATGTATGAAACATTGTTTTCTCAGAAATTTTCCCATTGCATCTGTTAGAAATTTTTTAATATCAATCAGCATTGAGTCCAGTTTGCTTCATCTGTGTATTTAATCGACGAGGAAACTTAAGATTGATTTTGCATACTATTCATTTTCTCAGTTTCTGCTGTGTGTGGTTCCTTCTTTACTGCTCCTCTTGCCCTAAGTATCTGATGATCAGCACTATGCCCTGACTGTTCTTAGGGCTTTTAACAGGCTTCAGGTTATTGAAGTGTTTGAGTCAATAAACCTATTTGAAAACCTATTAGGTATGAGGAGTTACAGAGTCCATGTAGAGGAGGGTAAGATATAAGAATTGGAAGTCTCATTGGGAATCCCTTAAAATAGGATGGTGATAACTGCAGCACAAATGGAAATTCCATCTATTCATGAAGATAGCTGTGTGACTCGAGGGGTGATCCTGAAACATTCTGAACCTCTTTGATTCACATGGAATACAGAAGTTAAAATATATGCCTTTTTATATAGTTTTATATAAGTAGTTTTCAACATAGGAGTTAATAGATACAAAATTCTTAGCATGGTACTGCCATGTAGGAGAATTCCTATAAGTGCCTTAATATGCTTAGTACTATTGTTTTATTTGGACAGTTAACCAAGTTCATTATCTCTACGTTATCTGTTTTTCTCCAAGTCTCCATTTCCTTGCCTATAAAATGACTGGATTAGATGATGGGTTCTAGGGCTTCTTCCATCTTTATCATTACCTAGATCTTTGTTTAAGGAAGTGGGTTCTTAGTACTCATAATCTTTATATAAGATTTTCCAAGTCCACTTAGTATATATAATTAATTCATATCATCTTCTCTCTTCAAACTTGCAATACTTCGCCTTTCCTCTTAACTCACAGGTCAAAAATAAAAGCCACCAGAAGAGTTTCTACATGCTTCCCCAGCAACTGTACCAACATACCAGCTTCAATAGCCATCCACTGCAGGTCCTCCTGCTGTATTCTCCTTTAAGCCTGAGCCTTGCCCTGTGCACTGTATCTCCTCCTCTTACACCCTCAATAGTTTGTTTGTTTGTTCTCCTGGATCATGCTCATCAGATATCAAAAATGCTGAATTACCTTCCAGCTTTTAAATCCTCTCATATCCTACTTAGCCCTATAGCTACTGCTCTTCTTACCTGCTATGGTTTCATCTTCTCTTCCTCCACTCCCTTTCCAATCTTTTATTAAAAAATTGCTAACCTGTTTTTTAAAAGCTCCACAAATATACCCAGGACTGAATTCTCATGTAGCCTTCATATTTTTTATGAAGGCTTTTTGTACTATTTTGTCTTACTTACATTATCTCTTTAATACCTTCATTTTTCCTGAACCATTTGAGAATTCCTTGTATACATTGTGACATTTCACCCCAAAATATTTTCTCATGTATCTCCTAAGAACAAGGGCATTCTCCTATATAATCACAACCTAATAATTACACACAGGAAATTTTTTTAATATTTTATTTATTTATTAGAGAGAGAGAGCACGAGTGGGAGTGGGGGGTGGTGGTAGTGGAGAGGCAAAGGGAGAGGGATAAACAGACTCTCCACTGAGCAGGGAACCTGATGCGGCCGGCACTTGATCCCAGGACCCTGGGATCATGACCTGAGCTGAATGCAGACACTTAACCAACTGAGCCACCCAGGTGCCCCTACGCACAGGAAATTTAACATTAATACAATACTATTAGCAAATTTACTGACCATATTCAAATACTCACAATTGTTCAATAATGCTCTTATTCTCTTTAATATCCAATCAAGGATTATACATTGCTTTCAGTTGTCATATATCTTTAGTCTTCTTTAATCTAGAACCCTGGCCTTTAAAATTCTTTTTGTTTTTTATGACATTGACTTTTTTCTTTTTTAAGAATCTAAGCCAATTATATTGCAGAATATCCTCAATTTGGATTTATCTATTTCCTCTTTCAGAGGGAGGCTAAACCATTGGCAAGTCTACAATAAAATGACTCCTAAACATTTTTGGCAAGCATACAACAGATTTGATGTTATGTCCCTCCAAATGCACCACAACAGCAAGCACATATCAGTTTAACACATTATTTAGAAATTTGATCCCTTGGTTAAGATGGTTTCTCTCAGATTTCTCCATTGTAAAGATACTGGTTTCCCTTTGTAATAATAAATGTCTGGGAAGCTACTTTGAGCTGTCTTATTCCCTAATAGATTTTCACCAATGGTTTTAGCAACCATTGATGATTCTTACCCAAATCAATTATCACAAAATCATGATTTTCTATTTCCATTATGCCTTATTCACTGTCCTTCTCTTTTGAACTCACAAAAATCAGTCTTCTGCCCCACCAATCCAACAAAACTGCTATTGTCAAGGTCACCAAGGACTTCCACTTACTAGATCTAAGGGACAAGTCTCAGTCTTTACTTTCCCTAACATATCAACTGCATTGGACAAAATTAATCATTTCCTTCTCCTGGAAATACTTTTTTTAGTTGGCCTCTGAGAAACCAATAGAAGGACTCCTTATCAATCTTCTTTGCTGGTTCTTATTTAGCTTCTAAACCTCTAGACATGAAAAAAACCTCAGGATTTAGTCTTCATACCTCTACTACAACTCAACATGTGGGCGTGTGATTCTTCTAGTTGCTCAGGCTCAGAATTCTGGAGTCATACTTGACTCTTCTCTTTCTTTTACCCTCGATATCCAATTCATTAGCAAATTCTATCAGCTCTATTATTAAAATATATACCTAACCTAATCATTTCTTTCCATATCCATTGCTCTCTCCTTAGTCTGAACAACTACCATGTCTGGCCTTGACCATTTCTGCAGTAGTATCCTAGTCAGACTTCCTGCTTCTACCCTTGCTTGCCTATAGAAATCCTTTTTTAAAAGTCAAATAATGTCACAAAATCCATCTAATGCAAAATAAACCCAAAATTCCTACATAGATTTTAAGGCCTTGCATACTCTGGCCCTTGGCTACTTCTTTGATCTCCTCTGCCAGTCTCATATTTGTTATCCCTCTTGTCCGGAAAACTCTTCCCCTAGATAATCCATATACTTCATCACTTCATTCAGATCCCAAATATCACCTTATCAGGGAGGCCCTTTCAGATTTTTCCATCTAAAATAAGTCTCTCCCTCACTCTTTGTCCCCCTCCTCTGTTTACTTTTCTTCTTAGCCCCTGATGTAGTGTATGTTTATTTGCTTTGTGTGTAGCATCTGTCTACCTCTCACTGTTTTCTGTGGCAGGAGGGACTGCTAATATCCCCAATCCTTAGAGCAATGCTTAACGCATATAGGTACCTAATAAATGTTTCTTAATTGGCTGTTGGAATTCCTCTTACTCCTCTTATTCTTCTATTATTGATAGAAAGAAAATGGGTTTTTCCCTACTTTCAGTGAAAGGTTTAGTTTATAACTGCTCTTTTTTCATCTTGAAATATTAAATACAATGTTCCGAACTATACCTTAGCAAAGAAATTATGTTTTTGTGAATTGTATAAATTAATGGGTTATTTATAGTCTTGTTATTTGTAATTACTAATCACAATATGTTTTTCCTCAGTGTTTGGATATGATTCTTTAAAAGGCAACTAAAATTCTCATATGTTAGCCTAGGATTGTTTTTTATTATAAGTGAAAGTACAAAGTCTTTTACTAGACCATTCATTTATGAATTTTAAAGCCCATCAGTACAACAGTATTTATATATATATGGTTTATAATTCTCTAGGGAGTCTACCTGTTTTCTATTAGTTTATGGAAGGAGAAAGTTCTGGCTTCTTTTATTAACTTGAAAGTAAAAACTAATAACATGCCGTAAGATTAAACTAATGGAAATTTATGGAAACGTTTGGACAAACCACCATCTCCTGGTGTTTTTTGTTCTGTATGTTTGGTTTCCTTTGTATCTAGATATGGTATTTAAATAATGGGGGCAAATATATAAGATCTGATTTTAGCAGTTCTTGGAAGTGTCCAAGATACGCATCCTGTTTTAAAGAGTAAGGAAATTGCCGTGGTTGTTTTGTGTGTATGCAGACATGTAGGTGTTCCTCATAAAAGCCCTTATGCTACTATGTCTATATCTTGAACATCAGATGGTAGATTTTAGGGCTATTCACTAGGGAGGATATTTAGATGTTTATATTGTATATTTCATTGGGTATCTAGAAATGTTAAATTTTAAGCATTATTCTCAAGAGTTCTCACAAGCAATGTATGCATGGGTATGCATGGGATAGGGCCTGACCACCTACATGTCCCCAATGGTATGACCTTCCTCTTTCTAGCCCTTTGTATTTCTCCCTATTCCTCAACCCTACTGGCTGGACCACTGCGAAAGACTACTGTTGATAGACCTATTTGAATATCAATACTTGTCCAGATTGAGATCCTTTTGAATACTAATTTTTCTCCCTTCCAATATCTCAATATCTTGAGGGACCAGTGTTCCACAACCAAAGTTTAATAAATGCTAATACTTCTATGTCTTCATAGCTCAGGCAGCTCATAGCTCAGCTTCATTTTAGGTACAAATGTAATGGTCAATAGCTGATTTAAAACTACAGTACATGGGTATGCACAAGTGTATATTCACAAAACTAGACAACCAACCAACCAAAAAAACAAAATAATTATAGCACTCTTGACACTTACTTGTTCAAGGAATGCTTCTTATGTTCGGACAGTCATTAAAAAGAATTTCAGAAACTCAGAACAGAAGAAACTGGAGGTAAATTTGAAGTAATTTGGGATGGGTAAACTTTCTTTTTAGAAAGATGCATCCTCTCTCTCTCTCTCTGTCATGGAGCACTTGCCCTGAATGTACAATAACCACCAAGATAAGCCCTGAAGAACTTTTTTTTATTTTATTTTTTTTACTAAATTGAAGCCATTTATACACATATTGCTTCAAGTCCAGCACTCCTATTTGGCATTGGCATTTTTCTGCAAATTTGATTTTAGCATGACGTTTATGCTGATTTTGAGATTAGGATTAAGTATATTACCAAAATATAAAAGAACGATGTTCAATTAGTGATGAAAATTTCTCTGGTGTCAGAAATACAGATGAAACATATCTGTACCACATAGGGGAGACAGCATAATGCATACTGAAATAGAAAAAGTTTCTATTTTTTCCTAAAACAGACAATAAACTTTATTAATATTTAACAGAAATGTGATAATCCTATATATATTTGGGTCCTGTTCAAAACTATTTTACTGATAAGGATTTGTGATTTCTGGGGTAGTAGATAGAAACACAGGTTCTGGAGAGAGACTGGCAAAATTCAACCTGGCTCCACTGTGGAGTAACTATGTGACCCAAATGAGTTACTTTATTCTTTTAGTTCACATTTATTCATCTGACATTGCAGTAACAGTACCAACCTCATGACAAAGTACTGAAATAATAAATAAAACATGCTTACATTATACTCATTCAGTAGTCCTAATACCAGTAAATAAGAATATCCATACACACACATACATATACATATATATGCACATATATATACACAGGTATATGATGAGAGTAAATATATATAATTGTAATTGTCTTCCTCAAACATCCCTGCCTACTCTCTACCTGAAGACTCCTTTAAGAGTTCCCTTTGTATAGAGTGTTTTTCTCTTATTTCCTATGGCTGCTTTTTGTCATTCAGATCTCAGTTTTGTTACCTGCTCAGGGAGGCTTTTCCTCACTATCCAATCTAAAATATTCACCAAGTTAATTTCAACCATATCTTATTTTAATTTTCTCCATGTCATTTATCACTTGATTTAATTTTTTGTTGTCAAACTCCTTTCACTGGAGTATAAGAATCTCCCTTGTTCTCCATTGTGTCCTAGCACCTTGGTAAATGCTTTAAAAATATGTGCTAAATTAATAAACTACTCTATAGAGGTTATAATGAAAAAAATCAGAGAAAGGGAAGGGAATGCAAAATCCCAGTTTAGGAAAAAAAAAATGTCAGTTCCTGACTTCCACTGCCCTACCCAGGCCCTGAACTAATATATCAGTAAACTCAGATCTCCCAAATGGCTCAGTTTCAATGTAGCCTAGCTCTTTTAGATCTGTCATCTCTTGTGACTTGGGATAGGGCCTGACCACCTACATGTCCCCGATGGTATGACCTTCCTCTTTCTAGCCCTTTGTATTTCTCCCTATTCCTCAACCCTACTGGCTGGACCACTGCGAAAGACTACTGTTGCTAGACCTATGTGAATATCAATACTTGTCCAGATTGAGATCCTTTTGAATACTAATTTGGATCACTGTCCCCATCCCTATCCATGCCTATTGCTGTGTTAGTTCCCACTATCTTTTTCTCTCCACCATCCGTTGCTGTTGAAGTCCCAACATTCTTTAATGTTCTATTCTTGTAAGTTAGGCTCTCAAGGTCTGAGACTATTAGAAAAAGAAAAGGAACAGTAGAATTGAAATTTAAGACTGCCTTTGAGTTTATATGGTCCCAGTGTAACTTGTAATGAATACCACTTTCTTGGCGTGTTCATTCCTTATTTTGGTTATTGTCATAGTACCTAGCACTATTTCACGGATAGGTAGGTACCTTCATAATACTATTCAATGATGATAATTCTTAAAAGCCCAATGTTAGGATGTCATTCTGGTCATCTATTGCTGTATAAACAATCACTGCAAAGCTTAGTGCCTTTAAATAACAATTATTGATTTTATCCACAAATCTGTAACTTGGTAGGGCTTGGCAGGAAAGCTTGTCTGTTTACACAGCATCAGCTGGGGAGCCTTGGCTTCCTAAAGCAGGATGCTGTCTTCCAAGAGCAAATGACTCAAAAGACAATGTGGAAGCTGCCAGAAATGGACACAGTGTTGCTTCTGTATTATACTGGTCAAGGAATCATAGAGCTCAGATTCAAGGGAACAGACATAGAAACCACCTCTAAATGGGAATACCATAATATAGTACTAATATGATCAAAGAATTTAGGATCATGTCACAAATACTCACCATTTTCATTTTTTAAATCAAAAAAATCAAACGAAAATCTCTAAGTCAGATCATAGTAGAAATTAGAATACTATGCACAGAAAGCAGCTGTTTTTTGAAATTGCTTGACTCTGGGAAAGTTAACACTCACCATTATGAGCTACTAGATTATCACTTAACCTAAATACTGTGAAACATACCACATTTGAAGCCAAATTGAGGATTATTTGAATGATCTCAAAAGGTAATGTAACTATTAAAAAACCTTACTGTTGTTAATGTAAGCCTCTGAAAGAGGGAGAAGAATTAAATACCTAAACTATTTTCTAGAGTTAACGTTTTTGTTCTAAAGCATTTCAAGTTGGTCTTGTGGGCAACTTGGAAGATATTATGACTTTTTTTTTTTTTTATTAAATCCAGGGCAAGGTAATGTTTACTTTGTGTGGTGTAAATAGCATTTAAATGGAATGAAAATTTATGTGTTCAATTAATGCAGGGATCTGGTATTCTGAAATCAAAATGTTTTATTCATCTTAGAGAAAAAAATAGCAGGTTTTAAAAGAAGGTTTAAAATTTCCACTGTTGGGGCACCTGGATGGCTCAGTCAGTTAAGCGTCTGCCTTTGGCTCAGGTCATGATCCCAGAGTCCCGGGATTGGGCCCCATGTCAGGCTCCCTGCTCAGCGGGGAGCCTGCTTCTCCCTCTCCCTCTGCCTACCCCTCCCCCTGCTTGTGCTCTCTCTCTCTCTGTCAAATAAATGAATAAAATCTTAAAAAAAAATTCCACTGTTTACTGTATTTAAGCCCTTCTATAAACAAAGTGGAAGTTTTGATTTGACAAATAATGTGACTATATTTTCTCCAACTTTGTCTCTCAACCCAGCATCATATTTTTGAGTTACCAGTTTTTTAAAGATGCTCTAGAACTGGATATAGAAGGGTCAAGGTGCATGCTGTATTTAGGCAGCATCTGCAGTACTCTAACAGGAAAGATCTTGCCGATCTATTTTCATTTCTTTCCTCCTGGATAATCCAATTTTGCAACAAATTGATTGCTCAACCTCCCCATGTCACTTTTCTATAAAATCAAAAAGGTTGCTACAGTCCCAAGGTAAGGAAGGACATGGTTTCTTTCTGGGAAGGGTGACACTCAAAGGTCAATTCATTAAACAGAGTGACTTATGAGACCTCCAAATGATGCCTTGGTGATATATTCCAAAACATTGAGTCCAAAACTTAAATTGATCTTTTTTACTGGTAAGCTTGCTCTTAGAAATTTTACTTAGAAGAAAAACTGAAATAAATGCCTTTTACAACTGCTTCTGAAGAACAATATTTTCCCCCCTAAGATGCAATTATTAGGGAAATCCCTCATTTACCTACTAGAAAGCACTTCATTACATAAAAAAAGTACCAGTGCTGAAATTCTGATATCACAATTAATCAAAATCATCTGTTTAAGAGAGAGCAAGTCATAGTGGGAAGACTGAACCTGGCATATAGAAATTTTTGTTAGAGTCCCAGCTTTACTACTTACCAGGTGTGTGTCTTTGAGCAAATGCTAAGTTTGAGCAACCTCATTAGTGCTCAATGTCCTCATTTGTAAAATAAGGAAAATGCCATCCGCTCTGACAACCTGACAGAGTTTTGAGGTTAGATTATATATCAAATATGCAAGTGCTTAATAAATTGCAAAGCATCATATAAATGAAAGTTATCAATCATTTTAGAAACTTTGATGAAGTATATATGGATTGTTGTAAGCTATAGCTGTTAAAATTTCATTAAAAATATGTTGCACAGTGTGGCTAATACAATATACTTTCTAAGCTCAAATAAAATGTTTTGTACTAATTAAACAAGACATAACTTTACGAAGGACAGAGACCAAGTGTTATACATCTTTGTGTCCCTAATATTGTCTAGAACAGTTCTATGTAGGTCAAGTTCATTGGTTGTTTCATTGGTCAAATAATTGATTAACCTATTTGTGAGGTCATTATTCCTCAATTTAGAGAGGAATAGATTGGCCTCTTTTAACATTTTGAATTTCTAGTTAATAATTATTGAATGCTCTAATACTGTGAATAACAAAATTATGAGAGTGAAAATAAACATCACACTGTTACACAATTGTTGATTTCATAGACTGCACTGTGGGATGTGTGAACAAGTGGGGGAAAGAGGGAAAAAGGTTATCAGATGATTAGTATCCATTGTTGCAAGAAAGTTGTCACTGTGAGGTTAGCATGGCTAAGAGGATTAGTGATGCTGGACTGCAACTAACTTTGAAAAATGTAAATCAAAAGGACTATTCAAAATGTTTAGTATTTACAACAAATCATGTCCAAAATTTAAAATAAAATTGCACTAAACTAAACTGTAAACTTTATGTTGCTGCTTAGTTTTACACATCAACTCAGGAATTTCTTCAGGAATTTCATTGCTGCCTTTCTAACTTTTTAAGTTTTTATTTAAATTCCAGTTAACATACAGCATAATATTAGTTTCAGGTGTACAATTTAGTGATTCAACACTTACATACCACACCCGGTGTTCATCCCAGCAAGTGCCCTCCTTAATCCCCATCACCTATTTAACCCATCCCCCTACCCACCTCCCTGCAGTAACCCTCAGTATGTTCTCTATTGTTAAGAGTCTGTTTCTTGGTTTGCCTCTTTTTTTTCCCCTATGCTCAGTTGGCTCAGTTGTTTTGTTTCTTAAATTCCACATGAGTGAAATCATATGGTATTTGTCTTTCTCTGACTTAGTTAACTTAGCATTACACTCTCTAGCTCCATCTACATCATTGCAAATGGCAAGATTTCATTCTTTTTGATGGTTGAGTAATATTCCTGTGTGTGTGTGTGTGTGTGTGTATATATATATACCTCACCTCTTTTTTATCCATTCATCAGCCGATGGACATGTGGGCAGGCTGTTTCCATAATTTGGCTATTGCTGATAATGCTGCTGTAAGCATCGGGATGCATATATCCCTTTGAATTAGTATTTTTGGATTCTTTGGATAAATACCTAATAGTGCAATTGCTGTATCATAGGGTAGTTCTATTTTTAACATTTTGAGGAACCTCCCTACTGTTCTCCAGAGTGGCTGCACCAGCTTGGATTCCCACCAACAGTGTAAAAGGGTTTCCCTTTCTCCACACCCTCACTAACACCTGTTTCTTGTGTTGTTGATTTTAGCTATTCTGACAGGTTTGAGCTGATATCTCATTGTAGTTTTGATTTGTACTTTCCTGATGATTAGTGATGTTGAGCTTTTCATGTGTCTATTAGCCATTTCTTTGGAAAAATATCTACTCATGTCTTCTGCCAATTTCTTAACTGGATTATTTATTTCTTGGGTGTTGAGTTTGACAAATTCTTTATATATTTTGGATACTAACCCTTTATCAGATATGTCATTTGCAAATAATTTCTCTCATTCCATAGGTTCCTTTTAGTTTTGTTGACTGTTTCCTTTGCTGTGCAGAAGCTTTTTATTTTGATGATGTCCCAGGATCTTATATTTGCTTTTGTTTCCCTTGCTTAGGAGAGTTATCTAGTGAGAAGTTGCTATGGCTGAGGTCAAAGAGGTTGCTGCTTCTGTTCTCCTCTAGGATTTTAATGGTTTCATGTCTCACATTTAGGTCTTTAATCCATTTTGAATTTATTTTTGTCTAGCTTTTGATATAGCTTTAAATAGCTGTTTTCTTATTCCCTCACCAAAGTTCTTAGAAACTTTTACAGTCCCATATAAAGCACTGTTCTGTAGTTGACTTCTTTTACTGTTTCAACAAATACAGGCATAGCATTGATAGCTAACTTGTTTTTATGTTTAGTACCTGTAGAAGTAAGCATGTGGCCTTAAAATCCAGCTTGTCCTAATTGCAGAGAAAATAAATTCATTAAACTTTTACTAAGCACCTGTTATGTGCCTATCCGGCTCCTAACACTCTTTCCATTTAATTGGACCCAAGTTTATTTGGTCAGGAAAAATCATCTGTATCTATTTCAGGAAGACAGAAGCAGTTTTAACTAATGGTTCTTTTGGTAGTTAATATAATTAATAGTGCCTATATATCATTAAAAAAATTAAAATGTAATTGAAATACATTATTTTAGCTTCAGGTATACAACATAATGATTTGATATTTGTATATGTTGTGAAATGATCACAGTAAGTCTAATTAACTCACATCCATCACCACACGTATAGAATTCTTTTCTTGTGATGGGAACTCCTAGGATCTACTCTATTAGCAACTTCCAAATATGCAATACAGTATTATTAACTATAGTTGCCCTGCTATACATTACATTCTCGTGACTTATTTATTTTAAAACTGGAATTTTGTACCTTTTGACTCCCTTTGCACATTTTGCCCACTCCCACCCCCACCTCTGGCAACCACCAAGCTATTCTCTTAGATTCCACATGTAAATGAGATCATATGGTACTTGTCTGACTTATTTCATTTAGCAAACGCCCTCAAGGTCCATCCATGTTGTCTCACATGGCAAGACTTCATTCTTTTGTATAGCTGAATAATATTCAATTGTATATCTGTATACCACATTTTATCCATCACCCATCGATGGACACTTAGGTGGTCTCCATATCTTGGCTATTGTAAATAAAGCTGCAATGTACATAGGGGTACAGATATCTTTTTGAGTTAGTATTTTCATTTTCTTCAGATAAATACCCAGAAGTGTATAATAAAATTTTTTCACTACCTAACAATACTAATGCTTTATAGTATAAAAGATGAGTTCTTTTGGGTAGTACCAAAGGCTTTGAAAAAGTTACTTTTTCTTTGTCTTTTTAAAAAATTTATTACAAAATACTAAATGTAAATGTAGTCAGGAGAGTGGAGAGCTGGTAGCATTCCTGAGGTTCTCTAAAGCAAGAAAACTGGTTTCAAGCAGAGGGAACAAATTTATAAAGGCACCACCTCGCTGACCTTGATAAATTCAAGGAGCTATCCATTGTCAGAAAGGCTGGAATATAGAGGATATATAGGAAAGTTCCAGAAGGTGAGTTTGCCAAAGTAACAGATCTCAGATCAGTAGAGGCCTTGTTTTCTTGCCAAGAAGTAAAAATTATTTTCTTAAGGCAGAGAGATGCCTTTAAAGGTATTTTAAGCAAAGAAGAGATATTTTAATGGGCAGATATGGAAGGGACTTTAGTTATATACACAGGAAAAGCATGCTCAATGACAAGCTATGGCACAAAAGACAGGACCTAGTGAGCATAGCATTTCAGAGCTATACCAAGGGAAGAGAGCCTGGGAAGTAAGGTGAGAAGGAATATCCAATAAGGAGTCCAAGGACTTTCTTGATCTAGAACACCAGGGTTCAAAATGAGTCAATGAGTTCCAAAGAGTTGATTCTATTTCATTTTCTTAATTAAATGACGTAATGACAATTAGCATCAGTTGAGGTTGAATGCGCCAGAGAAATCTACTAATAATCTGATTTGATTTGAGGATATACTCTATCCTGAATAAAAATGATGCAGGCTAGCATTATAAGAGAACATCTTTAATATGTAATAATGTAAAAGTAACTGTGCTGTCTATTCAAGTAAAACTTGTCTCTAAGGAGCTCTAAGCACATTAAATATTAAAATGAGGCCCTTGTTTCTCTATAGCACAGAGGCAAAATAACAAGCAATGCTCTTTCCCATCTGGTCTTGCCTGTATCTTCAGATCTATCCTGTGTTCTACCATTTCTTCATAGATCCTCATTTTTAAGCACATGAGCTAATTGCGGTTTTCCCCTAAATATGTCATATTTTTCTTAGTATACTTTCCCTTGCCATTCTGTCTGGTAAGTTTCTGTTCCTCCTTAAAGACTCAACTGAAATGCCTCAAGTCTCTGTAAAGCCCTCTGTGATGTCTCATTTAGTCCTTTATTTTCAGCGCACATACGTTTGCAAATAATAAACACCCGTAACTTCCTTTAGATACTCTTAGCTCCCTAAGGACAGGAACTATGTTTTACTCACTTTGAGATGTGTCCTCAGCATATAGACAAGTACTGAGCATAGTAGGTGCCCAAGTGATATTCCAAGCATGAAAACCTTACCCCTGGGGATGGGACCTGCATTTCACTGTCTATTGCCCTATAGAACATAGATGATGCCGATGTTCTAACATAGTTCTTCCTTTGCTTAAAAATTTGTTCGTTTACCTTTGTATTTTCCTTTTGGGCAATGCAAACAACACTGAAGTTGTCTAAATAATCAGGTTCCTCCTGACTTGAATTAGACAAGGGAAAGACTTCACTGTGGGAGAATTACATCACAGAAAGAATGAGATCATTTGTATTAAAACATCTGACCATTTGATTCTTGGGTTTCTTTTTCTATGATGGCACTTAAAGAACCAGCATTTTTAGTCAAACTAAAAATAGATTATAAATTCATGCTTATAAGTGGTGTCTTAGGCAGAAGAATGTTGGATATAAATAGAAAGTAGACTGGATTTTTAAATTAACACCATATCTCAAAATACCACTTTCTTACCTTGTTCAATGTGTTTGAGATCCTGTTCATGTTTCCAGGAGCTTCATAATATTTATATAACTGGAATGGGGAGGAGGAATGCTTTATTTGAGGTGGCTTTTCCATAAAGCATCTGAGCATCATGCTACTATATTTTTAGCTTGATTTGTGAATATTACGTGCAACTTAATGGTGTCTATTTAAGCAAACCCTGAAAATTACCTCTTTGCCTTCAACCTTCATATCAGCATGAATACTTTATATGCAAACATGCAATCTTAGAAAAACAGATCTTCATCAACATTTGCTTTTGGAGCAAACCTAAGAAAGTTAGGTAATTCTAAATGTATAATAGAAATATGGTACAAAACTTCCTGCTAGTTGTTCCATTAAATAAATTTTCTTTTCTCTGTGTTCTTAACAAAAGGTAATTCCTTTTGACTTTATGAAAATCCTTTGGCTAAGCAATGTTAAGAAATCCACAAAAGGAAGGCTAAAATGTTTGTGTTCATTTCTTGCCTCTTGGTGGCTCCATTAAGCAGCAGCATTTGTGACTCTAGCTTTCTGGCTCAAAACTACTTTTCTTTTTTTGCCACTCACCTCCCCTTCCCGTTGTTACTCTTCCTCTTCCAAATCAGAACTGCATTGCCATAAAAAATAAGGCAGATTTATGAATGGATGGATAGACAGATGGTTAGATGAACAGAGTGTGACTAAACCAAGTATGGTAAGTTGTTAGTGGTAGAATCTAAGTGGAGGTTACAGAGACATTCACTGTAAGATTCTTTCAACTCTGCTGTGTTGAAAATTGCCCTAATTTCTTAGGAGTGGTAATCCAGGAAGGGTAGGATGATAGGGGCTTTTATTTATTTTGTTTAAATTTTTCACAATTATATTATTAGAGAAAAATGAAAAGCTAGCTACATGAAACTGTCTTCATAAATGAAGTCACCAAACTATTGATTGAAATGCCCTTCAGGTTTGAAATTCACATTAGAACATGCTAAACAATTAAGAATGTGTACAGTGATTTAGCTGTATGATGATGATGACATTATTACAATAGATTGGTTATAGAAGTGTGGTAGATATGGTCAATGGAATACTATGCAGCCATTAAAACATATAGCATAGAAACATGCATTGACATGGAAAGATTGATATATAAGGTTTTATATGCATCTAGAACATTATGAATTTATGGATACAGCTGGAAGTATATATATACAAAGATATGAGCTCTGAATTATTAGATTATGGATCTTTTTCTCTCATATAAATTTTTTATTCATATTTTCTATTTTTTCCTAAAATAAAGGGTTTCCAGTGTTTTTATTTCAGTAACCTAAGAAAGAAGGAAAACAGAAAAGAGAAGAAAAGAAAAAAGTCAGGCTGTTTTTCTGTGAAAATGGATCAGGGAAACATTGGTAACTGTAAATAATTTTTGATCAAGCCTAAAGATTATCTGGGTTTGCCTTTTATCTATATCAATGAGATCTGCTCCCTTATATTTTCTTAATCTTGCTCTTACAAAAAGTGCATGTGAAATATGTAAAAACAAATAATTTTATTCATTCTTCTGAAGTTATTTCGTGGACTTAACTAGTGGCTTTGAAGGAAAGTTAAGATGTTCATGCTGCTAGGCCCAAGGCATTTCATACTTGGAAATGCCCTATCTTTAATCTCTAATTGCATTAGATTTCTGTGTCTGACTCATGAGGAAAAGAAGCTTCAAAGCCAAAATGGTAAAATCTAATTTCTCTCTAAATACACTAACTATTGATATATTTCAGACAATGTGACACCTATGTTCCAACGTTCCTAACCAGAAAAACTAAGAGTTCAAGGGCGTGCCGGTTAAATAATGAAAATGTTTTTGTTATGGATCTCTTTTGTCCAAGGAGATTTAAACAATGTGCTAGAATTAGGTAGTCTTTGCAATCTGTCTCTGATAGGGAAAGAGGGAAGAAACTGTCACTGTTAATTTTTATTCATCCAGTAAACATTTATTGAACACTTTATGACTCTGCCATTAATATTTCACTTACTGTTTCCTCTCTAGAAGACATTTTTTCAATGGATATTGACAGAGAAGTTGGACATGAATAAAAGTAAAAATAAGCATAGAGAGAGTTCATTTCTGGGTTTCAGTTCTCTGGTCCTCTCACGGTGGATGATGTGGAATTTGGAACTCATTTATACATTTACCCCTCTTGTTGGACGCCGGCGGTCTACTCTATGAGTACCTTCTTACTCCCTCACGATGCCTAACATTTCATTGTCTTCATCTCTTGTCTTCCCCAGGTAAAATGTCCAGTGATCGAGCTTTGAGGAAGCAGCAGCAGTTAAACAACCTTGTTTATGTCGTGGCAAATCAGGCCAAACCTGGTGACAGAATTGTGGATTTCTGCAGCGGCGGGGTATTACATCCCTCCTTTTGTTCTCTTTAGCCTTTCCCCAACTATGTGACTTTACTGTATTACATTCAAAGTCATGTTTTTATTTGGTAAGACTACTGTCTCAGAATGAGAAAAAAGCTTTAGGGACCAAAGTTAACTTGTTTCTTTTTCTGCCTTTTCCAGGGCCATGTTGGAATTGTCCTTGCTCACATGCTGCCATCATGCCAGGTAAAATCTGAATAACCCATAAAAGAAAACACTGGAAAACTACCCAGTTCAGTTCGCTGAGTCTGTATCTGACCCCTGCTCTTTGAATTTATTAATTGTTCACCCAGGTCACATTATGTGGCACAGATAATTTTTTTTTCTTTGAACTAAACTTCTAAGAATCTTTAAAAAAAAAAAAGTAAAGTAGGATCACAATACATTTTTCAATTTTTATAAAAGCGTTATATTTTAAAATAAGTTTTAGAGGGAATAACCATTCTGTTGTTAAATAAAATACTTAATGGTGAAACTAGTTTAATTGACCCCATAATTTTATACTGCAAATACTAGCTTTTGAAACTTGTTAAGCATATTCTTTTGGTATCTTCATTTTTATCCATTGTACCAAAATTGTAACAGCAATTACAAAATTCCTTAAAGAAAAAAATAAACTCCAAATTTACTACACTCATCCGTCAAATGCTTTTCTCCCCATGTTCTCATTAAGTCATTGTCCAGGAGGATGCTTATTGCCGCAAATGCTAAAAACGCAAATATAATTTTAGTCACCAGCTTTAACTCAGTATTGTAGCATAAATGTTTTTCCCTATTGCAAATAGTTTTAAATATCATTATTAAAATATCACCAAAATGTAACTACATAGTATGTTTTTAAGTAAATGTACCAGAATTTATGCAGTCATTGCCATTTGTTAGAAGTTTATTATTTTTAGTCTCTGCCATATGAAATCATTTCTTTACAGTGACCATCTTTTAGCATAAAAGTCTAGAACTTGATGACTTTAAAAAAAAATACAAAACAAATGAGGCAGTTTCTTTGCTCGTGAACTCTCTGGAAGGTGCAAAATAATTACAGTGATTCCTCATAGAAGAAAAAGATGAGGAAGAACCCATAGACTGGCCAGAATGACATATAACAGGATGCTGGGGGGTAAGGGTGTATTATTTTTTTCCTTTCTTTGAAAATAAAGGGCAAAATAAGTAAGGAATCCTGGGGGAAACTAGCAGGTGTCTGTTTTGTAATCAAGGAAAGTAACAACTTGGTGGTTGGAGTTAGAGGAAGAAAGCTCATAAAGTAGAACCCTGGAGAAGCAGAGTCAGGGTTATGGTGTCTTTCCCCCCCCCTTCCCAACAGTCTGAACACTTAGAGATGTTGAGCCTTTAAAGGGGAAATCTTGGCTAAAATAATGGCTGGAAAGCCTTTGATACCAAGTGTCCTCTGACAGGTTTTTTATACGAAGGGATACAGAATTTTTCTGTAAACACAAGCATAAAGACAAAATAAGGGTAGAACTAGGAATGATAGTGATGGAAGTGACAATTCTGCCCACTTTTCTCTGTCTAAACAAGTAATCCTTTCCAATCTTCGTTGGCCTGGATTCCTAACTAGTTGCCCTTCCTTCTGTCTCACCCCCACCAATCCACACTATATATGGCAGCAATGGAACCTTCTTTGATCACACGATCTGGCTCCTATCACCTCTGCAGCCTCACGTCTACCCTCCACATCCTGTCCCCCCATTCACCATCACCACCACACACTGTGACCCAGCTATACCAATTTCTCAGTTCTTCAAACACACGCTTTGGCCTTCACACGTGTTTCTTTCTCTGTCTGAAACACTCAATTCCTCCAGCTGATTTCTATTCATTTTTTAGGCCTCGGTTAATATGTTATTCTCCATGTTAAATGACTAAAACCTTCTTTAGTCATCAAGTCTGAGTGTTCTGATAACACACAATATTGTCTTCCATTAAACACTTATCACTGTATTATAATTGCCTGTTGCACTTACATCACTCCATCTCTAAGCTCCAAGAGTTTGAGGACCTTGTTCATTTTTATACCATATTATCTGGCATACTTCCTGGCACAGGATAAGGATCAGTGTAGTATGTTCTACATTAAAGCTATACAGTAATAATACTTTGCCCTAATATCTGAATTATGTTACTGAATGTACTATTGTTTCCTGGGTGAAATCTAGGTTACATTAATAGAAAACAAGGAATTATCATTAATTCGTGCTAAGAAGAGAAGTGATGAACTAGGTTTAAGCAACATTTGGTTCATTCAAGCAAATATGGAGTATTTTACAGGGATGTTTAATATTGGGGTAAGTAATCAAACAATTTCAATTTCTTTAATTAATTAAGAAAAATTATATGCCTTAGATTAATTAAAAGGAGATACTTTTATATTCTTTGCTAAATAAGTTTATAACTTTTGTTTTCTATATCTAAAAGTATATCATATTAATGAATAGTATTTCATTCATAGCACTTCACCATTATGTGATAGAGGTAACATTTGTTCCTCTCCCAGACACGAGTTTTATTTTCCTCACTTGCAGAATGCCCAGTGCCTAAAACAATGTTTGACATACAGTAGTTCTCAGTTGAATGAACGAATGAATTCTAATAACAATGACCTTCCTTGGTTTATTTTACATTTTGAAAGATAATGAAAGAAAAGAAAAACAGAGAAATGTTGCTGTTACTCCTTGTATTTGTTTTAAAATTTTTTTTCTTATTTTTAAAGGACCATATGCTCAATATAGAAAATACATAATAATACAAAGAAAAATCACCAGTATTTCCACTACTGAGAAATGAATAGTGTCAAAAACCTTTGGTCTTTATATATTTATGCACACATACAAATGCATATTTACACATATGTTAACATCGTTTACATCATACTATATAGATCTTGCTTTAACTTAACATTGTCATAAATCTTTCCCCTACTCATTGATCACTTTTTTTCATGTTGTTATAATGTGTAATTATTACTATGAAGGATATCTTATGAATTGTTTAAGATTTTGATACATTTGCCAAATCACTTTCTAGGAAGGTTGTACTAATCTGCATTTCCAACTGTATGTGTTCACAAAACATACATAATAGGCTGGTCTAGCTGGAACTCTTCTTCAATATCAGAATCTCAGACTTTCGTAGTTCTTATGATTTTTGTCCAGTGACGTTCATTTCCTAAATATCGACTACTGGAAATTTGTGGGGTTTATGTTATCTTTTACAATGAAAATGAATACAATCTGTTTCCATTGGTTATCTCAAGCCAAGCCTATACGAAGAGAAGTAAACTGTTAAAAGGAAATTTGGGAAAATGCAGACATCTGAAACAGCAAATTCAAATTAACTGTATATTTATGTGCACCTTAAATTTTACATAAATGTTGACATAAAGTTTAAAGCTTCTCCATTAAGAAATGAGCCATTAAGTCAATGCCCATTTACCAGTACACCATGCAGACTAAGGTGGCAAGATATTGCAGCCCATTTACTCACCTCTCAAATCACAAAATTCCCATCTTCTCAGCCATACATCTCTTTACCCTTCTGTGGTTTATAGGTGCTAAATCATTCTGGCATATTCTTGTAACTCCCAAAGTCATAATTCACTAACACCAACTGAAAATGTGTATGTCTTTTTTGATGTGATATTTTCTTTACATTTCATAACAGTATATTCAGAATGGCTTTTTTCTTTCATAATTACTTTTGTCAAGTATATAGAGAGTGAATTAAAATTACTTGGAGGATTAAACCAAAATTAGATTTACTCTCAAAAAATAATTTTCCCTAGGAGGATAATTGAGGTATTTGTCACTAGATAAATCAAACTGAATGCATCAGTTTGATACAAGGCTCCAGCTCTTGTATTAAATAGATTATGGTGAAAATAGTGTAGCTAGAGGAAATCAGAATAACTAAGTATTGGAAATGCATTAAAGCTGCATTAATCCGTGATTTTGTGATATTTCAAATAAGGGTTTAGTTAGCATTTATCTTTGCTTAGTAAATACCTTTTTCTTTTACTATTTTTCTTTAGATATAAAAATAATGATGTAAACCAGATTTTAAGGAGAGAATTTTAAAGTCTTAGAATCAACTATCTTTAGGAACTTTAAGCAAATCATTTATATATATATCAGAATTAAAATACTAATTATTAGTCTTATCTCCATTAATACAACAACCCATAGCAGGCAAAAATGAATTGATTTTCTAACTTTGTTAAACTAGTTTAATCTGAAATAAGGAAAGAGAACAAATCTAGATATTTTTAGATCTTTTAATTAGGTCTTCCAACATGTCCACCTACTACTGGACCTGCCCAATATAACCAGAATCAGTGAGGTAATAATACTGTGTTTGTTCCAAAGAATCATCTTGTAGTTTCTGGTTTACATTGTCCTTATTTGAGAAATATGTATCTTTAGAAATACAAATGCCTAATAAGCTTATAAAAACATTCAAAGTCTCTATACATTTTAACTTGAACAACAATGATATTCCATTTTTGCTCTTAAATTTTGCCATTTAATTAAATTAAAAAAATATATATTATTACTCATTGACTGCAGGGCTTCCGTGAGACAAGCCTAATCATATAGGAGTTATACATTTTTTACTTTACATGATATTTGCAGTGATTTATTAATGACATGGAAAATTAGTTATAATAGTAAAGAAAAGAAACATAATAGTAAAGAATATGGACTTTAACATTGGGCAACCTTGTGCCAAAATCTCAGTGTGGCCAATTACTAGCTGTATGGCTCTGGGCAACTTATTTAAATCACTAATCCTCAGTTTTTCCATATACAGATTAGGCATAACATACCCGACTTATAGGATATTGATATAATGTATGTGAAGCACTTAGCGGGTTGTCTGCCGTTTAGGAAGTACTCAGTAAATCGGGCCTCTTTTTACTGTGTGCAGTGTGATCTCTGCATTTAAAAAGGATGGGAGGAATATGCTAATATGGATTTTTTTTAAAGGTAGCTATCTCTATACACTGTAATAATATTTTTTCTTTATTATTTTCCATATTTTCAAAATACCTCAAATTTAACATGTTACTTTTATATTCATGATAAGGTAAGCAATAAAGATAGAGGAATAGTATGTGTTTAATATTTCATAGAGATAGATAGATAGTTTATTTAGCCAATAAAGGCTAATAGTCCCTAAGGATTATTACAAGTATCTAAAAGAATTCTGAACATATAAAATATATTTTTTTCTTTCAAAACAAGTAGTTATTATAGAAATACTATGTTATTGGCTCATTCTGATTTTGGTTATAATGACTATTAGTGTCCTGAGCAAAATATAAAAGTGTTTTCAAAAGTAAGAAACATCCAAGAAGGTATTTTTTCCTCCCAGTTTCAATATATGTAGCTGTATGACCCAGAATTAAGTATATGTTATGGGTTGAATGTTTGTGTCCTCTTTCAAAAAATTCATATGTTGAATTCCTAAACCTTAATGTCATGGAATTAGGAGGTGGGGCCCCTGGAAGGGAATTAGGTCATGAAGGTGGAGCCCTTCTGAAATGGAATTGGTACCCTTGTAAGAAGAGAGAGCTTGCTTCCCCTCCTAGCTCTCTATCTGTAAACCAGGAAGGGGTCCTCACTAGACATTAGATCTGCCAGCACCCTGATCTCAGACTTCTCAGCCTCCAGCGCTGTGAGAAATAAATGTTTGCTGTTCAAGCCACCCACAGTATGGTGATTTTTTTTTTTTTAAATAACAACCCAAACTAAGACAGTATGTATAGATTACCAACCTTTAAAGGGAAACTTACAAAAAATTTCTTCACAGATGGGTTTTTAAGGCTTTTTTTTTTTTTAAAAAAAAGAGGTCCATTAATGCCTTGTCTACTGCAAGATAAATAACTTTCATTATTGTGAAAACTTACAAGATTATGCTTTTTAAGACCTAACTTACAATGTATATTAATATGCATGTTCTCAAACAATATTGCAGAAAGGACCATGACTATGGAAAAACACACTGTATTAAAAAAACAAAAACTGTATCAGTGCTAAATAGCTTGCCTAGCAAAATGTTTTAGCTGGATAATTCCAACAGTAACAGAGTCTTCTGAACTAGGTGATAAGGTATTGATTTCTAACAGTATTGGTGAGTATTTTCTATATTATCAATATATATCCAAATCTGAAAACAGTTTATTTTTGAGTTATGTATTTACCTTTTTCTATCTTACCCATAACAATTTTTAATATGATTGTTTGTGGTTTATCAGTGCTGAGTGCTTAATGACAAGCTCATTCCTAGTTACGTATGTTAGTATATAATTATACAATGTAATTGTATACAATGCAATAAATATGCAATTATACAATGTAGTTCAGTGACACCTTTGATGAGTAATTTATATAATCCTTGTTTTAAAAGAAAAGAAACTTGAGGAAGTATATAGTCTCAGACGTAATTTTGAAAAATCATTAAGGCAAAATGGAGGATTTCCCACATGAAGACTGCAGACAGAGGTATTTCAAACCCCTTCTCTCCAAGAAAGATGAGGCCCCCCAAATAACAAGGAGAACAAAAACCAGAAGACTCATCCTCCGTCTTTGATGAACCTACGTTCAAGATTCTGTAATTTGAACCATAATATATGAAGGCAGAAAGCAGATTGAAGAAAAATGGTAAATTATTGAGTAGAAAAGAGGAAGATCAAACTTAAATGCATGAGGAGGGGGAGTGACTATCAGGAAGCAAGTCACTTTGCTCTCATCAAATCCCAGAAAACGTCAAGAATTCAGGATACCAGAAACCTCAGAGGCAGGGGATAAGGAAGAGCTGAAATCATGTTTAATTAAAAATATTTAGAGACCCAGAAACCTACCTCCATCTTGTGTACACTCCCTGACTCCTGCAAGGAACTAGAAGTTTATTCTATGAAGAAACTGAGCCAGAGATGCTCAGCACAGAGGAGGGCAAGGGTGATGAGCTGTCCTGAAAACAAGAACTCAGTGAGAATCTGCACACTGAATGATGGATCTCTTCCCCCTCGCCCCCCATTTGCCCTTACTTCCAGAACTTCAGAAGCTGGAATCATGTTCTCAATCAAAGAGATCAAAAGAATCAGAGCTGTCCCCAGGGAAAATAACTACAGATACTATAGCTGTAATTAAAAAAAAAAAAAAAAAAGCAGCCAGCCACCTGATCACTCAGTCACTAGTGAAGCCCACCACTCTTCAAGTCTTTTATTCAGTACTTCCAGTCAACTTTTTAGTGATTCACTCTTTAATATGAACTGACAGCCAAGGAATATCAAATGTGGAAAACTTCTGAAACAGAAGATAGAAACGAAAGCAACAAACATAACAAAGGATCTCATCCATGGAGAGATCAGAGAAGATATTACATGAACTAAACAAGGATAGAATGAAAAAGGGGAAAGAAAATGAACCAACAGAGAACAAAAAGGAACTTCCTGGAAATTAAAAATACGTTAACCAAAATTGAAAAAAAAAAAAAAAAACACAAGTAGAAAACCTAAAAGATGAACTGTAGGGCACCACCTATAAAAGTAGAACAAAAAAAGAAATAGAAACTGAAATAAGCATTAAAAAAAAGTGTGACAGAAATCCCAGCCTCAGCAATCGGACAACAAAAAGAAATAAAAACATCAAAATCGGCAAAGAAGAAGTGAAACTCTCACATTTTGCACATGATATGAGACTTCATGTGGGAAACCCAAAAGACTCCACCCCAAAACTGCTAGAACTCATACAGGAATTCAGTAAAGTGGCAGGATATAAAATCAATGCACAGAAATCAGTTGCATTTCTATACACCAACAACAAGACAGAAGAAAGAGAAATTAAGGAGTCGATCCCACTTACAATTGCACCCAAAACCATAAGATACCTAGGAATAAATCTAACCAAAGAGGCAAAGGATCTATACTCAGAAAACTATAAAATACTCATGAAAGAAATTGAAGAAGACACAAAGAAATGGAAAAATGTTCCATGCCCATGGATTGGAAGAACAAATATTGTGAAAATGTCTATGCTACCTGGAGCAATCTACACATTTAATGCAATCCCTATCAAAATACCATCAACTTTTTTCAAAGAAATGGAACAAATAATCCTAAAATTTGTATGGAAACAGAAAAGACCCTAAATAGCCAGAGGAATGTTGAAAAAGAAAAGCAAAGCTGGTGGCATCACAATTCTGGACTTCAAGTTCTATTACAAAACTGTAATCATCAAGACAGCATGGTACTGGCACAAAAACAGACACATAGATCAATGGAAAAAAAAAAAAAAATCCAGTCAAGAAATGGGCAGAAGACATGAAGAGACATTTCTCTAAAGAAGACATACAAATGGCCAACAGACACATGAAAAAGTGCTCAACATCACTTAGCATCAGGGCAATCCAAATCAAAACCTCAATGAGATACCACCTCACACCAGTCAGAATGGCTAAAATTAACAAGTCAGGAAATGACAGATGTTGGTGGGGATGCGGAGAAAGGGGAACCCTCCTACACTGTTGGTGGGAATGCAAGCTGGTGCAGCCACTCTGGAAAACAGTATGGGGGTTCCTCAAAAAGTTGAAAATAGAGCTACAATATGATCCAGCAATTGCACTACTGGGTATTTACCCCAAAGACACAAATGTAGGGATCTGAAGGGGTACGTGCACCCCAATGTTTATAGCAGCAATGTCCACAATAGCCAAACTGTGGAAAGAGCCAAGATGTCCATCAATAGATGAATGGATAAAGAAGTGGTATATATATACAATGGAATATTATGCAGCCATCAAAAGGAATGAAATCTTGCCATTTGCAATGACGTGGATGGAACTGGAGGTGTTATGCTTAGCGAAATAAGTCAATCAGAGAAAGACATGTATCATATGATCTCACTGATATGAGGAATCTGAGAAACAAGACAGAGGATCATAGGGGAAGGGAGGGAAAAATGAAACAAGACGAAACTGGAGAGGGAGACAAACCAAGACTCTTAATCTCAGGAAACAAACTGAGGGTTGCTGGAGTGGAGGGGGTGGGAGGGATGGGGTGGCTGGGTGATGGATATTGGGGAGGGTAGGTACTATGGTGAGCGCTGTGAATTGTGTAAGACTGATGAATCACAGACCTGTACCCCTGAAATAAATAATACACTATATGTTAATAAAAAATTTTTTTAAAAGTGTGAAAGTAATAAAATGTTAACATCTCAAGAAATGTACTTCAGGAAATTCCTAGAAGATGTGCTTCACTAACACAAGAGAGTAAATAAGAAAAAGGAATAAGTGTTATCTAACACAAAAGGAGGTGAAGAGGATTCTCATTATGATGGCAAAGGGAATCTCAGGACCAGAGCTAGGCAGAAGGCCCAGAAAACATTGAGTCATTAGTTTAAGGTCAGAAAGCCCAGGAAAGATGTCCTCAGGAAAGAAAAATGAGACTGATAGATTACTTAGTAATTTTCATACAGTAGAAAGTTATACAATAAGGCATTTTACAGAGCTTTTGGGTAGGGAGAGGCTTGGATGTTTAAAAAGATTATACAACACACTTAGTTCAGCAGTGAACAGTATATATACAAAGCAACAATAATAAAAACATTACATAAATACTTAACTAAAAGTTGGAGGTAATATTAAGAGGATGCTAAAAGAGAAAAGGATGTAAATGTAAAAAAACAAACAAGCCAAACCACACAAAAACAAAACCATCTTCCATAATGGAAAATCAACAGATAATGTCTAATATTTATAAATCAAGGGTAGCAATCTGTATTTATTATATGGAAAAAGTTCTAGATTTCAGGAAAGAAAACCAGTGAGTTGAAAAGCATTGGCTTTGGTTGCCAGATGTTCTTACGGGGGTGGAAGAGTGTGTACAGAACAAGGGACTCTTTGTTATTACTTTACATGCCTTCAAAGCCAATTATCTATAATATAATTGCACAGAAGTTTTTAAAGGGGTTTGGAAGAGAACATGAGTGCACTGTTGGGACCATGCCTACTACTGTCTAAGATACTTGGTGAAGAATCCTTCTTTGAGAAGCAAAGGTTCTGAGCCTAACTGGGCTGGGCAAATTTAAAGATCATCCAGTTCAATCTTCCCATTTTACAGATGGAGCAGTTAAAGCCATCTCTATCTACAGAGGAGCATAACAAGTTAGTGTGAGATCCAGGCCTGGAATCCAGTCAATGACTTCTGTTCACTCCCTACATCTCAGAAAGAAGCAAATGGGAACATAGAGAACTAGAACAAAGTTTGGTATCAGGCAGTTTGAGTTTAAGTCTTGACTTCATTACTTGTGACCTTAGACCAGGTCTTTCTGGCTAGGTGACTTTGGGCATGTTATTGCAAATGGAGATAATAAGAGCTAGTTAACATATTAAATTAAGACAATAATGAAATGATTAAATCAAAAAATCAATGTAAAGATTGTGACATCTAGCAGATACTGATTACATGCTAGTTCCCTACGTTGTTGTAATTTCAGAAGATAGTAGGACCAATGAAATGAATAAAAAGACAGGGGATGTATTTGTTAAGAGTAGTTATCTAGGATGGAGGCCCTGAACTGTCTGAGTTAGGGTCCTTGATTTGCTGTGTGACCTGGAACAGGTTACTTACCCTCTCTGGGCCTCAATTTCCTTATCTTAAAATAGTACCTACTTAGATGTTTGCATACCCCTGTTCACAGCAGCACTATTCCCAATAGCCAAGAGGTGGAAGCAATTCAAATGTCCATGGACAGATGAGTGGATAAACAAAATGTGAAAGATATCTATATCTACATATAGATATAGATATATAATTTAGCCAAAATGTGATATATAAATATATATATTGTGATTATATATAAATTATATATAATTTAGCCAAAATGTGATATATATATATATATATTATATACATATAAACAAAATGTGATATATATATATAATTTAGCCTTAAAAAAGAAGGAAGTCTTGTCATGCTACAACCTGGATGAACATTGAGGATGCTAAGTGAAATAAGCCAGTTACAAAAAGATAAATACTGTAAGATTCCTCTTATATGAAGTATCTAAGGTAGTCACATGCATAGAAACAGAAAGTAGAATGGTAGTTACCAGGGGCTGAGGGGAAGGGGAAAATGGAAGTTGCTGCCGTTGGTATGGAGTTTCAGTTTTGCAAGATGAAAAGGTTTTGGAGATCTGATTCACAACAATGTGTACACTTAAAAATGGTTAAGCTGGTAAATCTTGTATGTATTTTTACCACAATAAAAAGGTAAATTTAAAAAATAGTACTTATTTCATAGGGTTATTGTGTTAAATGAGTAAATACATGGAAAGCACTTAACATAATACCTTACTCAATAAATGTTAAATTTTATATTACTTCTAATAGTAGTATCACTCCCTATTTCATGAAAATGCTGTCTGTTCTTTTGCCTCTGGCTTGTTATTTCTTTGCTTTCTAAACTCCTTTCTACCCTGCAAGGCCCTCCTCAAATGCCACCTCCTCCAGGACTCCCTTCCTGAATTTTCCCCATCTGAATATCTCCTGTCCCTTTGATGCTTCTGTTTGTACTTTTTTAATGGCACTTAACCTATTCTATCCTGTATTAGACAGGTTTGTGTACGGTTTGTGTGTTGTTGTATGTGTAGTGTTTTACTCTTCTTTGTATCCCTTGTGAATCACACACATGAGAGACATATTTTATGAACTTTATGAGTTGTTTCAACCTATATGATTCCCAGATTGAGTTGATTAATATATTAAGTAGTTTGGATTCAGTGGTTACTATGACAGAGCATGCAAAAGGGATCTTTTTTTGACCTTTGTATTCCCAGCCACTACCATAATAGCAGTAAATACATGCCCATTGATTGTTGAATGAATGAATGAATTCTGCAACTGGTAGGATTAAGTAGTAATGATTAATAAGAGAGAATAGCAAATTACTCAACAAGATCACCTTCATGTTGCTGTAGAAGCTCTCTACATCATTTGTCTCATGATTTTTTACAGTGTATTTCTTTTAATGAGGATTGAAATAAGACACAAAAATTGAAATGGTTAATGTGAATCTTAAGGCTTAAAATTTATAGGTTTTCATCTGCTTTAGTTTTCTATTTGTCTTGTCAAAAAAAAATGACACAAATTTGGCAACTTAAAATAACACAAATTTGTTATCTCACAGTTCTATAGATCAGAAATCCAGGTGGGCTTAACTAGTTTCTCTGCGCCAGGTGTCATTAGGTCAAAGTCAGCCTCTACTTTGGTTTGGCTCTTATCTAAAGGCTCTGAGGGGAAATCCACTTCTGGGATGGTTCAGGTTGTTGGTAGAATTTAGTTCCACGCATTGTAGGATTAAGGTTCCAACTCCCTTGCTGACTCAGCAAGGATTCATTCTCAGCCTCTAGAGCTACTGGTGAAAGCCAGCAATGGTGGTTCAAGTCATTCTCATGCCTCAAATCTCTGACTTTTCCTTGTGTCTCATCTCTCTTGCTTCCAGTCTGAGAAAGTTCTCTACTTTGAAGTCCTCATGTGATTTGATTGAACCCACCCATGTAAATCCAGAATAATCTTGGTATTTTAAGGTTCTTAATCTTAATTACATCTAAAAAAAAATCCTTTTTGCCATGTTGACATGTTTCAGGTATGAGCAGGTAGACTCACTCGTCCTACTACACCATCCCTGTTTTTTTTTTCCCCTTAAAGATTGTTTATATGACCATGTCATTTCTCCTTTACAGTCTCCCACAATTTGGATTTTGCTGATCATATCCCCCTGGTGTTGTTTCACATATTACCCTGTTCCCAAGATTGCTTAGAAATTGGTAGTTAGATCTAGATTGTAAAGACATAATCAGATCAGGTTTACTTTGGGGTAAGGATACATCAAAGGTGGTGGTGTGTTCAAATCAGTAGGCACTTATGTCTGGCTGTCTCTTGTGCAACATCAGCAGCATTTGTGATCATTGACCTTAGCTCCATTACTTTGGCAAGGATTGCAAAATGGCGATATTCTTTTAATCTTATCATTCCATCTTCATTTACTTTCCTTTATTAACTGTTCGGTTATGCAGAGGTACAGTACATTAGGAAAGGC
Organism: Mirounga leonina; assembly: GCF_011800145.1. NCBI lineage: Eukaryota > Metazoa > Chordata > Mammalia > Carnivora > Phocidae > Mirounga > Mirounga leonina. The sequence continues at coordinate 5,308,824 of NW_023270702.1, forward strand.
CAGATAAAATTTGATTCTTTCCCTGTATTTTCTGGTTTTCAAAGTGAGTTGGTTATCTACTGAAAGTGACCAGTTTTTTTTTTCTCAGTACAATTATTGACTCATCAATTTAATGTTTGAAACACTTATTATTGCACTTATTATTACACTTATTATTGCATTTATTATTCTCACTGACTCAGATATTCCCATATTTGTTAAGTGGGAGCCTCTTGAGGTTAGCTCCTGAGTCCTACTGATAGGACTTCAATAGTATTTCATAGTGTCCCTGCTTTCAGTATAACACGATGTTCCAACTCATCTTATGCATTTCCTGCCTCCTACCTGGCAGCAGCTATTTCTCCATGCAGCTCTAAATTCTTTTAAAGGAAAATGCTATTTCAATGACCACAATTTAGGTACTGGGGATAGTCATTGCTACTGGTTTGGTCTTTGTTTCCAGGCTCTACTGTGGTCTTAGCAAGGCAATTTTTTTTTTTTTTAATCATCATGGGTACATACTGACACTTCCAATTTAAATTCAGGACCATGGGATTTTAACTTAGTCTCACTTAGCTATTTCATATCTCTTTCTTCTTTCTCCTGTGCTTAAAAAAAAATCTATTTCCTAATGGCATCAGCAAATTTCTTATTTGCTTTATCTCACAATATACATATTTGAGTCCTAAAACAAAAATACAGACACCAGTGATGATTACTGAAAATAGTTTGACAATTTTTAACATTATTTTTCATTTAATAATATCTACCATGGCCATGTAGAGAAATATTCCCCATTCCTTTTTAGAGCTTCAGAGTAAGCCGCGAGTCCTCTGTCAATGGAAAATTGACTTGTTTCCATTTTGTTGTTATTTCAAATATTGCCTCAATGAATACATCTTTTTATGTTTTGGCCAGTGTATCCCTTGAACAGATTTTTAGAAGTGAGATCGCAAAGTACTCATGTAATTTTGCTGGATATTGCTAAATTCCTCCTCCATGGGGTTGTGACATTTTTATATTCCCACCAGCAATGTATGACATTGTCTGTTTCACCATACCCTGGCCCATAGGTTGTCATCAAATTTTAGAATTTTTGCCACTTTAATAGGTGATAGGTAATATCTTAATGTAACTTAAATACTTCTCTTATTTTGAACCATATTGGACAACTTTGGTTTAAGACATAATCGCATATTTTTGTTTCTGAATTTTCCAAATCTCTTGTCCATTTACTATCAGATTATTATACTTTTCTTTATTTTCAGAAACTTGCTATGTATAAGGGATATTAACCTTTTGTTAATGCTTTAAGTTGCCAATTTTTTCTCTTTGTCATTTATCTTTTTACGTATGGTTTTTGTTTCTTTGCCATTTTTTTTTCATTTTTTGTCAAATTTTTTAACCTTATCCCTTATTGTATGTAGAATTTCAGACATAGTTAAGTATTTCCACTCCCCTAGGTTATAGAGGAATTCACTCATGGTTGTTGTTGTTGTTTTGCATTTTAAATCTCTAGTCCATTTGAAATGTACTATGTGTGGTGAGAGGAAAGGATCTAATTTTATTTTTCATATGGCTCTCAGGTTAACCCAACATCACTTATTAAAAAGCCCATCTTTGGGGCACCTGGCTGGCTCAGTTGGTAGAGCATGCAACTCTTGATCTCAGGGTTGTAAGTTCGATCCCCACGTTGGGTATAGAGATTACTTAAAAATAAAATCTTAAAAAAAAATAAATTAAAAGTCCATCTTTTTCCCAGTGATCCAAAGTGCCACCTTTGTTTTATGCTCAATGTTCATATTCAAATCGTTCCATTGATCTATATCTCTCTTCGTTATTTGCCTGTTCTTTCTGACTGGCATTTGGTAACAATGGAAATTAGGAGCATATGAAGCAATAAAACCTTTTAGGACTAAAATCCATTGTGTAAATAGTTCTTAAATTTAGTTGTTTTGTTTAAATGAGGGAAATAAACTCATTCTTTTGCATGTAGCAAAAGGAATTCTTTAAGAGCCTTAAAAGGGTTTTGCGGGGAAGCAGCCTGATATAATTAATGCATGGGTTCAGGATCCTGCCACTCAGGAGCTGCTTTGTTGTGGGCATGTTCTTAATTTCTCTGAGCCTTAGTTTCCTTACTTCTAAAACGGAGATAAAATCTCTCAGGGCCGTTGTGAGCATAGAAAGATCTGCGTGCCATTACCCAGCGTCGTGGCCCCACATAAAGGGCACTCAGGGAGTATTGGTTGTCTTTTCTTCCCCTTCAGGGGAAAATGCATTTATAACTTTTATGGTGAGGTTTTCTCCAGCTACTCATGAAAATGAAGAACTGGCCTGATTTTAACTCTGCAAAACTGATTAAATAAAAGGAACAAATGAGAAATCAAGGTTCTTTACTCCCAATTACCCAGTAGTGCCTGCCTTCACTGAACGGCAGCCTTCCCAGGCTCAATTTTCAGAGTGAAAGAGGAAAAGTGGATTGACAACAACCACAGGGATTGTTGACTTCTAAATTGATGTAAACCTACATGGAGGGGAGATTCAGAAGAAGGATGATGAGCAGAGATCATGCTTTCCTCTTCCCAATACAACATTGCTTTTGGCTTTCCAGTTTAAGAGGGGAATCTGGCTTATGATACTCATATCCAGAAATTTCCAGAAAATCTCTTCACTCTAAAAGCCCCTCCCTACCCTGAAGTTGTCAGAGATCTGAGCATTTTTCTGACAAAATGCTTTATTTTTTAAGATCCCCATATCAGATTTTTTTTCCATAGGGTCCTGTTTTGCTTTATTTAGCCTAATAATTTTCATAATTGTCTACTTTAGATTGTGACACAATATAGACATATTTAAGGAATTTGTTTTGAAAACATATCTTAAGATCATTTTTAGAGGTTTTTTAATGAATTATTGAAGCCCTAATTAGATTCCAATTCATAATTTTATTCCTTCCTTTTTAAATAAACCCATTGAAAGTAGTTCATGTAATTCACCAATATTAAGAACTGTTATATGAAGATGAAAAGGGGCTCCATAAATATGATTTGATCAGTTTTCATACAGCATTGATTAGATTATATTCATATAGCATTTGGAAGAATGTTTTCAGATACATTTTTATTTAATTTTTGCAACAGCATTGTTATATGTAAATATTGGTAACCATAGTTTATAGTGGAGCAGACCAAGGCTCAAAGAAGTTAAATTTTAAATGGCCCAGGATCTCATAGGCAACTACAGTTTGAGACTAGAAATTCAGATTTCAGTCTAGTGTTCCTGCCACAGTTCATAATCAGCAAGAGAACTAGTTTAGACATGCATACATATTAAATTTTCCATATTTAACATCATGTCAGATTTTCTTTTTTTTTTTTTTAAGATTTTATTTAGTTATTTGATAGAGAGAGAGACAGCGAGAGAGGGAACACAAGCAGGGGGAGCGGGAGAGGGAGAAGCAGGCTTCCCGCTGAGCAGGGAGCCCGATGTGGGGCTTGATCCCAGGACCCTGGGATCATGACCTGAGCCGAAGGCAGACGCTTAACGACTGAGCCACCCAGGCGCCCCATGTCAGATTTTCCACTGAATGAATCTTAGGCTTCATTTGCAATGTTCCATTTGTAATCTTTCAATCTTTCTTAGCTTTCTTAATTAATATGAATAGCTAACTAGTCCTGCGGTATGTCCAAATGCGAACTATCTAACTATTATGGAATAATGTTCTGGTAACTTGAAACCTCCAGAGGATCAGTCCTCACCAAGAGTTAAAAAAAAAAAAAAAAAAAAGGAAAAAGGCACAGAAGTAGCATTGTTGGTTAAGCAAGAACTTAGTGCTGATGTCTGGTTTTGTTTTCCAGGTGGCACTGCATGCTTGTGGAGTGGCAACAGACATGGTGATTGAGCACTGCATCAAAACACGGGCTTCCTTTGTCACATGCCCTTGCTGTTATGGTTTCATTCAGAACACCTCAAAGTTTAATTTTCCCAAAAGGTGAAATGTAGTGTTCACCCTAAGACACCAATGTGGGGAATAAAGCTAAAGCCCGAAACTCATTTGATACAAAGTTGCAATGAGATTTCACTTTTGAACTCACTTCCTCTTTCCACAAACACAGGTACTGTTTATAAGTTATATAAGGAAGAGAGGACCTCCTCTATGGCTGCTCCTTGATTTTGCTCCTGGACCCAGCTCCTGAAATTTAGAAGCGAGTCTATCTGAGAGTGAGCTGGCTAAGAAATCTGATAGGTTCAGCACTTCTCATCACCTCTGAGAGGCAGCAGGTGTTGTGGTTAAGTGCTTAGGACCCGGAAGTCTTCCATCCCCCGGCGGGGAGGGGGGGGGGGCAAACATCAGCTTCTCAGACTTTTATAAGTCGTTTCACTTCAGGCAATTTACTTCAGCTCTTTTTGCCTACATTTTCTCATCTATAAAATGGAGGTTATAATAGTAATCACCTCAAGGTTTTTGTGAGAACTGAACGATATATATGTAAAGCACTTAGAAGTGGCACAGAATAAGCATTCAATAAAATGTGAGCTGTGGCCAGGTACGGTAGTAGCAGCAGTATTTTTAAATACTGCCCATGGGTGCTGATTAATCTGCAAGCCGGACAGCCATTTTTACAGTCCTTCTTATCCCACCTACAAGAGGGAGACATTTTATTTCTTACCACTTTGGCCTAACCTAGTGGAGGGCTGTTGTCTTGGTGTTTATGACATTTCACTCTCTGAATCACAGTTATTGAGAATCATGCTGATCATTTTAATTGCAGAATAGATTATGTTTTAAAAAAATTCTATAATGTGTCAAAAAAAGATTTCTTGATCAATTGCATGATTACTTTTAAGAAATCTTAGAAAATTTCCATCAGAATTTATACTTAAAGGCTTCTGAATAAAGTAATAAAGTACAAACAATAGCCTTCTTTTTCTTTGTCTTTGATTTTTTTTTCTTTATTTCATTGTTTTGTTCTTTACCACAATTTGCAACTAGTTGAGAGAAAACCAAAGGAACTTTGGAAAGGCAAATAATAAGTATAACTTAAGGTTTATTCAATAGCTGAAATTTCACTCTGTTCTGAATCTATACAGATAAAATGTATATTTTACAACCCATCAAGAAATCTGTAAGTCTAGCACTATAAAGATTTTTAAGAATGTTAATTTGAGTTATTCAGCCTGTGGCTTCACTTCATTGATTTTAAAATCTTACTTCAGGGTCTGTCAGCTTTTTCATATCTCTGTAGATTTATTGCCATTTTTTCCTTTTGTCAGTGGAAGACCATTCCCAGGCCATTATCCCCCTGCCCTAATCACCTGTGTCAGGTCCCAGACAACTAGGGACAGCCCCTATCCCCAAAGCCACTGACATTATCCAGTCCTACCCAGTCCTAAGTTTGCTCATCCTGCCTTGCCATCTCTTCCAATGGAATCCATAATAAAGGCTCTTGCCTACATTGTATCCCACTCCCTCCGCCTCCTAAGCAGCGCTGGTGCTTCCCCATGTGGCTCTCTGTGGCATGGCATGCCCTCTCTTAGGAATTGTTGGGAAAAAACTATCTTTTCCATGGCAAACATCTCCTGATCTGTTGGCCTCACCATATCTAAAATAGTAGTAAAACCTACATTTTAAAACCCCTGGATCTTTGTGCACCCATGTGGGGAAGAGAAAAAAAAAATGGTTGTGCATCACTAATAGTGTAAACAATCTTTGAAAAAATCTTCAAAATTAATAGCATACTGAGAGTATGCTTTTGGCTTTTTATAAAGACATTTCAAACTGGCATAGTTCTCAGTGTAAGATAGCATTATGCACTCCTCAGATAAAATACCTACTTTTGTTTATAGTTTTTTCTATAATTCTATATAGAAATATACAGACTATCTCGACTCCTAATCTTTGGTGTTTAAAGTAATAACTCTTTTTTTTCTTTTCTATTTCAGTGAACAATTCAAGAAAACTTTATCATACAAGGTAACCTTAAAAAGTTCTAGATGTCTTTCTAATATACTTTTTATTCCTTCTTTATATTTTTCCCCCTCCCAAATTTTGAATGGTATATATAATCTATAGTTATCTTGGAATTACTCATCAACATGTAATATGGGAGGCTTGTTTTACTTTTTATGTTTTGTTTTGTTTTGTGAATCAAGATTAAAGTCCAAGTAGGTGGCAAGACTTGTGAAGGATCTGAGAGTTTACCCTGCAAGTTCACATGCTAGCCTGCCACAGTTTCACGGATGCCGGCAGATAGGAGACTTCTGAGTTAGAGACCTGGCAGTAGGAGTAGCCAGACTATCATCATTTTTGTCCTGACTTCCTGAGACCCAGTTCCCACAGGGCAGTACATAATGGGCCATGTGACACCTACATACACAGTGAATTGCAGTACAAGAGAGGGAAGCTGAGCTTAGGAAACCCAAATGTTTTAAGATTTAATCTTTAAGCAAGCATTCCTGCCCTTTGCTCCAGAGTGAAACTATGTATTTTCCAGAGTTGCTCACTATATAAACATCTTTGAGAAGATAATCTAGAACACAGGCAAATTTTTCTGTAAAAAGGTCAGACAGTAAACATTTTAGGTTTTGTCAGCCACTTAAAAATTTCCCAGCTATTCTATTTTGTCCTTGCCGTTTCTTGTTGCTTTTGGTGGTGGTGATGTACAATCTTTTAAAAATGTAAAGACTGTTTTTAACTTGATAGCCATACAAAAAGAGGTCATAGGCTGGATTTGGCCCGTAGGCCAGAGTTTGCCAATCCCTGGTCCAGAACAAACGCAGCACCTCTACTCATAAGGCGTGAAGAAATACAAGAACTGTTTCTTAACAGTAGTCAGAACATTACATAGTTCTGAGGCATCAATCTGAGCAAACTAGTTTCCAGCTTTCTGAATATTACCACTAACTAATTGGTCAATAACATGACAAATGCATTCTAAAAAATGGTAATGATATTTGCCAGAAATACATGAATAATCCCATTAAAACTTGATAAATTAGATTCTTAGTTCACTTCTTGCAGACTCACTAAAAATATATAGTTTCATTTTACATGCCAGGCCCCACCTTTCAAGATTTTTCCCTTCTCCATCCAACGGTTAAGTAGTGGGGGACAGTGACTCAAAAACGTTCATTTCTACCAGCTTGACACATATATCTCCTTCACCTCTGCTTTATAATCCTTAAACAGGCACCTCCAACTCTGTCTCCCACCATCCCCTTTCCCCCTCCTCACCTCTCCCCCTGCTCTGAGCATACACAGATACTATAGAGGGAAGAGTGTTGATGCATTCATCCAGAACCAGACTTCCCTGGTCTTTGCTTACTGGATTTTAAGTTTGTATGTCTTAGGGAACTGTAAGGTTTTTGGGAAACATTAGGACCCCAGGAACTTTGTTTTCATAATATTCAAAACACCTTACCTTTCTCTTATAAGACCCTGCCAATAGAGTAGACAATGAGTTGAAAAATAAACAAAAACTGGGGCCCTGTTTTTAATGCCTCTTTGAGTGATGCTGGCTAAAAACAAATTGAGAGGATGCGTGTAAAAAACCTAGGGCAGTGAAGAGGTTGGGTGCCCCAGCCTCACTGGCTAGAAAAGAACGTAACATTTCTAAAGAATAGCGACAGGGTACCCAGGCTCTTCCAGAGACCAGAAAACTCACTGGTACCCAGTCTACTGGGTCTACTCCTTCTCTCACACCCCCAAAAGCTGCTTGGCCACCAGCCCTTTTGAGGGTCTCAGGTAGAAAGGCTCCAGAGGGAAGTCTGAGCTTCTTGGATACCGTGGCAAGATATTTCTTAACTGAACCATGATGGGTGGGCCGCCAGGCAGAACTAAATGGAGGTAGTGCCTAAATGTCTTGCGAGTTACTGAGTTCGATCGGCAGCGGGAGCGGAGAGCGGAGAGCGGACCCCAGAGAGCCCCGAGCAGCCCCGCCGCCGCCGCCGGCCTAGTTGCCACCACACGGCGGGAGGAGCCGCAGCGGCCGCCGCCGGCCCCAGTCACCATCACCGCAACCGCGAGCAGCGAGGCCGAGACCCAGCAGCCGCCCCCCGCCCCCCGCCCTCGCCCTCAGCGCTGCCGACACCGAGCCCGGCACCACTGGCCACTGGCCGCGGCGCAGGGAGCGGCGGCCCCGGCGGCGGGGACAAGAAGGTCATCGCAAGGAAGGTTTGGGGAACAGTAGAATGGTTCAGTGTAAGAAATGGATCCGGTTTCATCAACAGGAATGACGCCAAGGAAGGTGTATTTGTACGCCAGACCGCCACAAAGAATAACCCCAGGAAGTACCTTCGCAGTGAAGGAGATGGAGACCCTGCGGACTCTGATGTGGCTGAGGGGGAAAGGGTGCGGGGCAGCAAATGTGCCAGGCCCTGGTGGAGTTCCAGTGCAAGGCACTGAACGTGCAGCAGACCGTGACCATTATCGAGCCTATGCACGCCGCAGGGGCCCTCCACGCAATTCCCAGCAGAATTACCAGAAGAGTGAGAGTGGGGAAAAGAACGAGGGATCGGAAAGTGCTCCCGAAGGCCGGGCCCAACAGCGCCGGCCCTACCGCGGGCGACGCTTCCCACCTTCCTACATGCGGAGACCCTATGGGCGTCGACCACCGGATTCCAACCCTCCCGTGCAGGGAGACGTGATGGGGGGTGCTGACCACCAGGGTGCAGGAGAACAAGGTAGACCAGTGAGACGGAACAGATGATCTTCTACAGTACTGCCGGGGTTATAGACCACGATTCCGCAGGGCTCCTCCTCGCCAAAGACAGCCTAGAGGGATGGCAAGGAGAAGTTAAGGAAAATCAAGGAGATGAGACCCAAGGTCGGCAGCCATCTCAACGTCGGTACGTTGCAACTTCAATTACCGACGCAGACGCCCAGAAAACCCTAAACCACAAGATGGCAAAGAGACAAAAGCCGCCGGGCCACCAGCTGAGAATTCGTCCGCTCCCGAGGCTGAGCAGGGCGGGCTGAGTAAATGCCGGCTTACCATCTCTACCACCACCTGGTTTAGCCATCCACCACGAAGAAATGAAGATGAAATTCCAGCAATAAGAAATGAACAAAAGGGGCGCCTGGGTGGCTCAGTTGGTTAAGCGACTGCCTTCGGCTCAGGTCATGATCCTGGAGTCCCGGGATCGAGTCCCGCATCGGGCTCCCTGCTGAGCAGGGAACCTGCTTCTCCCTCTGACCCTCCCCCCTCTCATGTGCTCTCTCTCTCGTTCTGTCTCAAATAAATAAATAAAATCTTTAAAAAAAAAAAAAAAAAGAAATGAACAAAAGATTGGAGCTGAAGACCTTAAGTGCTTGCTTTTCGCCCACTGACCAGATATAGAACTATCTGCATTATCTGTGCAGCATGGGGTTTTTATTATTTTTACCTAAAGACGTCTCTTTTTGGTAATGACAGACGTGTTTAAAAAAAAAAAACAAAAACCTGGTTTTTCTCAATACGCCTTTAAAGGTTTTTAAATTGTTTCATATCTGGTCAAGTTGAGATTTTTAAGAATCTCATTTTTAATTTGTAATAAAAAGTTTACAACTTGATTTTTTCAAAAAAATCAACAAACGGCAAGCACCCGTTAATAAAGTCTTAATAAAAATAAATAAATAAATAAATAAATAAATAAATAAATAATGTCTTGAGAGTTACTTTGGAAGTGTTTTTCTCCACAGTTCAGTTTATACAGCAAATCTTTACTGACTTCTGCTCTGTGCCTCCCCTTCCAGAATTTAACTTCTCTTGGGGAGAACACATACACAAATAATTCCAGTAAAATCTGGTGAGGACACCAGAGGCGATTGCCTCAACATTAAGTGAATCTTGACTTTCAAACACTATGAAGACAAAGGGCATGCTTTTTCTTGCTTTTTCTTCAAATTATGTAATTCTAAATCCTTCTTCTGCCCCTTTGTCGATGCCGGTTCATGGCTGCTTAATACAACTTACTCATTTGAGCCACTTTATTAGTGTCCTACCCATTGGCCACTAAATTTTATAGTGAACATTACAGTGTTGTTGTTGTTGTTTTAATGCATAAAAGTTGAGACAGAGGTAACCCTTCAAAAAGAACCAACATCACACAGCCACTTCAATTACCTTATTAAAAAACGGAGGCCTCAAGTTGAATGTACAAAAGACAAAAGGGGACAAACGAGGAATCGGAGTTCAAGCCTTTGGCTAAGCTGACAGGTGAGATCATTTGCACACTTGGAGACTGCATCTGTTCCAAATGAACAGCTGCCGTGGGAACATCGCAGTACCTCCAATCCGGCTGAGCACTCACCTTTGGCTGCTTGCCTATTTCAGAGTGCTGTGCAGTCTCATCAGCTCTCTGCCCCTATAAAGCCTTGTTCTTTTTGCATGAAAGCAGCCTTTCCTAAAATTGTCAAGCAGAATAATTTTCCTCCCACTCCCTCAGGTCATTCTTACGGTTGCCCTTAAAGTAGATGCACCTCCAGCAGCCCTTTGGAGTGAGGAGAGAGTGAATGAGCCAGCTTCCTCTCCTCTAAAGGGACAAGGGAAGAGTCCAGAAAAGTGTAGGAACAGCCAGCACTCTGCTGGGTATCCCAGAGAACTACAGAACCACAGAACCCACAAAGAGTGATGATCTTCTACAGTACTGCCTTTTTCCCTGGTGGGAGCCACCTAGACTGACTTCTTGGAACCATGTTCCTGAGATTCAAATTTTATTAAAGGAAAAATATAAGTGAATTTTAGGTCTTTTCGTTTAACACATGATAATCATGCATTGTAACCCTATTTTGGCTAAAAGCAACTGGCTAACTGGCCTGAGGATTTTCCTTGCATCCATTCTTAAGAACTGCATCTGAAGAACAGTCTACTTGAAGGGGAAAAAGTTACTGAGTACCATTTTCTGAAAATGTGTTTCTTTCAGAAGTATTACTTGTGCAGTACTTTATTCAGTTAAACTGCAGAACTCCAGATAAGTGAGGTAGTTTTTATAATTTTTAGTTTTGAAGCAGAAGATTAAAATAGACCCACATTCTATTGTTTTTTTCTTTTAGGAACACATGATTCTGTGTAGATTTGCGGATCAGACAGCTGTCCAGCTTCCACCCCAACGAAGACTTGTAGGTATGTGTTTTCACAGAGCAGCTGATGAGTAGATTACGTACAGTATGCCTAGAAATGAATGGACTGGTTCTATATGGGGAAAACTGGTCCATTTATCAACAAGAAACTCAAGATTGTTTTTCCCAGAAAAGGCAATCCATGTTGAAAAGGCCTTTGTAGGTATAAGAGTATTTTATCCCATTTTTGTTAACATTAATACTTTTTTTTAGAAGATTTTATTCATTTATTTGACAGAGAGAGATATAGCAAGAGAGGGAAAACAAGCAGGGGGAGTGGGAGAGAGAGAAGCAGGCTTCCCACCAAGCAGGAAGCCCGATGCGGGGCTCGAACCCAGAATCCTGGGACCATGACCTGAGCCGAAGGCAGACACTAAACAACTAAGCCACCCAGGTGCCCAACATTAATACTTTTAAATTCATCTTCAGTATTTGTACATTGAGCAGAATTATGTGAAATCTCTTTCTTACTGTTATGAACAAACTGAGGGATCTGTCTAAAGCCACAGAAGAAAATATAAAGATGGAAAAATCAACTTTGCATGCCAAAATTAGTTAAAATATGTATAAGCATTTTTTCTTGGAAAAAAGTATACTTGTATATTAGTAATCATAGACCAATTTATTCGACATCTGTAATAGTAAATATTACCTTAATTGGAAGACCTGCAATAGCATTTTAAGTTTAAGTAATGAATTTATCCAAGACTTTGCTTTAGAAAAAGAAATCACATTTAGAAGGACAATAGCAGCTAACAGTGACTGCGCATTTAAGTGCTGAGCTAAATGCCTTACCCATTATCTCAGTAAATTCTAATGAAAATACTTATGGGGTATGTACTATTATTTAGGACTGGGACAAAAGTTTGTCCAGGATCCTTTACCTGCTAGATGATGGAGTCACACTATGAACTGATACGAAGGCTAGGTTCCAAAATTAGGGCTTGAGAAGATTGAGTGGAGTCAAAAATAATCTTTAAAATTATTTAGAAGAGCCCCCAATTTGGAGGCCATCATAGTATTTTGGAAAACAGATTGCCATTTCTTTGGCTGAGCACCAGATGGGATAATTAGCTTGCATACAGGGACTGTGTTGTGTGAGAAGTAGTTATCTTCAAACTCTAAAGTGAAAGTCAGCATAGCAAGATACATACAGAGAGGCATCTGAGACCTGATTTCCTTTTCTTTCTCACACTCCAGAGCATAAAGATATGGAAAAAGCTCTTCCTCTCTCTCCTGCATGCAACCTCTTTCTCTTTCCCACTCCTTTTCTCTGCCTCCTCCTTCCCCCATTCCCAACTCTCTGAGCTAGTTGAGTGTACATGTGAATGTTCAGGGAGTGCTAGATGGGAAGTTGCTGGAGTTGAAGAGGAGGAGGAACATTTGGCCTGATCACTGGCATGAGGGGAGGGAAGGTCATGTGCAAAGTCACGGACTCCATCAAATGTGGACATCTGTACTTTGCATGGGCCATATTTTTGTTCTGTGAACATTTTAGGAAGCTTTCAAGGCCCCCAAAGGGAGACTACCAACAACTGAATTTCAGTTGTAAAGGTACTTCTTCAACATGTGAAAACATGAGATTCTTTTATGCAATAGAAAAAGAAATATTAACTGGACTGGGATCAAAGCCAAGGGTGAATGTGCTGCAGTGTAAACCCAGGGTGGGTACTGAAGGAATGCAGGGCGTCTATTCTGACAGAGAATGTTTCATTTTAAACTGAAGAGTAGACGGAGGTGGGTGGGGGGGAGCCTTTACAGATGTCTTAAAAGATGAACAGTATTTTAAGGGAAAAAAAGAATGTCGGCTGCACAACTGTTGATGAACGGGGAGGGATGGGTTGGGGGGTGATTTCGCCTAAATGGAATTCAAGACATCTCTTTTTATATCATTTCTAACACAGTTCATCCTTTTTGGCATAGGAGCTTTTAAGAAAAAAGTACAAAATAAACATTTTAAATCTGAATGTCTCATTGCCAATTCTTGCCTACTGACTTCACCTTCCACAGTTTTTCTGTGGGGTTCTTCTGTCTTCCACAGAAGAACATCTCTGTTTCAATTATCTGGCTTCACTTCTGCAGCTATTCAATTTTAGTAGTTTCTGTGGACATCCAAATAAATTATTTAAAAATAATGTTTAGTCATTATTATAATTAGGAGGCAAAATGGAATTATGTTCTGCATAGTCAGCAGCCTTTTGGAGGATGAAGTTTGTATACTGAATTTAAAGAAATTGAAAGCATAAAAGTGAACCATAGCTTTGAATATATTCAACCCCAAATCATTTTTATTTCCAGAGCTACCTTTAACATAGAAATTTGCATTTGCCAAAGGAACACAAATTAGCTGCTTTGCTTGCCAGTCAGGTTTTCTCTTTTGTTTTCCAAAGATTACAAAGAAGATTGAATACCACTATTTCATTGGGGTGAAGGAGTTCTGAAAATTGATTATGTTACGCTGAACATACACATCCACCTGAAATAACTGAAGCACAAATAAGAATTTTCTCAAATATTTTCCATTTCTCATTTTTCCTTGTCCTAAAAACGTAGCCCATCTTTCAGATGCCTCTTTGTTAGCATGACACTTTAAATATTATTAAAGATAGATGTTATTTTTTTCACAATATTACAGGTAATATATTTCCATAGGGAATGCAGGCACAAGGTCTTTAAATGTATTTTTAACCAAAGTGGGAAATAGGATCTGTAGTCTGTATTTGAGATTTATTTATAAATACATTTTAAAAAGTTAACATTCTCAAAAAAAAGAAAGTTAACGTTCTCTAAATTATCAGCAGAAACAAATCTGTGAACTATCATATGTGATTATATTTTCTCCGTACTGATCAAGAGTTAGGTTGACAGAGACTAAACAGGACTTGGGGGCAAACAGCATTCGCCATATACTTGTAGATTTTGTCGCTGTATAGATGGACAAATTGAAATTGCACTGTTCCCTGTAGGGCATCTCATGATACCATTTTATTGTATTTCAGGAAAACAGTGCATGTGCCTAGTGGATCTGGATCGAGCAAGAGCTGCAGAAGAATGTGGTTACTCCGTTCAAGTAATATCCATGGAGCCAGAGAGCTGCTCTCCCAAAAATAACATGATCGTGGGAGTCCCCATTTAGAAGGAGATATTCACATTTGATGTTTGGCCATCCGTCTTCATGATGAAAGCCCAGTGGCATTTAGGAGGTTCTTGGCATAACTAGAAAACAGCATTAGCCATATTGAACTTATTGTGCTCAGGAAGGAAAGCAGCAGGAAAATCATGGAAGAAAGGCTGCCTGCAAAGCATCACAAATGCTCTTGTAACGTATGATTAAAGGACCACTGGTTTTCATAGTGAGAATCCCCTGAAGTCTCAGCTGCCAACAGAATAATACTCACCAGTGGAGGTTACATCACTGGAATAACAATTTCCTTCTCACTTCACAGCTTTTCTCATCTTGCCAATTTGATGTTCAATTCAAAACAGTGAATTGAAGCCTTTGTAATCATTGCAGCCTTTATAATCATTTAGATATTCAAATGGAGCCCAAAACCAGACTCAGTGGGATTGGTTGGTTGGTTGGTTGGTTGTATTTTAAACAATTGTATTTTTTCTATAATTTTTAAAAATATCCAGTCAGGCAACTACAGTATGGTTAAATTTTTAAGCCGGGATGAGATGGACTTGTATTTCATTTCATATACTTCTTTAAATATGTTTCCCATAAATTACCAAATGAGATTATCACTGGTTCAGACATTTTATATGAAGACATAAAATACTTGCAGGAAATTTCCCACTGCGGGAGTATGTAATTTGGACATAAATTCTAATTAATCAGTAAATACATTGATTAATGAATTCCAGTTTATAAATAATTACTGAGGATCCATTATTTTCAAGACCCTGGCATAGATTCCTCCAAGGATACAAAGATGAGTTGCAAGAGACATGGTCCCTTGCCTATGGAATAAATCATGTAAAAGAAAAATTAATGAATTAGTTCTTTATGTCATAATATAATGTATGGTCACAGGATTTGTTTTCCAGATATCAACCATATTTTTTAGTTACATTACTTTGCTAACACTTACTGAATGTAGATTGGAGGTAGGAGGAGTACAGAGTTTAGAAGTTTATTTGAGTATTTCTCTCTTCTCACACTTCTCCTCAGTCCACCAACTGAACTTTTTAAAGACAGATGACATGTCCTTTCTCACATGCTGCTAATTATTTAGCTTTTACATGCCCTAGGTTATTCCATTTGAGATTAGATTTATTTCATTGATTTTGATGTTTTCAAGCCCTGTATGACACATATTATGAGAAAAAGGATTTTAATAAGCAACTCTTTCATCATCATGACTTAAAATGCAGAAATAGTTTATTCAAGGGAGGGGGACTTGAATTCTTGTTTTCTGAGGTAAAATTTAAGAAAAGAATTAACCATCAGCCCTGAGTTTTTTAGTCATTTTTACCTATAGATATACCATGCTCTTTTATCCTGGGCTTTCTTTTTTAAATGGAGGTATAATTTACAGACAATAAAATAACAGATTTTAAGATTTTAAGTGTTGAGTTTGAGAAGTTTTGACATATATATATATATGGAGATTATATATATATATATATATAATCTTCATGCAACTGCCACCAGAAATAAGATATAGAATATTTCCGCCAGCACAGAAAGTTCTCTTATGTCCCTTTCTGTTCAACTTCACCTACCCCAAAAGTAGAAATCTCTCTGATTTCTATCATCCTCCATTTTCTCTGCCTATTTTTGTCCTTCATATAAATGAAGTAATTTAGTATGTAGTCTTTTGTGTCTGGCTTCTTATTCCCAAGATAGTATTTTTTGAGAAATATCCATGTTGCTATATGTATCAATAGTTTCTTCTTATTCTTAAGTAACATTCTATTATATAAATTTATCAAAATGTATTTATTTACTCTCCAATTGGTATTTATTTGGGTTATTTCCACTTTGAGGATATTACAAATAAGGCCTATAAATATTCTTGTACAAGTCTTTTTGTGGACATATGTTTTCATTTCTCTTGGATAAATACCTAGTAGTAGAATTGCTGGGTCATTGAATAAATGAATGTCAATTGCCAAACAGTTTTTCCAAAACGGTTGTACCATTTTATATTCCCACCAGCAATGTATAAAAATTCTAATTCTCAACACCACCCTCACAGCATTTGATATTGTCAGTCTTTTTTATTTTAACCATTCTGGTGGACATGAAATGGTACTTCACTGGGATTTTAATTTTCATTTCTCAGATGACTAGTGATACTAAGCATCATTTGTTAAGTCAATGTTCAAGTCTTTTACTCATTTTTAAAATTAGGTTGTTTGTGGTTTTTTATTGTTGGTTTATAAGAGTTCTTTATATATTCTGGTTAAGAGTTCTTTGTCAGATATATGTATTGAGAATATTTTTCCCAGTCTGTGGCTTGCCTATTCAATTTTCATAATGAATGTTTTAATTTTCAGGAAACCTAATTTACCTGTTTTTGCTGTGTACTTTCTGTGTCCTCTATAATAAATCTTTATCCACCCTGAGGTTATGAAGATTTTTTTCCATGTTTTCCTACAGAAACTTTATGGTTTTAGCTTTTTACATTTTAGGTCTATGATCCATCTCAAATCAATATTCACATAGAGGTAGGTAGGTTTTGAAAAATATACATTTGTTTTAGCACCATTTATTTAAAAAATCTTTTCTCTTCCTATTGAATTGACTTGGCACCTCAGTTGAAAATTAACTGATGTATGTGTATGAGCCTATGGGGTCTCTAGTCTGTTCCATTAATTTGTTTGATTACTGTAGCTTTATAGTAAGTCTTGAAATTAGGTGATTTTCCAATTTCATTTCTCATTTTCCAGATTGTTTTAACTGTTCTAAATCCATTGTATTTCCATATAAATTTTTAAATTGGCTTATCAATTTCCTTAAAAAAAAAATAGCCTGCTGGGATTTTTGGTATTGTCTGGAATCTTTAGATCAATTTAGGGAAAATGAACATATTAGCAATATTGAGTCTTATAATCCATAAACATAATATATCTTTCCACATATTTATGTCTTCTTTAATTACTCTCAGTAATATTTTCTAATTTTCAATATAGATGTTTGGTTTTACTTATTATTTGATAGTTTTGATGCTGTTACCTTAAGTTGTTCCCACTACCCAGAATACCCTCCTCTTACCCCTCCCATTAACTTAAGCTCATTCATCCTTCTGCTCTTAGACCTGACCTCCTGAGGAAAGCCTGTCCTAACTTTTCTGGAGTTATTTACCTGTTATAGAATGTGCACCGTCCAGAAGAGTCTTCTCCATCCACCGTAGGTGACTCAAAGCATCCCACCCAAAAAGCCCCTATGGTAAGTATCGAGAATACAAAAGGAAGTGACTCCACTTTTTCCCACCATTGTTCTCAGGCATGGAATTCTCCAGCTGTGATGGCTGTGGCTAGTCATAGATATGGGTGTTAATGATTGCCCTTAGGACACGATTTTCTGTGTAAATCCTTTCCAAGGCTCCTTCTCCACCAGGGCAAATAGAGGTTGGATGCAGGCAGCAGGAAGGTTGTTGGCAATGACAACAGTCCCAGTAAGTGACCTGGTTTCACCCCTACACTTGTCTGTCAAAAGCAGTTGTAAGATTTGAAGCCAGAGATCATCTTTCATTAACTTTCAAGCCTGGCTCAGAGATAGAGAGGTATAATTATTAATGACTAAATAATTTTATCTTATTTAGGGAGACATTTCAGTCATATTAGAAGTCAAAATATTTTCAGAGCACACATGCGATAGAGTATGTGAATAACAATAATTAAACATTTAATCTCATTCTCAAGATTTTGGCTACAGGCGTTACCCACTCCATGATTCAAAAAAATTGCCATCAATAGAACTTCCACATACACCTGTTTTTCTATTGGTTTTCATAATAAAATTAGAGCTATGTTTCTGTGGAAGTGATATAATTAAATCATTAAGAGGGAGCAATACTCTTTTTAAGTTACAATTTTTAAAAAGCAGATTCTCAAAGCAAAGTAGTTGGGCATTTTCAATAGATATTTTTTTATACTCCAGAAATACATATCTGTTGAAGAAAAACTAGAAGACGTGGCTACATAAAAAGGAAAAAATTAAAAAAAAAAAAAGGAAAAAATTTTAAATCACTGTTAATACTTTGTTTTACATCTTCCTAGACTTTGTTCTATACACACACAGGCACACACAGAGAGAGATTTATTTAACAAACACTAATACAGTATTTAATATTTGCTAGGCACTCTTCTAAGTCCTTTGTAAATAATAACTCATTTTCAATCCTCATAATGACCCTAAGAACTAGATGCCATTAGTCATCTCATTTTATAGAAATTAAGGCCAGTGTTTCATAATAAGAGCAGACCCAGATTTGAACTCAGCAAGCAGTTGGCAGAGCTTATATTCTATTTCAGGCTCTTTAGCAATCCTATCGGGATTAGCTGGGATTTGCTATAGTAACAAAATCTCTCTGCCTTTTGAAGTTCTACACAAGAAAGATGTATTTTTCACTTATAGTACATACCCATCCAAGTCAGTTATGACTCTACGCCACATTATCTTCACACCTGACCAAGAAGCTTCTATTAGGAACATAGCTGGTCTCATGGAAAAGGAAACAGACATGGCAAACTATCAGCTAGCCACTGAAGATTCTGTGCAGATTTGATATATTTCACTTCCCTCATTTTGTTGACTAAAGCAAACTACGTAGCCCCTCCTGAGTTTTAACACAGTGGGGATGTATATAGCCTTGGTGGAAGGAGGTTGCAGATAATTGCAAACAGCAATGTAATGTATCACCAACAATGTAGTTGAAAGAGGAAGAGAAGAGGAGGAAGGGCAAAAGAAGGAAGAAGAGAACAGAAAGAAAAGGCTATTGCATCTTCCAGTTTAGAAATGGAGATTCTGAATGCAATTGACTTGGAGTAGGGCATTTTATTGAATCAATCAAAGAGGGAAGGCATGTGTCATAAGCATTTCCTGTCATTGCTCTGTGGACCTTTCACACTTACTATTGGAAAGGAATTTTCCAGAAAACACCTGAAAGGAGTTGTTTTCTATTATACAAGATTGGAGAAACTTCTATTAATTGGAGTTTCAGATTTGCAAATTCTGCCTTATATATTAAAGTGTTTGATCTGTAATGCCAAACATTCCTTTAGGAAGGTACGAGTTTTTACTCCTAGGAATATATAATTATTCATTTTCCTAAACCCTTAACCAACACAGCATTATCAATTTTTTTTTTAATTTTGGCCAATTTGATGGGCAAAAGTGCTATTTTGTTTTGATATTCATTCTTGAAGTTATTCATGTGATTGCATACTTTTCACATGGTTATTGGCCATTTATATTTTGTGAATTGCCTATTCATCCATTTATTAATTTAATCAACACATGTATTGAGTTCTTGCTTTGAGGCCAAGTATTGTGTCCATATTTCTTACTCATTTTTCATCTGATACTTTTGTCTTTCCTATAAATATTAGTAAAGTTTTATTGCATTGTGATTTTTTAAGTTGGCTTTTATGGAGGAAGGTGTTTTTGTTTTGCTATTATAAAGTTAAAAATACACATTTGGTCACATATGTCACTCTTTTCCTTGTGATTTCTGCTTAGAAAGATTTTTCCCACCCAGTGATAAAAAAAAAAATCCACCTATATATTTGGTATTCTAGTTCTTCAGTAGTTTTACTTTTTATACTTAAATCTGTAACCCAGCAAGTATTTCTTCTGGTGGATGGTTTGAGGTAGAAATCTAATATTTATTTTCACATTAGTTACTTTCACATACCATTATACAAATCCAACTTTTCCATTGATTTGAGATGCCTTTAGTAAACTAAGCATACTTGGGACTTTCTTCACTTGTATTACTTTCTATTGAATTCTTGTACCAGAATCACACTCACTAAATTATTACATCTTATAATACATTTTGACGTGTAATAGGGTAAATTTTATTTTGGGTGGTCAGGGAAAGGGTTTGTGACCTGAGATACAGAGAAAGTTGAACTTCTCCTAAAATTATGCCCCGTAGATCAAAACAGACAAGTATTTTCCTAAAGACGGGGACCATAGTTTTAATTAGATTCTCAAAAGGATCCATGACCACAAATAACACTAGGTATCACTGATCTAAAGGAAGTGAAAATGTAACAGAATTCAATGTTCTGCACTAAAGAATTAGCCAAATATTAGAATCTTTTTTTCAATATTTACAATAAAAGAATCATTATTTGCTTTTTCATAGTGCTCTAAAGAAGCCAGGTTTTGTTCATTTGTATTTGTTTGCTTTTAGGTCTAGTTTATGTGACCCAAGTAACAACAGTTTATAGTCAAGTAAGAAAATGCAAAATTCAGCAGCAAACAGAGGAGAATATTTACTGGATGGCTGATCCAGAGGATCCTGAGAATTTATATAATGTGAGTAGGATACTGTGTCAGCTGGTGGCACCTCCTAGAACAAGGCTTTCTGCTCGACTAATCTGAATTGGCCTCTTCCAGTGCCTCTGTCTCCCCATGATACATTTGTGTATGTTTATTACGTGTTCCTCAGTAGAATCTAAGCCCCAAGCAGGCTGTATTATCCACCGTTATCCTTTCAGTATTAATCCAGCTTCAGGCACATAGTAAGAACTCAGTAAATATTTACAGAATGAATATTATATTTTAACACCATCCATGTGGGGTAAAAATACATATAAGGTTCCCCTTTCTCCTCTGCAGACACATATTCAGGCATCAGGCATGTGGGACTTTTGTATTGTTTTGGTTTGTATTGTCTTTGTTTTGTTTAATATTTTAAGATATGTTTGGCAAATCCAGTGCTAATGAAGACTAAGAAGTGACAGTTACTGCCTATGTCATCTGAATAGTTTTTATGAAGAAGACACTGGTAAGTTATTTCCCTGTCCATGGAGCAAAAGGGAATGTGCTTAAGGAGATAAAGTGCTCAACAAATGTTAGTTTGATATTTTCCATGATAAACCTGCCCCAGCACAGAGGATGGCTCAAACAGGGTGCTTAATAAATATCTGTAAGTGATACTGAATGACCATAAAGAACTAAAACAGTGGGATGTCATTTCTCTGTCACTAGAGCGGTTTCAATGAGAAAAGAGGAGCTTGCTCTTCACATATCTGACAACTGGGCTCAGTCACAGATCATTTCTCACCATCTGCCTGCATTTCAGTCAAAAGGGGAGCATATGCAAAGTCTTGGAGTCCCACAGACTATTTTTCGTGTATGATGCTTACTCCTTTGTATAGAATAGCTCACTCAATTATCTGAGAATAATAGATAGCCCCATATAATTTTGGAATGCGGCACATATTTTGTTGAGAACGACAACCATATCCCATAAGAAGTTCTCAGTAATTAGGAAAAGGAAACTAGAACTTCTTAGATAGGAAAGGAAATCCAGGATAGGGGTAAAAATTTACCACAGATAGTTAAAACTGATTTATATACTTAATCAACTTGGAGTTGACTATAATAGTAATAAAGGTGAATTTTATACATAATCAAATTTATTTCACTGCAAATTTTAAAGTCATCTTGTTTCTTTCTTTGATTTAATCCTGTCTATTATTCATATTCAATCCTTCATAAATCATCTACAGTTTACTTTGAATTTAATGAGACTAAAAATACATAGTACATTCCTGGCTAAATGGCAACTGTCCATCCCTTATTACATTTTGAGTGTAGAACTGCCACAAAGTGGAGTGATGACAACGAGACTCTGAGTAGATGCCTAACTGACTACTTGAAGGCATGTTTGCTGCTGAATTAAGAGCAGTTACTTTGGGAAAGCATCTGTGTGTGTATTTGGAGAAGTGAAAGGAGGTGTGGGGAGAGAGGAAACAATGCATGTAAATTAAGATAGATTGATTTCCCCTCCGTCTCACCCTAAGAGAGCATCTGCACCTTATTTCTAGAATCGTACTAGAAATAGGTTACGTAGCTAAATTATGAATTTCAACACCTTTAGTAAATTAAACTCCCAAATTTCCTGACAGATTAAAGTCAATCTGATTTTTTTTTAAGATACCAGAACAAGAGATCGTACCTTCTCTCTCAGTAAATCTTTAGTGTATTTTCCATATCTCACCTCAAGGAAATTCCATTTTAGCCAAATTCTTCAGGCTACATTTAAAATGCATCTCAGGTGCTTATGTTAGTGGAAAAGAATAACAGCTATGAACTAACTTTCCTTGTTTTAAATTCGAATATACTTCAAAAGTATGACTTTTAACCTACGTTTTCTTTATTACTGTTTGTATAGCATTGTCAGAATTAGCATCAGACTGAACAGTCCTAATTTTAACTTTTGAGTCTCATTTCCTAAGTCTTTCAATATTTCTAACGCTCCCTTCCAAACCTAGCCCAATGTCCACCTCCTCCTTTGGTGAAAATCTTGGATGTATTATAGAAAGAAGTAGGTGATCTGAACAGAATAATGAATGCCAATTATTCCCTTAATAATCTAAAACTTTCTAAATCTTGATGTCTGGCAGAGGAAGGCCCTGCCTTGTTCTTCTTCCTTAAAATAGTCTTGGCTATTCCTGCCCTTTTACTCTTTCATCTAAAATTTAAGATCTGCTTGTCATGGTCCATGAGAAAGGCTTATTGGAACTGCATTGAATTTAGAGGTTTCTTAGGGAAGAATTAACTTCTTAACAATGTCTAGTCTTCTTATTCCTGAACATGGTGCTGTATATGAACAAGGTAGTTACCTTCAATTCATATACAGCTTTATCATATACAGATTGCTGATTTTAGCAAATGCTTTTTCTCTATCCACTGAGGTGAACATCTGGTTTTTCTCCTCATATGTTAGTGAGGCTAATTCCATTAATTTATTTTCTAATGTTAAAGGGAAAAATTTAAATTGCTCAAGATAAGTATTCTTCCAGTTACTAAGATTTCATTTTTAATTTTATCATCTTTGTTCATAAGTGCTATTGTCACTTTCTGATGTTATCCTGATCCGGTTTGGGTAGGAAGATCAAGACTCCTCTAGCACCATTGACTGATTTTGAAAAATATTTTTTATGTTCTCTAGAACTGCTTTTATAAAATTAGGATTGTCTTTCTTGAATGCTTGGCTTGTTGGCTTATAAAACCATGTAGTATATTTGGGGACAGAACAAAAGGAGGAGGTGCTCATTACATTTCTTTGATGATTATTGGTATATTCATATTTTCCATTTCTTCTTGAATTACTTTTCCAAGGTGCATTTTTTGAAGACTTGAAGACACTGTCTGGGTTGGCTCCTTTATTTCTTTAGCTAGGCTGGTGAGAAAACTTAAAAAAAAAAAAAATCTAGGCTCCTAACTGACTTTGAAAAACACCTTGTATTGTTTTTTGTTTTTTGTTTTTAACCTTCTAGCAGTTTGTATTCTCACCTAACAGTTATGCTGTCTGGACCGTGTTTTCTAAATTTATTGCCTCATGCAACTGAATTACCTAACCTTCCTAAAGCCAAGATAAATTAGAACCATCTCTTTTTCTTGATCTACCTGGGACTTTTATCCTAATATATCAGGTTAGTCTGACAGTATTTATTCTTCATGAAGACTTGCTGGCAGCTATCAGCAAGGTGCTTGCAAGTTTTTTCTTTCAATGACTCTTAAATATGTGTTTACTGTATAGAATTTAAACTCAGATTGCTATAGTTTTGGGAGGTCTTTACTGTGTATGTCATCAAGTGTGCTTTCCAAGACCAAATTTTAGAAACACAGTAATAAAAAATAGACCATAGGATGGAATCTTGAACAGGTTCCTTAAAGAGGCCTGTTGTCCTTAAGACATGTGGAATGTGGGCAGAGAGAAATGCAGACAAAATCCTGAGTGTGTTCCTATCTCCCCAGTCATAAATTAAAATGTACTATAAATTTATGTCACTGGTAAGAAGCACTAATGGATCATTCTGATGATGTTCCAAAACAACTGAAAGAAGACATCAGAAGCAAATAAAAGATTATTATCAAATAGAATGGGAGAAGAGGATCATCTCAGTGGTTTCTTATCCCATCCTAGGCATTCCAGAGGAAAGGAGATACAGCAGCTCCTGCTCTTTTACAGTGGATTGGTATGGTTTTCATAGCGCGTGCACACGCGTGTGTGTGTGTGTGTGCGCACGCGCATGTGTTCAAAAGTTTCCCAGTTCATAACTACTGTAATCCACCCAATTTTTTTGAAAGAATTAATTCATGGATTGCCACTCATGACCCTGTATCCAAGGGCCAAAACCAGCCCTTTGCCTGTTATTACGAATAAAGTTTTATCGGAACACATACTCACTTGTTTATGCATTTTCTTTAAGATTTTATTTATTATTTATTTATGTATTTATTTGAGAGAGAGAGACTGGGGTGAGGGGCAGAGGGAGAGGAAGAGAGAGAATCTCAAGCAGACTCTCCACTGAGCATGGAGCCCAACACAGGGCTTGATCTCACGACCCTGAGATCATGACTGAGCTGAAACCAAGAGTAGGACACTTAAATGGATGAGCACCCAGGCACCACATTTATGTATTTTCTGTAGCTGGTTTTGCACTACAAATGCAGAGTTGAGTAGTTTCAAATGAGACTGGCCCCCAAAGTCAAAAATATGTACTCTCTCTTTAGAGGAAAAACTTGCCAATCACTGAATTAAATCTTTAGATATCGAGAAAGCCAGAGAACAGCTTAATTTAGGGCAAGTGATCTTAAACTGGGGTTTATAAACAGGTATCAGGGGCCCATCATCCCAAGAAACAATTTGTGTTATTTATGGTATGTGTGCATTTTTCTGGCTAAGGGGTCCCAAGTCTTTCATCAGATTCTCCAAGTGCTCTTGTGACCCAAAATGTATTAAGGACTAATGTTTTAGGTGAATATTGCTTATTTGTTCTTTGGAAGGCTTGTGGAATGGGCTAGAAGAGAAAGCAGTTCATAAAACTGGCCCAACACAAGGAGATACCACTTTGCACCTGTTAGGATGACTATCATCAAAATGATAAAAGAGAAGGGATGGCGAGGATTTGGAGAAATTGGAACACCTGTACCCTATTGGTAGGAATGTGAAATGATTCAACCCCTATGGAAAACAGTAAGCGGATTCCTCAAAAAATTAAAATAGAGCTACCATATGATCCAACAATCCCACTTCTGGGTATAGACTTGAAGGAAATTAAATCAGTATCTCAGAGAGATGTTTGCACACCCACGTTCATTGTAGCATTATTCACAGCAGCCAAGATGTGTAAACAACCTAGATGTCCGTCAGTGGACGAATGGATAAAGCAAATGTGGTATATATGTATACAGGGGAGTACTATTTCCCCTTTAAAATGAAGGCGAAAACTTGTGATATGTGACTACATGGATGAACCTGAGCATGTTGTGCTAAGTGGAAATTAGCCAGTCACAGAAGGACAAATATTGAATGATTCCACATATGTGAATTATTTAAAATAGTCAAACTCACAGAAAAAGAAGAGATGGTGGTGGTTAGGGGCTGAGAGGGGCAAGAGGGAAATGCGGAGTTGCTGTTCAACAGAGATCGAGTTTCGGTTATGCAAGATGAACAAGTTCTAGAGATCTGCTATACAATATGTGCCTCTAGCGAACAGTGCTGTATTCATGCACTTAAAAATTTGTTAAAGAGGGGGGCGCCTGGGTGGCTCAGTCATTAAGCGTCTGCCTTCAGCTCAGGTCATGATCCCAGCGTCTTGGGATGGAGCCCCGCATTGGGCTCCCGGCTCAGCGAGAAGCCTGCTTCTCCCTCTCCCACTCCCCCTGCTTGTGTTCCTGCTCTCGCTGTCTCTCTCTCTCTGTCAAATAAATAAATAAAATCTTTAAAAAAAAAATTAAAAAAAATTTGTTAAAGGGTAGATTTCATAATAAGCATTCTTATCACAAGAAAAAACCTGACCCAGGGTTTTTATTTTTTTGAAAGGATGGGAAAGTAAATAATGTTAGCTAAGGGAATTTTGTGTGTGTTTGAAAAAAATTTTATAACTCTCTAGAGTTAACTCTAAGTCATTTATTTCTATTGATTGTGTGCCACATATTGTGTATAATGTCTTAATTTCACAACCTTTCCTGGGGGTATTCATCTCTTGTTTTACAGATGCATGAACTCAAGCTCTTTGAGGATACATAATTTATTCTAAGCAGCAGCTAGTAATGGTAACGATGTGAAATGGAGTATGATTCTCAGCACTGTGCATCACACACCCTGCCCACCAAAGATTCATATATTATCAGAATGGTCTATGACACGTATTTAGGAATTTAATGCCAGTTTCAAATTGAGAAAAATCTTCAATTGTTGCTCTCCTGGGAACCCAAGTGCTTGAGGTCCATTCCCACTGGACACATTACACAGCTCTTCCCCTGGACTCAGATCAACTTTCCACAGTCTGGGGGAAATTTTTCTCTTGCCTGTGGCCTTCCTCAGAGTCATCCTTTTCTCTCCCCTCCTTGTCTTTTTTACATAGCTTTGCCTTAGCAATGAATACAGACTTGCAAAAAGGATAGTTGTTTCCAAGTCGCTTCTGTTTTAGACACAGAACAGACCCTTATATAAAGAAAAAAAAAATACAGGCTTGCTCATTCTGTGTGTGTGGGGTTGTGGGGGGTGAAGAGAACCAAACCACAAATGAATTTGTGAGTCCATTATCTTATGATAATTTTATTGGCAGTGAGAAGCCATTCAGTTCTTTGTGGAGTAAAGTGATGGATAGAAGCACTGCTTTCAGAAATGGGAAACTTAGACATTTGCTGTAAACTTAGAATCAAGATTTGGCCTTCTCACAACATAATATAGATTACCTAACAAGCAGTGGGATGTGGTGCTTCCAGAGATCTCGCTACTTTGGGCTGGAATAGATGGGCTAAGACATGTGAAACAAAGACAGGTAAAATGGATTAGGTAATGAATATCCAGATTTAGACCCATTGGGGATTTTATCGGGCACCAGGGATTATAAAAGCAAAGGAGGAACCTAACAGGGAAAGCATATTTTTCACTCTGTTTCAATCAACAGTTTCTTCTAAATCTTCAGAGTACCCAGCTTTTATATCTATGGTGAATGCTGAAATTATGATGAAACAAAGTTGACTTAGGTTACTTGAAAATAACTGCAAATGCACAAATAGCCAACTTTTACCTTAAATTGTAACTTGCAGATAGAATGGAATTGAATAGGCCTTCCTACCACCCATCCCCTCCCTTACACCTTTGGTGACTTTTGCACATGAGAAAAATAAATGAAAATTGGAAAACGTAGGTTTTCCACGAAAAAATCCCTACTGTATTAAATCACCCTTTGAAAACTAGTAACTAGTATATTTCTTTGTGATACTAGTGTCCCAATGCTACCTTTTTCAAGTTATTTCCTGGGAAAGGCATTCTGCTTCCTGGATGGACAAATCATTTATATGATGTTCAATCTATCATTCTGGATTAAATTGCCTGTGATCTTTTTATAACACTGTGTTGGAAGAACGTAAGGTCCTGGCAATGACATCTGTGCTCCCTGAAGTGGGTAACTAACAACCCTTCTGGAGCCACATGTGAAACCACACGAACGGCAGCTTGCCCAACACCGGCCATCCGCCTTAGGCAATGACATTGAGCTGCCGCTGTTTGATCACGCCATATCAAAGCCAATTACTCATCCAGGTTTTCAGCAGCATTCACGATGATGACTCTTTTCTTGCTGAATTTATAAAATGTGTCTTGGCATTTTCAATTACCCAAGTATTCAAGAAGACAAGCTTTTGTGTGAGTGTTGACTGGGGTCCACACCCACGCTGATGATAGAGGTCCCATAACGATACAGCCAACTCCCCATAATAAGGGAATGTTCAGCACATAAGCTGAATCGGTTTTTAATCCTACTATTTTAATCACCAAAGTAAAATTCTGGATTATTCTTACTAAATTAGAGGAGCAATTTACAGCTGATCCAAAATATCTTTTTTTTTTTTTTTGTATTAGATTTGGCTCCTTGCTTACAATTTACTACTAATAATATAACTGATTAGAGGAGGCAACTAATAGCATGTTAATTCTTGCAGCTAGAACTTAGTTAAAACATAGAAAATAAAAACTCGTTTGCAACCCAAAACAGGGTTTAGATTTGAAAAAAGTCATGGATCCACAAAGTAAATAGTCTATGTATAAAGAATAGGAGTGCCTGGGTGGCTCAGTCCGTGATGCCTCTATGTCTTGATCTCAGCTCAGGTCTTGATCTCAGGGTGGTTGAGTTGAAGCCCTGTGTTGGACTCCATGCTGGAGTGGAACCCACCAAAAAAAAATGGAGCATAGTTTTAAATGCCTACTATAAATGGTCTTTTTGGAGAGTCTGCCAGTTTAGAGAGTGTGGGGATTTTCCTTAAATTGACCAATATCCCCTAACCACCTTCCACCCTGCGGGTGCGTGCAAGAAACTGACACTGGGGAAGCATGTGCAGAAAAGTGAAAGGTAGAGCATAAGGGTACTCCTCTCTGCCCTCCGCTTCAGGGAGGGGGTCTCTGGTACTCCCTGTGCCTTAACAACTACAGCTCCTTCCCCGGGGCCTTTGCTCTTCCTCATTGCTTCAGTCTGGGCTTTGGTTTCCCCCTCTTGTCCCTTTACACACAAAACTGTCTACCTGCTTCCCACTCTTTCCCCCTCTCTTAGAATCTCGCATTCCTTCTTTATTCCCTTCACCCGGCCTATACCTGCTGTGGTTCCTGCAGTCAAGTCTCTTCGTTTGAATCACCTGCGGGAACCCTCAGTGATACAGAGACTAGAAATGAATAGAGACGGACCAAAAGAATGGTATCTTTTTATTTTTCATTGACTATATTGGAATGTAGGTGTTGACAGAGGGAAAACTTGTGATAAAGGGTCTGATTTACAAATTTTGACAATTAAGGGTTAGCTATTTAAAGCCCTTTTGTTAACATTTATCCTCATGGTCTCCTAGAGTTACACTGCCCAGACATAGATCAAATGGTCTGTGTTTATAATCCGATGGCATGGAAGCAGGGATTCTTTCATTTATTTTGTTTTGGTAAATTATCAGTCTGGCATTATTTAAAGGAAAATGGAGTTGTATAACCCTAGCAAGCGTAGAATGTCTGTTTGTAAATCTCAGCATTCATAGGTCATAAAGTCAAACACTTGAAGTTTCAAACTGTTATACACTAAAGTAGGTGAGGTTTAAAAATTCCTCAGAGAGCAAATCAAAGTAAATAAAAGAATTCAAAATAAATAACTCACGTATTTGCATAAGCAATCTGAACTTGAGCTCTCAACCTTTCAGCTCAAATATTATTTTCTTTTCACTTATGAGAATGTCTATAGTTAATGTATCAAGCATCTATGTTAATTTGTTATATCCTCACCTAATATCAGCATACTGGTAACTACATCTGTTAAGTGTGTGTTTTCTTCTTGTTAACATTGACATTTCAATCTATGTTCATATATTATAGATATATATACACACACACGTGTGTTTTAGAGAAGCCATTTAAAAGCTATTCCATTGGTGAAAAACGGAAATATTTCTCAGAATATAAAGTTAAGTCCATCCCAAATAAAATTAAATGGTCCCTCAGAAATGTCTCTTCTTTTCTTCTTTGCATTTGGGCTCAAACATTGCTTCTCTAAACAGTCTAGTTATCAGAATTACTTGGAGAACATTTTTTAAATTTCTTTTTAAAGATTTTATTTATTTATTTGACAGAGAGAGACACAGCGAGGGAGGGAACACAAGCAGGGGGAGTGGGAGAGGGAGAAGCAGGCTCCCCACTGAGCAGGGAGCCCGATGTGGGGCTCAATCCCCAGACCCTGGGATCATGACCTGAGCTGAAGGCAGACGCTTAATGACTGAGCCACCCAGGCGCCCCAGAGAGCATTTTTTTTTAAAGATTTTATTTATTTATTTGACAGAGCGAGAGAGAGCACAAGTAGGGGGAGCGACAGGCAGAGGCAGAGGGAGAAGCAGGCTCCCCACTGAGCAGGGGGAGCCCAGTGTGGAACTCGATCCCAGGACCCCAGGACAATGACCTGAGCCAAAGGCAGACGCTTAACCGACTGAGCCACCCAGGCGCCCTGAAGAGCATTTTTAAAACACAGATTAATGGGTTAAATCCCAGTTTCTGTAGCAACTGGGGCACGATGGTAATATTGCATTTGTCACTGTAACTAGACCTAGACTGTAACACAACCTAGAATGTAACACAAGCCCTCCATCATCATTTGTGGAATGAATGAGCCAGAATATCTGAAAGGAGGGTGTAGGAATCTGTATTTTTAGAACTACCTCCAGGTGATTCTGATGACCAATCACTTCCAGAAACCCAGATTTTTAACTTAGAATTCCAGACCTGAAGGAGGTCTTAGTCATCATCTAATTTAACTCGCTTTGTTTTGGAAATAGAAGAACATGAAGTCTGAGAGATCATATAATTTGTCATATATAATCATAATGTTTTCATACTTAGCCACACATTTTAGGAAAAATGATGAGACAAGAGAAAATGGGACTTAACGATAGCTTTTACCTTAAAGACAAGCCATTTTGCAATTTGACCTTAAGGACTATGAGAGGTCAGCTTCTATGGGCTGAAGGGCCATCTGAAGCTGGACTTTCTATGGTGCAAGCCTACCTTAGATCCTTGGTCAGGATGCTATGTCAGGGATAATTCAGGAGATCTCCCTGCTCTGCTCCCTCTCTCTAGGCTTTCAACAAGTTATGTCAAATACTTGCAGTATCTATATTGGCCTCCTCCATAAGAATTTCTCAAATAACTCTCACATTCTCCATGCATCATGAATTAGGCAAATAGTGCTGAAATCATTCTTCCTTCCAAAAAAATCTGTCAATAATGGAAAATATACTTGCTAACATGATATTTTGTGCAAATACACAAAAAATGTTTAATACCACCTTCTTCTGCCTGCATACTAACAAGATTAGAAAATATTTGTGGCTAGATAGTCATCACAAAGTCAACATTTAGTCACCTAGCTGTTATTCACAAAATTATTTCACTGTATTTAAATGGAATTCACTGCTAACTACAGTAACTCTTATCTCTCTTTAAAGGAGCTATGCAGCTAATATCTTTAGGAGTATTCAATATCCCAAAATAAAAGTGCTGGCATAATTTTTTAAGATACTGGAAAAGTAAAATGTAGTATCTGCTAGAAAATGATCCTCATTCTTTTTCTAAAAAGTTGTATATTGTCTCAAAGACTATAAGTAATAATGGTAAAGTAATAATAGTAATCAGCATTGATAAAGGCACTTACTATGTACTAGTTATGTTAAGTACCATGCATAGAGTACTTCATTTATCTAAAAAAAATGTAAGATACTTAAGGAAGTATAATGTGTGAATATTTGTGTGTATATGCGCATATACATATATATGAGCATATATATATATATATAGCATATCTACTTAAAAAAAAAAGTATTTACTTAGGGGCACCTGGGTGGCTCAGTCAGTTAAGCATCTGCCTTCCACACAGGTCATGATCCCAGGACCCTGGGATCGAGCCTCACATTGGGTTCCCTGCTCAGCGGGGAGCCTGCTTCTCCCTCTCCCCTCTGCTTGTGCTCTCTCTCTCGCTATCCCTCTATCAAATAAATAAACAAACAAACAAACAAATAAAATCTTAAAAAAATACTTAAACATATATAGAAAATTTCTGGGGCAGATATTAAGACATGGTTAACCATATTCATTTTGGTGATTGCAAGTGGTAGCCTACCCAGTATCCATTCCCCATTCCCCTTCTTTCTTGCCAACAGAAAGCTAATTTTGCTCAGGCAGCCTTGTGCCTGGCCCCAGGGAGTGAGTCCTGATTGACCTAAACCAGCCACGGCAATCTCATTTTCTTTTACTTCTGGTGGCCTAGGATAGGAGAGTGAGTGACTCAGTTCTTGCCTGGGAAATGAGAGGTAAGTGCACGTCTACTTAGGACTTCTGGAAGAATTTCCCTCCTCAGGTAACAAGGATGTGCATGAGGAGAAAGCTCTTTCTGCTTGTACCCCTTTCCTTCCTGCTTAGGAGCCTTTCTTTTGAAAAGGTACTGCCTAGAGCTGTTTTAGCAACCCAGTGACAATGAGGTGTGATATAGTAAATGAAGGGTAGCTCCTTGACTGTGTCACGAATTACAGAGCCAATCCTGAGATGCCTATTTCTGAACTTCATGTAACTTAGCCAGGATTAGTAGGGGTTTTTGCAGCCAAAGCATCCATGATGTATTTACTGATAGAATTACTTCTGGGGAGTGGAATTGAAGGTACAGGAAGGGAAAACAGAGGCTTACTGTTAATTGCATATCTTGTGCTGCTTTAATTTGTTTTACCATGTGTGGGCAATACTTTCGTTTTATTTTATTTTCTGTAATGACTTATTTATTTATTTGAGAGAGAGAGCAGGGGGGAGGAGCAGAGGGAGAGGGAGAGCGAGAATCTCAAGCAGACTCCCTGCTGAACACTAAGCCCAGCATGGGTCTCGATCCCAGGACACTGGGATCATGACCTGATCTGAAATCAAGAGTTGGCTGCTTAACTGACTGAGCCACCCAGGCAATAATTTTAAAACTATAAAGCAACTAATTAAATATTTTTCATTTCTGGGCGCCTGGGTGGCTCAGTTGGTTGAGCGACTGCCTTCAGCTCAGGTCGTGATCCTGGAGTCCTGGGATCGAGTGTCACATCGGGCTCCCTGCTCAGCAGGGAGTCTGCTTCTCCCTCTGACCCTCCCCCCTCTCATGTGCTCTCTCTCTCATTCTGTCTCTCAAATAAATAAACAAAATCTTTAAAAAAAAATAAATAAATAAATATTTTTCATTTGCATTTCTGAACAACTGGTACATTAATCTAGGGAAAACTGAGTGTCATAATGTTCCAAATAGCACCTTTACTCCTTAGCCCACAATTTATACTCAGGCACTCTCTGAACCAATATTATGCATATATATCCTCACTTGGAATATTTGAGCTAATCTGAATTTTACCATCAAATCTTTCTTCTTTCCAAACAATTTGTAAGCATATGTATGTCTCCCAAACCATGCAGTGTAAGAGGAGTCTCACTAGCGTGAGTTTGTAGGGGAGACGTTTAGTGTGCTTATGGTGATTTACCTCAGGCCTCATGGTTTCTTTCAGGAGGTGAGAGTGTGAATAATGAGTGGCATCCACTAGCTGGGGCCAATACGAGCCAGTAGATATTTTTACCAGGTAGATAGATACGTTGACCTGGATGAGGAAGAAGGGCTGAAGCATCAGGAAATGTCAGCTAACATGCTCACCAGAGTTTCTCCAAGAAAGGACCTTTGTCTTTGTACAACCTAATTGATGTTCATATCAATTTAACAACTATTGGTCTATGAGAAAGGTTATAATCCCCATTTGGAATGTGCTTGTGCAGGATTTCTGGGGACTGGATTTTCCAGGGAATCCATTACTTCCTTCCCATTTCTCCTCAAGGCTCTTATGTCTCAGGCTTCTTGTGTTAGCAAAGTGAGCTTACAGGAATTAAACAGAAGTTGGTACTCGACCACTACTGCATGGAGAAATGACAAACTATCACAAAAAGCTGACATCCCTGACCTCATCAGCAATATTTACATTAGGTGGATACAGGGTGAAGACTCAGGATCAAGAGAAATGGGACAAAGTCTTAATATTGCCACTACTATGAACCTTCCTACGTAACGGTCCTTCAATTCAGATCGCATTTACTTCATGTATTTATAATGCCAAGACCTGTTGAATTTTTCTCAAAGTTCTTGAAAACCTCACTTCTTTGTCAGTTCCTTGTACTCTCATAACTACAATATCTTCCTTTCCAGATCTTTACTTCTCCAGGGCATGTATATAGAGCTGTTACATTAATCTTTCTTGAAGACCTTTGTCATCATATTACTTTCTATTTAAGATTTACTGAGAAATAGAAATAAACATTTGAACAAATGGAGAGACCCAAAAATCAATCATTTGGTGACGAATGATGGGATCTCCATTTTTTTTCCATGAGATATTCCTTCTCTCACTTTTTTTGTCCCACTTGTACACATTGACTTCTGGGATATAGATAGAATAACCATGAATCCATTTACAACATTTGCTTTATTAATTCATTTAGATACCCTCATGACAACATCACAAATACAAAATTATAGATTAACTTAAAATATTTTTTCAACATGGAAGGTAAAAAATTGTTTGTACTCCACACAGCTTCTACATCAGTGTCTGTGTCATCTCTACTTTTTGTCATCTAATAAAAGCAGACATGCACTTGCTCTCCCTCAGGGGGACTCACTTAAGAGGAGGAGGAGTACTGGAGGATCTTAGAGCTAGGCTCTAAGATAGGCTCTGACAGGCAATCAGGAAGAAGAATCTGAGTCCCTAGCGAGAGACACTCTGTAGGCAGTGCTCTGAGTAAAGCATCTTCTGGCACCAGCCCCGGGGTCTAATATACTATTTCAATTGTCACATCTGTTTCATTTTGGTTGAGAGGCCATAACAATGTCCTCATTCTAACTAGTTCCATCCCTGACTCTTTAACTTCTAGAAGATGCTGTGACATTTTCTATTTCTCTTAGCCCTTAGTCTTTATCTGCTTGGCTAAGGGTAAATGACTATGAGGTCTTTTCCTAGTAAGAACATCTCCAGAATCCCAAAATATAAAACAATATTCCTTTAACCGTAACTTTAACACCATCAACCTTAGAACACTCAGAAGTAGAATAGCTTTTATGTTGCTATTTTCATGTAATCACACCACAGTGTCTGTGGGTCTACTTTAGCTGTAATTCAAACCTAATGAGAGTTTCCTGCACTAGGCTCTCGAGCCAATATATGATCAGCTACTTTCTTCTCTTTTATAGGGGAAAGTAGGGTTGTCATAAGGTCACAGAGTGTAATTTTGTAGTGATGAGGTAAGATAATCACTTTCCTACCACCCCAGCATGCTGCCACATGGACAAACCCTCAAAATGGAATTTTTAAACCGGACTGTGCTATAACTAATTCAAACATACATTTCTTCTGCCCTAACAGTACATGCTGTGAATCTGTACTCTTGTGAAACCATCAAGTCCAGGGATGCAACAGACAGAACACGGTTTTGGAATCAGACATCCCTGAATTAGAAACCAGACTCCGCCACTTACTAGCTGTGGGACCTTCGGTGAGGTACTTAACCTCTCTAGATCTCAGGTTCCTTATCTGAAAACCAGGAATAATACTGACCTACCAGAGCTGTTGTTTTTCCTGGAAAAGCAACTGAAAAATTCTCCTTAGTCGTCGATCTTCTTTTACCTCTCTGCAAATAAAGGCCAAGGATTAAACGTCTGCCAAGTGTTAATGTCCAATCAATTACAGATGCATTTTCTTTCCCCTCTGGGAAAATACTAAAAACTATAGTTCAATTTAAAATAAGAGTTATT
Source organism: Mirounga leonina (assembly GCF_011800145.1). Lineage (NCBI taxonomy): Eukaryota > Metazoa > Chordata > Mammalia > Carnivora > Phocidae > Mirounga > Mirounga leonina. The sequence continues at coordinate 5,344,438 of NW_023270702.1, forward strand.
AAAGTGTTAGAACCATAGAAAAGATTGAACTTTTTTTTTTTAGCTTTAGGCTGAAAAGCATAACCATCAGTTATACACACAAGTTTAATACTAAAAGATTCAAACTTAAAGCAATGCAGTGACCTAGTAACACAGAAACTGGATTTCAAAAGAAAAATAATCAATAGTACATGCTTCAAGCAGAATACAAAATCAAAACAATAGACAAAAATTAAGTTTTCATTTTTAATTATATCTGAAAAATTGAAAAAAAATCAAAATTTCAAAACCCTACAAAAATTTTTGCAACTCTAGTGTCAAACAAATGATTATTTTGCTTGAATGAAATAAACAATCATGTATGTTAAAAACTGAGATAAACATTTTAATATTTAAAAGGTTGCATATCCTACATTTTCATTGAAAAATTAACTATTAAGAATAGTTCAGTATTTTATAAAAATGAGAATATTGTGCCATTAAACTATTCCACTGCTGGAAATAAATTCTCATGCTGACAAGATGGCCTTGCAAAGTTGAAAGTCAAACCAGTTGATTACATCCCTTGAGGTTCCTGATGTCTGGCCCCCAAGTCTGGGTGGGGCTAGGCTTTGACTCCGAGCTTTGATCTTGTTTGGAGAGATGGTGGCAACAGAAGCCAATTCTCCAGGACTATCTTGATCTGGGCCCTGCTCTGAGTTAGAAGCTAACTCCAACCTGGTTAGGTGAAGGGGTCCGAGGACAACTGAAAATGGTACTCTCTGCTGACTTTCCTGAAATTTTCCCCATTGTCTCAGTCAAGCTGTAGCACAACAAAAAGGGAGTTTGCTTCCAAATTATGTATTGATAATTATTTATTGTCTGCACCTGAATTGAGTATCTCTGCCTGATGTATCACTTTATGTTGATCTTAAGATATACAACTTCATTGGTGTTTGCCCTAAAAATTGGTTAATGTTCAAATAGGTCACTAAATTTCTATTTCAATTTTAGAATTTCATTTCATGGGTGAAGAGTGAGCTTAAAACTCATTCAGTGGAGTATAATTTACATATATATTAAATGTCCATTCTTCCCTCCTAATGGCTTTTTCCCAAAATTTGTCCCAATACTTGGACTAATTCTTGGAAATTATTTCAGACACTGTGAAGATTCCAGGACACTGCAGCACTGGATCTAGATCACAGAGATTAGAGACACCTTTTGAGATTTCTTTCCCAGTCTCTTCTTTAAGAAAAACCCTCTCCCTCGCCCAACTGGAGCACCAGTTGTGAGCCTCTCTTCCCATGTTTGTACCAAATAAACCCAACCCTCCCAGAAAAAAGGTGATACCTGACTCATGAACCACACCAGTTTGATGATTTTTCTCTTGACAATGTGAACTGAGACACAGGCTGAGAATCAGGTAGTGGCGGTCCCTGGAGCTGCACGTCCTATCGAATGAGAGACTATGGCGGTGACTGAGGGCCAAGCCATGCACGTGAGGCACTCACACGGGGCGGGGCTGGACAGGCCCGGGAAACCCGAAAGTGTGGGCGAGAGAAGAAAAGCTGCATGGCTCCCGAAGACTTTCCAGTGTCCAAGTCTAACTCCCCTTGGGGCTCGGCTGTCTCTCTTCCTCTGAATTCCATGAGGAGCTGCGGTATAATAAAGCCTCTCTTCTTTGAAGTCACCAGAGTGGGTTTCTGTTTCCAGCAACCAAATGAGCCCTAAGGCAGAATGAGGAATTTCTTGTAGGAATTCTACATGTCTCACTCCATTCAGGGCAAGGGAGTATTTGATAATGACATCTTTGAAATACTTCCTCCCAAGATTTGTGGATTCATTCTTCTGAGACTACCAACTTTCAAACTTGATGTTAGTTACACTACTGGATCAGATATACACGGCCTTAGAGCAAGAGAGACCATCATATTTTGTCTTTCAATTCATTTGTAGAGACTGAGTTGTAAAATTTATGACTCACTTTCCTTTTGCCCTGTTCTTTTCAATGTGAAGGTGCTTCATCTTCCTTGATTAAAAGAAAGGTAGCAGCTGAATAGCTTTGCCTTCTTCCTGACATCTATTAATGTTTGTCTTCCCCAAGCAGTAGGTCTAGTCTTTCCTCCCTGATTTTCTCCTTTTAAACATTGCTAAACCAGCTCTGGGTGGTTTTAGCATTTTTGTCAAGCTTCAACTTATTTGGGGCCCAGCAAAAAAAATTTCTGATATGAAGTCAGTTCATTTACTCTTTAACCTAAGGGATAAGGTAAAAGTAAAATGAAGTTGGGAAGATATAAAAAATAGGAGAATAAAAAATATGTAATAAAAATTGTTGTGGTAAATAGATGAGTTAAGAGTTCACTCTGTGGGGGCGCCTGGGTGGCTCAGTCGTTAAGCATCTGCCTTCGGCTCAGGTCATGATTCCAGGTCCTGGGATCGAGCCCCGCATTGGGCTCCCCGCTCTGCGGAAAACCTGCTTCTCCCTCTCCCACTCCCCCTGCTTGTGTTCCCTCTCTCGCTGTCTCTCTCTCTCTGTCAAATAAATAAATAAAATCTTAAAAAAAAAAAAGAGTTCACTCTGTGGGGGCGCCTGGGTGGCTCGGATAAGCGGCTGACTCTTGATTTTGGCTCAGGACATGATCTCGGGGTCCTACGATCTAGCCCCACCTTGGGCTCCGTGCTCAGTGTGGAGTTTGCTCGAGATTCTCTCTCTCCCTTTCCCTCTGCCCTTCCTCCTGCTCATGCACTCTCTCTCTCAAATAAATAAATAAAATCTTAAAAGAACAAAAAGAATTCACTCTGTGGGGAAAATGCACATGACTGCGTAGATTCTGAAGAATGTCCTTTAGCCAAGTGGATAGCTCGAAATGTCCTATGTCATCATTTGCCTTTTCTTGGCATCTTTTACAAATATGGTCTTTCAAGAACAAAGAGTGTGCTGTCTTGACAATAATAATTAGGAGGCTTCCAACCTTGTCCTGGTGGACACAGATCACTCTCTCTCCCTCTGCTGCTCTTGTTAATGAACAATAGTATAGCAAGAGCAATAAGTGTGATTAAAAACACACTCTGAAACCAGACTGTCTAGTTTTAGATTCCAGCTCTGCTACTTAATAGCTGTGTGACCTTGCAAGTTACTTAACATCTCTGTGCCTCAGTGTTTTAATATGTAAAGTGGGATAATACTAGTAGCTACTTAGTATTAGGTAGAAGGATGTGAGAAGTAAATGAGTCCTGGTATAATGTATCTGCTCAATAAAGGCAGCTGTTATTGCTAGGCTTGTGTTGTTATTAGTGTTATTTGAGCAAGTCACTGGCTCTAAGGCATTTAAGGCTAGGCAGTGAGAGGGATAACAGAAAGTTGAGCCATGATCTTCCTATGGGGGAGTTTACTGTTACCACTGGTGACATAAGCCAGGGAGTTAGGAGGAAGGACCATGAAGTCAGGCTTTACTTCTTACTAGCCTCATGACTTTAGCAAAATTACTTAACTTGTCCAAGCTTTGGTTTGCTCATCTAAAATTGGGTCTAATAATAGGGCTTACACATAATAAGTGCTCAAAGTTTCTTACATATATAATGCATAGCAGGCTTTAAGTACCAAATGACTATGTCCTGTCATCAAGTAAATGCTCTAAGGATTTTGCAAATGATGAATGCTGCCTCTATTTCCCCAAAGTAACTGACAATAAACAGAAACACAGAGTAAAGCAAATCCAAGGCCACTTGCTTATGTTCCACACAGGCTCTCACACAAAGCTGTTCTCTGAAAGCACACCTAGGAAAGGAAATAGCCAATAAATTTATGTCTTTTTTTTCCTTTTGCCTGCTTTAAGATTTTTGCCTTTGGTTTTTCCAGTATTGTCTGGTTATGCTTTTCTTTATATGCACCCTGCTTGGGGTTTATGATGTTTTTTAAATCTGTGGCTTGATTCTTTTCAACAATTTTGGAAAATTCTCAGCCATTATCTGTTCATACGTTTATTCCATCCCGTTCTCTCTGTCCTGATCTCTCTCTTCTTCTAGGATTACAATTACATATATATTCAACGTTTTCACCTATCCCATACATCTCTTACTCTTTTGTGTGTTTTTCATCCTTTTGCTGATCTGTGATTCAATCTAAGTATTTTCTTCTGACTTACCTGATTCTTTTTCAGCTGTACCAAATCTGTTATTAAACCCATTCATTCAATTCTTAACATCAGTTACTGTGTTTTCAGAATTCCAGAAATTCCTAGAATTTCTTTATTTTTATTTTTTAACTTATTTTTATTTTTTTTTAAAGATTTTATTTATTTGGGAGAGACAAAGAGAGAAAGAGCGCAGCCAGGGGAAGGGGCAGGAGAGAGAGAAGCAGACTCTGCTGAGCAGGGAGCCTGGCATGGGGTTCAATCCCAGGACCCTGGGATCATGACCTGAGCTGAAGGCAGACACTTAACTGACTGAGCCACCCAGGCACCCCTATTTTTTTAATTGTATTTTCATTTCCTCTTCTCTGCCAAAATTCTCAATTCTCAATCTCATTTTTTAATTTCTTAAATGTATTCATCATAATTTTTAAAAATTCTACTGAATAACAACAAAATCTCTATGTTCCCTATGAGTCTTTCTATTGTCCTCTGTTTTTCTTTCTGCCTCACGTGCTTGATACTTTTTAATTGATTGCCAGACTTTGATATAAAACATTCAGTGATAATTTGTGGCCATAGGTGATGTTATCTTCCTCCAGAGAGGGTTTGTTTTGCCTCTGGCAAGCAGCTGGGCTGCAACAGTAGCAGACTTAGATCATCTAATCTTTGAGAGCGCTAATCTGTATCCACTGTCCTCGTCCTCCTGGGGTATACCCCTTCAGGATTCCAGCTAAACACCCAGGCAGTTTACCAGGTCCCATCCCTCTTGGCAAGCTCTGAACTCTAATTTCTCTTCCCCCCTGACCATGTACCCATTGAAAGTCTGCTCAGTATCCCACCTTCAGCTTCCACTTTTAGAATTGGTAGTCACCTGAAGAAGAGCAGTATAAGTTCAGGCTCATTTCTTTGGGCTTCCCTGTGTTCCCATATCCAGACCCCATGAACCCAGTTCCTAACCACCTAGATAGCTTTTCTAGTTCTCAAAGAGAGGGTTGGTTCAAAACATCCTAGTCCACCATTGCTAGAATGGTGCCTATGTTTTTATTATATATCTGATGACTTGGCTCTTCAGATTTCAAACAGTGGGCAGATTTCTTAGAAAACAAGTGCTAGAGTTCCAAACAGCTTGCCAAACAAACCTTAATGGAGAAAATGCGTTTCAAAGACATGGGTGGGTCAATGGGAAAAATTGGAAACCTCCTTAAGGAGATCCAAATCTTTGCCAAAGATGGTAAATCCGATGATTATTATATATGTTATTTTATGTTATAAATCATATCATCAATACCTTGAGGAATGTTCTATGGGATCCCCTTCAGTTTCCAGGATGTTACTCAAATCTTTGGGAGCCATTATTCCTGACCTTCTAGGTTTTAATGTCCTTTCTTCCAGCCCATAATCCCAGGGTTACTTTTGATGAGTAAAAGAAGATTGATTCACTACCATAAATATGGCAACTTCCTGGTGACAAGAACCTGTCTTATGTGCTACTGCTGTTGTTTTTAGGAAAACAAAACCAAACTAAATGACCACAAGGGATGAAGCTGGCAAAGTTGGATAGGACTTAGATGTAACACAGGACAATACACATAAGAGTTGTGCAACAGATAACCTGTTAAATTATTTAGCGGACAAAATCAGTCTCTCTTCTTGTCTATAAAGAAATTTGAGCTGATCACACCAAGGGCTGACATGAGCTGAGAGGACATCTCCTGCCTGGCAGGGAGCCTTCGGCACAACTCCTAGAAACCGAACCTGGATATCAAGTCCAGTCAGAGCTTTCTTTTCCTTCGTCTGAGTTGGTATGTATCACTTTCATCTTTATTCCATTAAAAATAACAAACTCTTTATGTCTCTAGTCCAGGTGAATCCCTCCCTATCTGGAGGCTTAAATTGGCTATTCTGTTGGCAGAATTCATACCTGTTGTTGAAAGACAGGAGCCTCTGCTTCCAGCCTCTATCTCAGTAAGAGACAGGAAATCCCTGTGGCAAAAAAAAAAAAAAAAAAAAAAGACGTGCTTGTAAGAATGCAGAAATGGTCCAGCATTCCTTTCTATGCAGATACTGTGGAAAGAGACAGAGGTGCAGACACTCCATAGCTTTATATTCAGATACGCCAGAGCATGGAGTGTGATCCAGTTCATCAATGTTGGGTTATGCATCCTACGTTAGACTTACTTTTCTTAACAACTACCATTACTTGAATGTTTTCTCTGTTCCAAGCATTGTAATCGTGGCATTATATTTTAACTCTTTATATTTTCACAGTAACTGCAAGACACATGTTGGTTGTTTTATATCCTTTATGACAAAGTCAGTCAAGTATGGCCATAAGAAGATACAGAAGAGAGGCTCAGTCAAAAACAAAAGTTTACTTTAGACACAGTCCTAAAGACAGGAGGATGCAATGTGGGGCCACATGGAAAGCACCGGGGAGGTCAGGAGGCAGAAGACGGGAGTAGGAAGGAACACTTAGGCGAAGGCCTTTATTGGGGTTTCTGTGGGAAAGGCAAGGAAGGACAGGGTAATGAGTTTAGGATTAACTAGTCTGAATAATTTTGGTGGGTTTTGGTCTATAGGGCTGGTCCCTAGTTGCCTGGCACCTGGTCCTGGGATAAAGCAGAGTAATATTACTTCTGGAATGCACAGGGCACATAGCAGAGGTGTGCTTCTGGATCTGTTAGTTTTCATATCAAAGCTATGCTCCAGGCCGGGGCCCTTTGGCTATCTCTAAGAATTAGCCAGGAGAAGGGTAGTTTCTTTCCAGCCAGAATGGCTTCCCGGGATGTCAAAACAATATAATATACGGAAAATTATGTGTACACAATACATTAGTATTCCTGTATAATAAAAGTTAACTGATGTTCAGGGAGTTTCGGTCAGAGCTCAACTGGTATTTGTCAGAGTGGAATTAAATCTGAAGTCTGACCCTAAGTGCTATCCTGCATTAATTTTTCCTTAAAATTTTTCCAAATCATACTCTATTCCTAGACATGCATTTAGAAAAATGAGATAATACTTCTAAAATGTTTTGATTTCTTTGGTGGATTATTTTGCAGATTAATTGTAGTTTATATGCACATTTACCAGAGTTGGAAACACTCTGTAATTAAAAACATTCATCTACCAGTATCGTCCAACTACTTGATTTCAATGAATTTTACATTTCAGCTTATTAGCACTGGGGAGTAAGGCCTTGCTCATTCAATAAACTATATAGCTTGAGACGTATATAGTATGATATTTTGTTTTTTCCACCTGGAACAGAACAAGTAAAAAGTTACCCATAAGGAGCTTTCCAACAACGAGTGGTAAGGTCTTGGAACTGCATTTTGCATCTCCATTTAGGAAAAAAAAAACAAAACAACAATCTATTTATAGGAGAGAGATTTTATTGTTTGAACAGAGGGGGCCAAAGTGAATATAAAGAATGTGAACTACCTATATATAGGGAAGATCGTACAATTAGAAATCTAAAGATTTTCTGGAGAACATGACTCAGTGTCAGAAGCAGAAAAAAAAACTTATGGGAAATACTAAAACAAAAAACAAATAACTAAGCTATAGCTTTTCGATCAAACCTAAATGTTAATAGTTGGGAGACTATCTTTTTATCTTTTTATTTATTAAATTTATTTTAGTCCTGCTTTTTTCCAAATTGGACTTGGAGAAAAGCCTCAAGAAATGACAGCATAAAATAAGGGTAATAAAAGAAAACTCTGTTTCTTCCTACTTAAAACACTTCTGATATACCAAATGTGTGGGTTTTCTATATCAAGTAATTCTCCAATTCTCTGTGCACACCAGCTGGGCGTCCTACGATTTAATTCATTATGACACCAACTGCCCAGAATTAGAGTAAACTGGACAGGGTAAGGGCTCTGTCCCAAGATTGCTTCCCTTCAGACACCAGCCACAAGCCGCAGGCTGTCACTGGTACCTGTGACTGACCAGCTGTAAAACAGGGGCTCTCATAACTCTCTCCTCAGGTTCAAGATTTTGCTAGAATGACTCACAGAACTCAGGGAAACATTCTTACTATTTATTATGAGGAAAGACCAAATGAAAGGAATGCGAAGGGCAGCATGTGGGAAGGGGCGCCCTCTCCAGGCTGCCATCTTCCTGGCACGTGGATGCGCTCAACAACCAGGAATCTCTCCTGATCCAGTCCTTTAGGGATTTTGTGGAGGCTTCCTTACGTGGACATGATTGATCAAATGGACCACTGGTGAGTGTTCTCAATCTCCTACCCTCGTCCCTTCCTCCGATGTCTAGGATCGGGGCTGAAAGTTTATAGGGCACAAGAGTCACCTCTTAAACTCAGATATGGTTGAAAAGAGGCTTTTTATGAATAACAGAAGATGCTCCTCTCACCCTTGTCATTCAGGAAAGGGCAAGGGTTTTTAGGAGCTCTGTGCCAGAAACCAGGGCCAAGACCAAATATCTTATTTCTTATTCTCTCATAACACCTCATATAATAAAACGGAAAATGAGGGCCCGTGAAAGCTGGAAAAGAGTACACATGCTAACCCATCCAAAGAGTTAAAGTGACTCTTAGGGCAGAATTTTATTTTTTTATTTTTTATTATTATTATTATTTTTATTGTTATGTTAATCCCCATACATTACATCATTAGTTTTAGATGAGTGTTCCATGATTCATTGTTTGTTCATAACACCCAGTGCTCCATGCAGAACGTGCCCTCCTCAATACCCATCACCAGGCTAACCCATCCTCCCACCCCCGTCCCCTCTAGAACCCTCAGTTTGTTTTTCAGAGTCCATCGTCTCTCATGGTTCGTCTCCCCCTCCGATTTCCCCCCCTTCATTTTTCTCCTCCTGCTATCTTCTTCTTCTTCTTCTTTTTTTTCTTAACATATATTGCATTGTTTCAGAGGTACAGATCTGAGATTCAACAGTCTTGCACAATTCACAGTGCTTACTAGAGCACATACCCTCCCCAGTGTCTATCACCCAGTCACCCCATCCCTCCCACCCCACCCCCCACTCCAGCAACCCTCAGTTTGTTTCCTGCGATTAAGAATTCCTCATATCAGTGAGATCATATGATACATGTCTTTCTCTGTTTGACTTATTTCACTCGGCATAATACCCTCCAGTTCCATCCACGTAGTTGCAAATGGCAAGATCTCATTCCTTTTGATGGCTGCATAATATTCCATTATATATATATATACCACTTCTTCTTTGTCCATTCTTCTGTCGATGGACATCTGGGCTCTTTCCACAGTTTGGCTATTGTGGACATTGCTGCTATAAACATCAGGGTGCACGTACCCTTTCAGATCCCTACTTTTGCATCTTTGGGGTAAATACCCAGTAGTGCAATTGCTGGATCATATGGTAGCTCTATTTTCAACTTTTTGAGGAACCTCCATATTGTTTTCCAGAGTGGCTGCACCAGCTTGCATTCCCACCAACAGTGTAGGAGGATTCCCCTTTCTCCGCATCCCTGCCAACATCTGTCATTTCCTGACTTGTTAATTTTAGCCATTCTGACTGGTGTGAGGTGGTATCTCATTGAGGTTTTGATTTGAATTTCCCTGATGCTGAGTGATATTGAGCACTTTTTCATGTGTCTGTTGGCCATTTGGATGTCTTCTTTGGAAAAATGTCTGTTCATGTCTTCTGCCCATTTCTTGATTGGATTCTTTGTTCTTTGGGTGTTGAGTTTGATAAGTTCTTTATAGATTTTGGATACTAGCCCTTTATCTGATATGTCATTTGCAAATATCTTCTCCCATTCTGTCGGTTGTCTTTTGGTTTTGTTGACTGTTTCCTTTGCTTTGCAAAAGCTTTTTATCTTGATGAAGTTCCGATAGTTCATTTTTGCCCTTGCTTCCCTTGCCTTTGGCGATGTTTCTAGGAAGAAGTTGCTGCGGCTGAGGTCGAAGAGGTTGCTGCCTGTGTTCTCCTTTAGGATTTTGATGGACTCCTGTCTCACATTGAGGTCTTTCAACCATTTGGAGTCTATTTTTGTGTGTGGTGTAAGGAAATGGTCCAGTTTCATTCTTCTGCATGTGGCTGTCCAATTTTCCCAACACCATTTGTTGAAGAGACTGTCTTTTTTCCATTGGACATTCTTTCCTGCTTTGTCAAAGATGATTTGACCATAGAGTTGAGGGTCCATTTCTGGGCTCTCTATTCTGTTCCATTGATCTATGTGTCTGTTTTTGTGCCAGTACCATACTGTCTTGATGATGACAGCTTTGTAATAGAGCTGGAAGTCCGGAATTGTGATGCCGCCAGCTTTGCTTTTCTTTTTCTTTTCTTTTCTTTTTTTTTTTTTTTTAAGATTTTATTTATTTATTTGAGAGAGAGAGTGAAAGAGAGAAAGAGCACAAGAGGGGGGAGCAGGAGAGGGAGAAGCAGACTCCCTGCTGAGCAGGTAGCCCGATGTGGGACTCGATTCCGGGACTCCAGGATCATGACCTGAGACGAAGGCAGTCGCTTAACCAACTGAGCCACCCAGGCACCCCTGCTTTTCTTTTTCAACATTCCTCTGGCTATTCGGGGTCTTTTCTGGTTCCATACAAATTTTAGGATGATTTGTTCCATTTCTTTGAAAAAAGTGGATGGTATTTTGATGGGGATTGCATTGAATGTGTAGATTGCTCTAGGTAGCATTGACATCTTCACAATATTTGTTCTTCCAATCCATGAGCATGGAACGTTTTTCCATTTCTTTGTGTCTTCCTCAATTTCTTTCATGAGTATTTTATAGTTTTCTGAGTACAGATCCTTTGCCTCTTTGGTTACATTTATGCCTAGGTATCTTATGGTTTTGGGTGCAATTGTAAATGAGATCTACTCCTTAATTTCTCTTTCTTCTGTCTTGTTGTTGGTGTATAGGAATGCCACTGACTTCTGTGCATTGATTTTATATTCTGCCACTTTACTCAATTCCTGTATGAGTTCTAGCAGTTTTGGGGTGGATTCTTTGGGGTTTTCCACATAAAGTATCATATCATCTGCAAAGAATGAGAGTTTGACTTCTTCTTTGCCAATTTGGATGCCTTTTATTTCTTTTTGTTGTCTGATTGCTGTGGCTAGGACTTCTAATACTATACTATGTTGAATAGCAGTGGTGATAGTGGACATCCCTGCCACGTTCCTGACCTTAGGGGGAAAGCTCTCAGTTTTTCCCCATTGAGAATGATATTTGCTGTAGGTTTTTCATAGATGGCTTTTATGATATTGAGGTATGTACCCTCTATGCCTATACTCTGAAGAGTTTTGATCAAGAAAGGATGCTATACTTTGTCAAATGCTTTTTCTGCATCTATTGAGAGGATCATATGATTCTTTTTTTTTTAAAGATTTTATTTATTTATTTGAGAGAGAGAATGAGAAAGAGAGAGCACATGAGAGGGGGGAGGGTCAGAAGGAGAAGCAGACTCCCCGCTGAGCAGGAAGCCCGATGCGGGACTCGATCCTGAGACTCCAGGATCATGACCTGAGCCGAAGGCAGTCGCTTAACCAACTGAGCCACCCAGGCGCCCGGATCATATGATTCTTGTTCTTTCTTTTGTTAATGTATTGTATCACGTTGATTGATTTGCGGATGTTGAACCAACCTTGCAGCCCAGGGATAAATCCCACTTGGTTGTGGTGAATAATCCTTTTAATGTACTGTTGGATCCTAGTGGCTAGTATTTTGGTGAGAATTTTTGCATCCATGTTCATCAGGGATATTGGTCTGTAGTTCTCCTTTTTGATGGGGTCTCTGTCTGGTTTTGGGATCAAGGTAATGCTGGCCTCATAAAATGAGTTTGGAAGTTTTCCTTCCATTTCTGTTTTTTGGAACAGTTTCAGAAGAATAGGTATTAATCCTTCTTTAAATGTTTGGTAGAATTCCCCTGGGAAGCCATCTGGCCCTGGGCTTTTGTTTTTTGGGAGATTTTTGATGACTGCTTCAATTTCCTTAGTGGTTATGGCAGAATTTTAACTCTGGGCTTCCTGGGAAGTTTTTTAAAATATATATATATATATATATATATATATATACTAACTAAATATATATATTTAGTTATTTTGTGTGTGTTCTTCCAAGTTTATATGAGAATTTTAATTGTCCACAATTTTAAGTAAACAACATTAAATACAACTACCTTACAAACTTTAAATTACTGGGGAAAATTCATGACAAAATATATATACTTTCTTCTTTAAAAAATTAATAGATTTTATTTTTTAGAGTAGTTGTAGGTTCACAGCAAAACTGAGTGGAAGTTACAAGGATTTTTCATATACTACCTGCCCCCACACATGCATAGGCTCTCCCATTACCAACATCCCCCACCAGAGTGGTTCATTTGTTACAACTGATGCACATATATTGACACATTGTAATCACCCAAAGGCTATAGTTTAACACTAGGGTTCACTCTTATTCTTGTATATTCTATAGGTTTTGACAACATATAATGACATGTACCCACCATTATAGTATCCTACAGAATAGTTCCCTTGCCCTAAAAATCCTCAGTGCTCTGCCCATTCATCCATCTCTTCTCATTAACCCCTGGCAACAACTGATTTTTTTTTTAAGATTTTATTTATTTGACAGAGACACAGCCAGAGAGGGAACACAAGCAGGGGGAGTGGGAGAGGGAGAAGCAGGCTTCCCCCAGAGCAGGGAGCCCGACAAGAGGCTCGATCCCAGAACACTGGGATCATGACTTGACCTGAGCCGAAGGCAGAAGTCTAACGACTGAGCCACTCAGGCACCCCACCACTGATTTTTTTTTACTGTCTCCATAGTTTTCTGGCAGCCACTTTTAAAAGGGAAGATTGGTACAGTAAGTTTTCATCAGAAAATAAAAGACATAAAATTTTCTTAGAAGAAACAACATTTTTTCTTGGCCCTAAATTCTCTAAGAAACTAGTTACCTTACGGGATCAAGATAGATACATCAGATAATATCCACAAGAGTCTTCCAGAAAGCATAAGTGCAAATCTTCTTTAACTGTATTTCGAAATAAACTCGTAACAGCTGAAAGCCCAACTCAGTAAGAGAAGAGTCTTCCAGGTTCTAAGTTAAGTTCCAAGAGACTAACTTGATCCAAGGTCACTATTTGGGAAATCCAAATTTATCCAAATACCATGTCCCCTATCTACACTGCCTTCCATAAATATCATTTATTTTAACAAGGACTTTTATAAGCACTAAAATTTTACCTAAGGAACTGGTCTCCTGTGTTGTTTGAGAACAAACAGGTCCATGTTTAGAGACCAGAAAATTGATCATTTATTATGAAAGGTGAAAAACTTAACTAGTACTTCCCCCATGGGGCAGGGGGATGCAAGAGTATTTAGGCAACTTTGAATTTGCTCAAATACTTTGATAAAAGCTCAGTTGAGATGAGATATTCACAATAGAGCTTGTCAGAGTTGGTTTAGGCATGGAAAATGTTAATGCAAAGGTTTCCAGTTGCCTGCCTTGGACATAGAAAAATCTTATTTCATTCCCAGCAGTAAAACCTTTCCTTGAGGCAATCAATACTTGTCGAGCTTGTCCTACCTATACTATGTGCTGGACGAAGTACTTTATACAATTTACCTAATTTAATCAGGTGAATTATACGTTCAGGATCCCAAATATATTGACTTGCTGTATGATGAAAATCATTGATTAAATGAATTTCGGAGAATGATTTTCAAAGACAATGATTTTTTTTTCAGTACTGTTATAATTACTGTTAAGCATTCTTTCTGACAGTAATTAAATACTAAGTTCACTAGCTTCTTGAGGCCAGGACAAAGACAATGTTAGGCATTCAATTTAAAATTTTCATTTTCCTTCTCGGCATACTGGAAGAATATATTTTTCAATTTTTCTTGCAGCTATGTTGGAGCCATGTGACGAGGTAGAGGCCAGCAGAATGCTGCACATCCCCAGGTACGCTTGCTCGAACTCCTTCCCCCGTTACCCATGTGGCTAGATGAGGAGAACTCTAGGAAGACAGAACCACAGGATGGAAGGAGCCCTGATCCCTGAATAGCCACCTGTAAAGGATCGCTTAGGAGACTGTCCAAACTGCATTACATTTTGCACTAATGAAAGGAATTTTTATTGTGTCAAGCCAAAGATACTGGAGGTGATGTGCTGGAGAAGTTAGTGTTACCATCCCTGGTTAACTGATCCTAAAAATTCATTGTCAAAAAGATTTATTTATTTATTTTAGAGAGAGCGAGTGAGCAGAGGTGGGGAGGGGTAGAGGGTGAAAGAATCTTAAGCAGACTCAGCAATGAGCGCAGAGCCCTACATGGGGCTCCATCTCAGGACCCTGAGCTCACGACCTCAGACAAAACTAACCGACTGCACCACCTAGGCGCCCCAACATTCCCATTTTTCTACATAAAAACATGAATCCAAATTGCTTTAAAATTTGTATCATATCACTAAGGTATAATTTTAAAAGGGCTGAAAAGTAGACTACAACATGACTATTAAAATTGCTTTCTAATTTCATCCATTTGTGCCCATTTGAATTCTTCCAGTGACATTAAAATAGAATGAAAGGCCTATCAAATAAAGTCTTCCGGTGTCTTTGGCAGAATTATTTGAAGGTGGATGAGAAAGAGCAACGGTAATCGTCGTGCCTGAAGCGTATTAGTTGCTCATGTGTGCTGTATTAGATCAAACTCCAATGCCTTCAGTTTGTGAAGAGAAGGCTGGAACAAAATTTTGGAGTTCAATCTTGCAAGTTGGTAATTTTTAAAATATATATTAACTTTTCACATAGGTGTGTGTTTATATATTTAAATTACCATTTTTGTAACTATCTTACCAAATATTCTGATTTTTTTCCAATAAATTTTTTAAATACTATTTGGCTATTCTAGTTACCTAATCATATCATCTTAATGAGAACTTTGCCCCTTGTTTTCAATAATTCACATTTTTCCTTGTCTGACTGCATCAAATCCTATTTCTAGAATATTATGAAAGTAGTGATATGGGCATTCGCATCTCATTCCCGACGTTGATAAGAATTTTCCCAGTATTCACATTCTACATTATTCTTTGAGTTATTATTTTATTAATAGTTTATTGTTTGTTTTTTTAAAATCAGGAATCAATAGCACTGATCATGGAGTCTGCAGAAACCTCAGGTCTTCTTAGGTTTAAGTAAAGATTCAGAACATTTAGGCTCGCAAGATGGCACTTGCATACTCAGGATAAGGGACAGGGACCACGGTATGCCTGCATCAAGTGCTTCTCTTCAGTGGAACTCCTCACACAGCAGAACAGCCCGGGTGCCTGATGATAAACACTTTACACAGATGGGAAACTGCTCTGGCTCAACAGCCTCATGCCCCTCTGGAGCCAATATCTCATCAGCATAGTGTCCAAGGGCTCTACAAGGGACACACCCAGTTAGAAGAGTCACTGAATTCAGGTCCCTCCAATGCTATGGTTTGCTATTGGGTATATTTTGTTCTGTCTAAACACAGTTGATCAATCAGGGATCCATTCTTACCAGCCACATAGCAACATAGTTCACCAACCACCTTATCAGGTTGCCAGGGGAACGGGAGCTAGAAAGTTAACATAAGGTCAAATTCTCATGCAGAAGGGGAAAGGATTTTGTTAACCCTTTACCCACATAGAGGTTTTCTGTCAACCTGATTATAATGGATTCTTCTATATGTTAATAGATTATACTTCTAATCATTTATTTAGGGCTTTGTGCATTTATATTTGTATCAGAGATGAGCTGGGTATATGTGTGTATGTTTGGGCACATGTGAGAAAGCTATTTTTTCCAGACTTAAATATCAATGACTTCTTAAGAATAATTATAAGCACTCCTCTTTAGATATTTAAAAGAGCTTAAGTATCGGAATTATTTACTCTCTGAAGGGATGATATGCTCTGTGGTACAACTAGAACTGCTGTGTGTGGGCTAGAAAGGCCCTAGACATGCTATTTCATAAAATCATTATCTATGATCACGTGAAGGACACAACACTAGGGAATATCATTGTAAAAAATGAAAATGTTAGCGTATTTCACTGCTCCTTGTTGCTCTGACAAGGCACTTTTTTAAGAAAGAGATGAGCTCGGCCAAAAACTGGCTGCTTTGCAAGCAGGAATGGAAAGAAATGAGAATGTCCAGAAATTTGGAGCCTCCTTGGATTGAAAAAGACAACTGCTTTGATGCCCCAAACATTAATATCAATAAAGGGATCTAAGCCTTGTGGCAAGTATCAGAGTACGGGTGTTCCCTTCTGAACAGCCCTATTATTTTAGCTAGCTTCAAGGTGGCCTCCATTAAGATGAAAGAGTAAGGTATGGACCCAAAGAAGCAAAGAAATAAAGCAGGCTTAAGAACTAGGAGTAGAAAAGATTTTGGTTATGGTTATTGGTACAAGGAACTGACTGAAAACAATTAGATCAGAAGCCCATTGGGGTTCTAAAGAAATCTGGTAACTGCAGAAACCACGAGCCTGGCCTGAAAATATCTGTCTCTGTTAGCCCCTTAAAGCAACGCTCAGACCCTTGATTTTGTACCAGTAGAAAAAGAGCTATGAATGATGTACAGCCTCGAAAGAAGACACATGCTCCAATAGCCCCTTCTGGTGTGGCTATGGAAGATGAATGGACAAGGTTGGAGAAACAGAGGTGACCCAACTGTCTGACCAAGGCATTTCTTCTACAGCTGGAGCAAAGAATCTCCATAATTCTTGCTCGGCTGGGAGTCAAAATTGCAGTGAACAAGCGGCTATGTGCTCCTCATCCTTCTCCTTTCTTAATAGGAGTTCTTAAAGCAGGTATCCTGTCCTTATGCCACCACTGTATGTGGGACAGGGGGAGAAAAAGCTTGCTGACAGCCACTATGAGAACTTGATAGAGAACACATTTTCTTTCCCCTCTGCCTGGGTACTGTCCCCACCACACACCCTCACCTTATTCAGTTTCTCTTTAAATGTCACCTCCCCAGAGGGGACCAAATCACTCTACCTAAAATCACACCCCATCTCTTATCACCTTATCCTTCCTTTACCCTCTCTTTGTACCTTTATCCTCTCTTCACAGCACTTACTCCCTGACAAACCACGCCCTCCCCCCCCAACTGCAGTGTGCTCTCAGGTCACAACCTTGTCTTTTTTCCTGCTGAAGTCCTAGTACCAAGAAATGGCCAATACATTGTACGCTCTCACTAAATATTTGTTGAAAAAAAAAAAGAAGACAAAACAATTAAGAGCTTCTAATGTCCACGCGTCTGAAGTTGTTTTTGTGTGGTCCTATTTTGTTATTTAACTGTATCACATTGTAATTAGTGACAATTATTTGTGAGAACACTGTGATTACCACTTGCAAGGTGGCATTATCGGGTAGGAAACCTAACCAAAAAGTTGTCCTATTGGAAAAGTACAGGTATTGTGAAAAGCAAACTGTTTTGATCTGGTTGTTTGTTTTCAAGACTGAGACAGTAATTGGCACTCCCATGGGAACGTCACCTTGTTTCTGGAATGGTGGTCATAACTGCAGCATACTAACCTTGGAATTCCTTTAGAGTCTCCTCATTCCATGATTCAACAAAGACTGATATAATCAGCTACTGCTTACTCAGGCAAGAAGCTAAAGTTCACCAGGAAGAATTCAATTCAATCCAATCCAACATTTAATATTTACTGAATTGAAGCCTTGTGCCAGGCCTTGTGCCCCGTCTCATAGAACTCAGAGTGGTAGAGAAGCAATGCATTAAACACACTGCATTAGGAGTTACAATATGGGATGCATAGTGTTGTAATTATACCACGAAAGTCTCAGCCGAGCAAAAAAACAGAAAAGGCTTCCTGGGTAAATGTCAGCTAAACTTGGACCCAAAGGGCAAGTGGAGAGCGTGCAAATGAAGAAGGAAGATGAATGGAGTGTTTTCTAAGCCAAAGAAAAAGATATGGAAAAAAATGTTAAAAGGCCTGCCGATAGGGCATTACACTTTTGCTTCAGATACTGTCATATTTTCACCTATCACCTGTCCTCCTTTCCTTCTATCTCCAGCTTTTAGCCTATAGGTTAGCCCCTTCTTGACAATCATCTGTTGCTCTGGTGGGGCTTATTTGCAAATCCAACCCGGGAATCAATAAACAAAGGAAATGGCTAAGGAGTAGCCACTGGAGCCTGGAACCAAGCCTACATTAAACTTACAAAAATTTGATTTTCTGAAGAAAAAATATTTTGACTCCTACATTTTTGGACTTCATTAGAAAGATCTGAAATAGATGACACCAAGCTGTTTGCCTAAAATAATGTCCCAAGCCTGAATTGGCACGGATATTTCCTGAGATTAAAATAGAAACTTGTTTTGCTAACAGAAAACAACTTGGAAATCAAAGAGTCGTTTAAGTTGAAACCATTATTTTTTCCTTTTCTTGCATAAAATTCCTGTTTTTATACACACGAAGAAATCAGGATAGTGAGATCACACTGCCACAGAACTTTCCATTAAAAATTTGAAGTTGGAGAAACCTCAAAAAGAAAATAAAGATAGAAAAAAGTTCGTAATGTAACACACTCATTCAACAAACATTTATGAGCACCTACTACATGCCAGACACTGTTCTAGGCACTAACAAAGAAACTCTCTTGAAGAGTTTGCATTCTAGCAGAAAGAAGACATACAAACAAGAAATAAATTATATAGGACGCTGGAAGACCAGTGGTGTGGAGAAGAGACAAAGCTGACCAAATCATGGGGCATCCTGAGGGGGCCGGTTTGCAACTTTAAGTTTGGGTGGTCATGGTTGGATTCCTCAAAAAGGCGACATTTGAGCAAAGCCTGAAGGAACTGAGAATGTGAACCATGCAGATATCTGGGCCCAGGAATAAGTATCAGCCAGTCATTGGCGCAAAGGCAGGGACGTGCATGCCTGGAGTCTGTGAGAAAGGCAAGAAGGTCATGGGATAGGGGAAGAGAGAGAATAGGAGATTAGGCCTGAGGGGTCTGAGAGATGGCACATCTCTGCACCGGGGACTCATTGAGAGGGGAGGTGACTCAATGGATATATGTTTTCACGTGCATTTTAGGATGATCGTTGTGTGTTTTCATTTGAACAGTCTTAGTACAATATTTTTTGCTCTGCAACAACAGAATGATTTTTAAAATGGTTTCTAAATGATCTCCCCAAGATCAGACACCACAGACTGCTAAGTAGTTAACAGCCCGCCCTCTCGGGCCTGCACGTGCCCTGAAGGGGCAGCCCTTGCTACCCTTCTAGAGTGCTCGAAGTTGAGCTGGCAGAGATAGAAACAGTCTGCACGTTTCTTCTACAAAACTCGACTGGAGAGCCAAACATTTTTTGCGGTTGATTACAAAATAAAAAATAAGCCTTTGCCAACTCTGCGGGAGAAGCAAACTCCCGGAGTTTGCCTTTGCTAATTTGTCCAAGTCGTGCAGTCGTGCTGTGGTTTCACCAAATGCAGACACTGCTCCTCTCCAGCCCCAGAAACGTCTCCCGTCTCCGGCTTCTCCGCACCCCCTCCCCCCTCCCCCCGGTGGAAGCCACGGCTCGCCCCTGCGGTCACCACCTGTTCTGGCGGAACCCGCGGAGCGCGAACCTATGCCCCGGGCCCCTTCCCTCCCCGGCTCACCCTTTCCTGCTGGGCGCCCTGCGTTCCCTCGCCCAGGCCGGGCTTGCAACTTTCCTCGCAGCCTGGCGCTCGCCCCACTTGGCTGGCCCTCAAGAGACGCCGCTTCCCTCGGAGCTCCGGCTCCTGAGCTTTCCCGCCTAGGGGCCAAGGGCCCTCACCCCCGGCCCCGGGCTGGGCGGGAGGGGAGGCAGGCGCACGCGCGCCCCCCGCCCCCTGCGCCCCTCCCCGCGGGCGGCGCAGCTCCCCCTGCAGCACCTCCCCTCGAGGGGAGGGAGCCAGAGGGGCTCCCGGCGTCGCGTCGCAGACCTGCTCCGGCTGCGCGCCGCGCCGCTCTCTTCCGACAGCAGCTGCAGTCGCAGCGGCGCTCGCACTCCTGCCGGAGCCACGGGGACAAGCGCGCCTCTCCTGCGCGCCCAGCACCCCCAAGCTGTTCCCCGCGCTCATCGGCCCTGCCGCCCGCCATTCGCCGCCCGACATGGATTTCCTCCTGGCGCTGGTGCTCGGCTCCTCGCTCTACCTGCAGGCGGCCGCCGAGTTCGACGTGAGGTGAGTTGGGCCACGGGGCGCCCTCTTCTCCTTCTAGCGCTAATTTCGCGCTTGCGGTGTTGGGGTCCCCTCTCCCCGCCGGGTTGCGCGGCCAGGGCGGCGTCTCCCAGGCCAGAAGTTGGGCCACCGCACGGCGTCGGCGGAGGAGAGCCGTCGAACCGCTCTCGCAACCAGTGGCTGGCTTCCTGAGGCTGGGGAAGGAGCCCCTGCGAGTCCCGGAGCCCAGCCGCGGCTCCCGGCTCGGGAATTAGGGCCGGGGGGGGGGGGGGAGGCTCCTGGAGCCCCGCACCTCGGCTGGGAGGGCGCGGGCTGACCTCCTAAGCCGAGGTGACGCGCAGGACACCCGTGGCCAGGAAGCTCTCGGGTGTGATTTCGACGGCTCTTTGAGCTGGAAACTTCCCGGTGGCCGGGCCAAAGCCCGGCTCGACGCTGTCAGGGCCGCTCACACAAAGGGCGGGGGCGAAGGAGCGATTGGGCTTCCAGGGAGGACCCGTTTGCCCCCGCACTTGGCTTTCTTGAGGGAGGTGGACTCAAAATAAGGACTGAGAAGGGGGAGCGCTACGTGCGTGTTTGTGTATGGTACGCACGCACACACAGCTCCCGAGACCTCGGCGCGCCTGGCTGCAGCGTGCTCTGGCAGGTTCCGACAACCCCGGGCTCCGTCGCCGCTGTCACTCAGCCGCTCCTCCGGCGGCGGCGCGCGGCGCTCGGTCCGCTCGGGCGAGTGAGTGTGTTTGTGTGTGTCTGTCGCTCAGGAGGGCGTGCTCGGTTGCCCCACCTCCGTGCGGTTAGAGACCAGACCCGCCCCGAGCGCGGATCCCTGCTGCTCGCGCAGAAACCTGGCTGGAGCAGCCGGGAGAGATTTTAACCCGGTCACACCGCCATCCATCCATCCAGTCTTCCTCTTTGAGGCCCTGACCCCGCCAAGTATCCCTCTGAGCAGCCCTAAAGACAGCCGCACCTGTGTTACTTGTAATCTCGGAACGAATCAGTTCCACGATTGATTGGCTTTCTTGAACCTGGAGGGGAACACGGAGGGGAACCAGTGGAGCGCTGAGGAGGAAAAGCGCAATCACTTGTTTACCACCTGGTGGGAGGAAATAGAGAGTTCGGGGTTGTTTTGTACTTTGGGCTTGCGGGCATAAGGGGAGATAAAAGAAACGGGAATTGGAAAGATTAGGAGTGTTTTAAGAAAATGTGGGTAGCGGCCAGAGGCTATTTTATTTTATTAAAGCAATTCTTTGCTCACATTCGGGTATGTTGTGCAGTTCTGGCACACACACTTGCAGTAGGAAATACAGAAATCACATGATTATGCATAAGATTTTAAGGTAGCTTTAATTTTAAAACAGCCAATTAAAACATTAGTCCTCTGGGGGTAAAAAGTCAGGTGTGAATCTAAACAAAGAAACGATTTACCAAATAAGGCGTGAAAGTGGAATCTGGTGGATAAATTGGTATACTGAAATTGAATACTTTTAGTCCTTATTTACATGAGTGAGGAAGATAACATGAATTGTTGAATTGTTGATGCAGAGAAGTTTCAAACCACAAGGACACTTGAGATGTTAGCTACACTTTAAACTCCTCTTGGTTTTATTTATACTTTTTTATTTTTTCTGGGAACATTTTCTGCCAAAGAGTCATACCTTGGAAAGAGGTCTGTTTCATTTGATTTTTGAGGAAGGTCCCGTCTTTGTGCCCCTTTCCAAGGCAGAAATTAAAGGCAGATTTTTTTTTTTCTTTCTGCTTTGACATGTCAGATTAATACTTTTCAGTTTATGATAAATCAGTCAAAACTGGTTTTCCCCCAAGTAACAGGTGTGGGTCTTTGAGGAATCTGTTTCATTTCAAGCTTCGGAAACCACCCTGTGAGTGTCAGCCTTGAGAATTCTTGGTTTTAGCTGATGCTGTTTCCATTTAAGAAAGGATCTTCCCCTCCCTTTGCCTCTACTCCTGTCTGTAGTGTGTAGAGTATGTGTGTGTGTTTAACTCTCTGAAATTTGGAATTAGATCACAGCAGAACTGTTTTCCTGAATGTGTTTTATCCTTAAATTTCTGCAGGCATGAATGAGTTCATCGAAAATTGTTGGGCGTGATTTAAATTAAAAAAACAATAATAACAGGAAAATATTTTTAATTTCAATAGTGTCTTTATTTATTTTGAATCTTTTTGTTTGGTAGGTGGCCCAGGCAAATAGTGTCGTCAATTGGCCTGTGTCGTTATGGTGGGAGAATTGACTGCTGCTGGGGCTGGGCCCGCCGGTCCTGGGGACAGTGTCAGCGTGAGTATCATCCCCGGGGACTTCAGCTCCCTGGGAGGTGCGGCTTTCCACCATCATACATGGCTTCACTCTGCACATCAGTGGGCTCATTACTGAGCAAGTCTTGGTGGTGTGGTTACCACAGGGGGGGTTTCAGTTCCTGACTCCTTACCCTGCCCCTTTTCAAACTGAGCCAGCAGTCAGTAAGGTGCCAGCTTTGTTATTCAGAGAGCCACCTACCATGCTTATTGTGGCATCTGTCCCCAAAATCTCCAGCTCCTGTTTTCTCATCAGGCTTTTTCTTTTCTGTGCTCCAGACTTGGAGATGGGGGTAAGATAATGAGTCTAGACTATATTTACACTAAACAGACTCTGAACCTTCTAGCACTAATAAAATCCTTCCCATACCTGTTGTGGCAAGTGGCCTATTTGTAAACCTTTTTTTCCTTTTTTTTTGAAGTGAGATTGTATTGACTGTGTTCTAAATGGACCACCCACCATAATCAAATAACATCTCTGAAAAAACATTATTTTTAAGTTCTAGAAGCAATCAATATCACGTAATAAATGCCAAATCAGAACACTGATTTTTACCTTTTCCATGGATATTTTAGTGGTAGAAATCAGAGCCACATCATGGAAGTTTGAGAAATTTGTTCCCCGCAACTTTATCTGGATCTCAAAACTGTATTCCACCTCCCCTACGAGAGAATCCGTAATGATCAAGTGAATTCCTAGGGCATTGTGCTAGGCTGGTGTGTCTTGTGAGAAGATGGGAACGAAGTTGGGTTCCTTACATCCCAGTGTTTTATTGCTCATGAGAAAGGAGCTTAGAGGAGTAGAGAAGTGAAGAAGGCTGGAGCTGGACAGGGCGGAGCCTGCCTTAGAGATGTGTTGACGGTGGGAGCAATTGGGTAGATTTAAGTTCAGGAAAGCTAGGAATTCCCACAGCTGTTTTCATCTTTAAGAATTGTGCATGGTATCTGCCCTTAACTTTGCGGAGGAGTGAGAGTAACAGTCACAGGTTAACATCCCTGGTTGGATATGGAAAGGGAAAGGAGATTAAGGTTTGTCTATTACCTGTAAGCCACTGGGCCAGACTTTTTGCACGGTTAGGCCATTGCCTCTTTTTATAAGGGGAAATGATGCTAACTCCAGTTTCCAGTAAACAAAAAGAACTAGGCAAAGCTGCCGTGCCTGACTGCTTAATTGTTTTTAAGGGAAGATGGTCCAAAAGAAGAATGGTACCTGGTGGAGTCATCTTCTGCCAGTTATATGGCAGTGTCAGCAGTATTTGCACAGCTGGAGGCCACAGGGCTGGAGTTTGGAGAGCAATCCGGCTTTGATAATCAAAGGGTGGCCCAACACACACACTGTTCCCAAATAAAAAAAAAAAAAAAAAAAATGAGTAGTTTCTTTGCAGGTATGGAGGTAATTTCCTCCTTGGCTGTCTTATTTGGCAGGGCACTCCCAAAAGGAGGGTTGAAGTGCTTTGGGGTGTGCACAGTACCCCAGCCCTACCTAGGAAAAGGCTGCTCTGGCAGAAGGCCCTGAGCACAGTGGGGCACACCTTCTCTGGTGGCAGAGTGCCAGAGCAGTCGGCAGAGGCAGGGGTGTCGGGGTGTAGGGGTGTAGGAGTACATACATGCTCTGCCAGATGCACTATAAGAAAATTCCTCTGTCTCTGAGAGATTCATCAACTGTGGAATTCCCCAGAAAGAACCTCTCAGAGCTGTTCTTTTTACACGTAATCAAATTTTCTCGAGTATACACGAGCTGGGTGAGTCTGAATTTGAACAAGCGTAAAGACCTTTCCAAGTTACAGTGGCCTTACTGAATTTAAACATCCAAGCGAGTTCCTAGCAGACTAGCTTTCCCAACAGAGATGAGACACTGTTTCATTATCTTCTGTACTTCATTTTGCTTCTAACAGAACGTAAAGTGGTGAAGCATAGTATTTGATAGTATTTATCTTTTCTTTCTTTGTACTCCTTGAGATTCTGAGGAAGCTATAACAATGATAAGTCAGTTATTGAAACAGTAATGCTATAAAAACGTATAAGATGATCTTGCACAAATCACAGTTCATCTCAGCTTGGATTTGGTGAAAGTTTGAGAGGCAACCTAATGGAGGGGAACATGGACTCGAGCTAGACTGCCTGGGTTTAAATTTCTGTTCCATCCCTTATTAGCTGTTTGACCTTGAGCAAATCATTCAACTTCTCTGTGCTTTATTTTCCTCATCTCTGAAATAGATATAAAATAGTGTAATACCTCGTAGGACCGTAAATGAGGTGTAAATGAGTTATTTGTAAAGCACTTAATGCAGTTCCTGGCACAGAGTAAATGCTATGTATGTGTTTGATGAAAGTAAAGAAATATAAAGGAATACTGCTTTTGAAAGAGTGTTATGGGATGGGACATACCCATGCTATCAGATTCTTTGTTTTCTAGGCATGATAAATGTATTTTTGCATTTTACTGCCAAAATAAAAACGATGATTCTAAGGCTCTCCATGTTACAATAAAATAAAATGCCTTTAAATTAAAAAAAAGCCAGGTGGATCTTTACCATTAATATTGTAGATGGCAGAGTTGTAAAAACGAGTTCAAAGATGGATGTTTCCTTGTGTATGTGTGTGTGTGTGTGTGTGTTTCCAGAATCTCAGATGGTACAAATGTCTCTTGTCAGCTTAGAGCTCCCCTGTCTTTGTTTTGCTATAAACAGGTAGAGGAATGTAGGGGCCAGAGGTCAGCCCAAAGTAGGAAAAACAACACCAAACAGAGGCTTGCTGGTGATAAACGGAAAGTTCCTGATTAGTTTTTAAAGGAAGCTTTTATGAAATTGAAACTTTTGTCACTACATTTATTCAAGGAAAAATGCCTTGCTGTTCGTTAACTCTTATACCTGGTAATGGACTACCTATAAAAATTCCAAAGAGCTTCTGGGAAATTTAATGTGAAAATTGTTTTTGTCTTTCTGACCCTTAGATCATTTCAGAGTCCTTACCCGTAAGGAGCCTTCTCCGTTCCTTAGTAAAGGTCTGGTTCTTGTTTTTCTGAATGATTCACTTACGAATTTTCCTTCAAATTAGCACAGCAAAGCAAAAGGAAGCTATTTCCACCTAGACACAGAACCTCCCAACTTATCCCTTAGAAGATGTGTAAGTGGGGGAGACCATATCATATCTCATGCCCTAGTGCAGTGACCCTTTGGGTTTAATCCATTTGGTCGAGCATATGTAAGACATTTTGACCCTATTCCTGTGAGACAAAGAGATGTATTGACATAGAACATACTGCGTTTCATGTTCTCTTGCTACTCCCCTTTCCATGGCATTGTTTGGAGAGGCCAGTTGACTTTGCAGGGAGCTCGTATTGCTCAGCCTCCACTCCTGGTCACAGTGTCTAGCCACAGAGCTGCATTCAGCCAGACTTCTCATCCTTCCCTCAGGGACTGAGGAAGGAAGGATGCTACCCAGACAAGCATAGGAGCTGTGTTCTGCTTCCTGCCTGTGCTACCTGACATTCTATCCTAACATTCCTGCCTGGCTGCAGAAAGCAGGACCTAGTCCAGAAACAGGCAGGTTGTGTTTTCATAGTTCTTTTAGAGGTCATACTCTTGCCTTCTTTCTATCCTTTGATTCTTTGTTTTATATTCTTTTTTTTTAAGCTTTTATTTAGATTCTGATTAGTTAACATACGGTATAATATTAGTTTCAGATGTGCAATATAGTGATTCAACACTTACATACAACACCCGGTGCTCATCACAAGTGTCCTCCTTAATCCCCATCACCTATTTTACCCACACCCCCACCCACCTCCATTCTTGACCCATAAACAGGTCTCTACACATTGAGAATTTAAAACTTGATTTTCTAATTGTCTTGGGCTTTATCGACTATTGATGTGGCTCTTTGTGGTAAAATGAGAATCACAACACACTGATAGTTACATATTTACAGCACAGGGCACCCTAATTACTCAGATTGTTACAAAACACTTGTTTCTTGTTCTGTAATTATTCTATTCCTTCACTTTCCCATCATATTAATGGTACACTTCACTTTAATGATTTTAACGATTTCTCCTACCAAGTGGAGATCTGTGTAAAAAAGATTTCTCAGGGTTTGTGTATTTTATTTAAAAAAACCAAAACCGCATATGCTATGGAACCAACTCTTAACTAACAAGCAGTTTGGGACACGTGAGTGTCACTAACTTTTTATACCTGGTTAGCTATTTCAAGAGCTTCCTTAATGTAGAAAGAGTATAGAGGATCTAAATATTATATTTCTATATGGTTGTTTTTCTGTTTACCGATTTGGCTGTGTATGTGGCTATGAGAGTAGTGTTTCTGTTGAAGGCACTTTTTAGAGGTGTGAAGATTAAAATTCAAAATACGACAAATTCCAGGTTTCAACAAAGCTATTTAGTTTCTGAGTTCTTTGGCTGTCACTAAGCAATTTGTGGTTTCTGAATGAAATTATGTGAATTAGGGTGATTTTTGTATCATTTTTCCTTAAAACCAGGCAAAATGCAGATGTTCTGATATATTTTTCTGAAAAATTTGGAAAGATGTAAAACTTAAACCTAGAGTTTGACTTTGCTTTATTAGCTCTAAACCTCATTTCCTCCTCCCCCTCCAAAGGCTACAACTGTACGATTGTCAGGGAAAGTGAAACTTTTGAATTCTTATCAATGTTAAATAAATGTATAGGTTAGTGCAACAGGGGGACGGAGAAGCAGTAATTTATTCTGAAACTGTTTTGTAGTTGTTAAATAATTTTGCTGGATAATATATATTACTGGTTTAGGATTGTGGACTGTTGAAAGACTGAAGAGCAGATTGTTAAATTTCCATATTTCAAATGAAAAGGTTATTAGTGTAAGCAGAGATTTTGATTTGATCAATGAAACATTTAAATTTCATGTTTCATTTGTTACTTGCATCTGGGTTCAAAAACTTAATCGTGACAATGGAACACGATTTATTATTTTTTTTGCTCCCTATACTGATTTCCTGTCCCTCGTCACAAAATTATGTAAATTATACCTTTCTTTGATTATTTAGATTCTGAACACTTCTCTTTAAAATAATCAAGAGTCAATGAGAAATACTGGAATTGGCTTTAAAGACCATATATAGTGTTCCCTCACAGAGAGGTTATTCCTAGTAAATGCCTTTCCATTTGTAGTCAACAACCATGGTGACCTTCATTGAATGTGAATTAGCATTTTATAGGTAAACCTTCTTTATACCCATATAATCATACCTACTCCAGGAGTAACTGGGGGTCTCAAGTGGTCTTTACTGCCCAGAGCCATGTCGAAGATGGCCAGCAGGTCTTGGGGCCAGTTTAATGGAGCTGAGACACTTCACTGTCTTAATGTGATTAGTTTCCTTCTCTGTTTTTGGGGGTGGTAATGCAGATTCTGGTTCCTTTTTTTTTTTTTTTTTCTGGTAGGAATAAAAACAAGGCAGTGGACAATCTTATAACTACTTTTAGCACTAAACCTGCATCTCCAAATCCTCAAGAAGTAAAGTTTTTGATTAAGATTATTCAACTACCACTTTCCGTGGAAAGCTTATTTAAGAACACCATGTACTTTCAGTAACTTCCAGTGGTCTTGGAATGCAGATTCCAAACTAAAATCAGTGTTGAAGAAGTTTGACCTCTCAAAGAGGTAGTTCTGAGTATGTGTAGTTTTGAAAGTTAAGTTTCACAGAAATTACTTTGTTCCTTCATCCTTTCTCCTATTGGAACTGATCTTTATATAATACTTTTAAGATCTACTCATTTCCTAAGATCCCCTCATAAAGTT
Organism: Mirounga leonina; assembly: GCF_011800145.1. Taxonomy (NCBI): domain Eukaryota; kingdom Metazoa; phylum Chordata; class Mammalia; order Carnivora; family Phocidae; genus Mirounga; species Mirounga leonina. Next base: position 5,372,797 of record NW_023270702.1, read on the forward strand.
AATCTGGGAAGGTCTTAACCTTTGTGGATTAGAAATGTTAGTACTTCTTAAGCTGGGAGGTCAGGTCACGGAAAGGGAAACACTGTAGGCGCTGCAAGGTCAGCCGCTAGATCTGCCTTCAAAGACGGGCCACAGAGATGCGCTGCTGCAGAAAGTGAAGGAATACACGCACGTACTCACTGCTGGCAACGAGGCAACACTGTGTTTCTACTTGAAAACTGTCGGATAAGCTTTGAAAAACATAGGTGTGTTTTTCCTCCCTTAGTCCCTGTTACAGCAAGTGTAATAGAATTTTTGAAGGGTACTTTTTATCTGTAGAATTCATGTTGCATGCATTTCGAGTCCATTGAACTCAACTGCATGCTTTTAAAGCAATAGTCCAGTGATGCTGAGTGATTGTATGCAGCGTCCCTCAATAAGTAATGGAAGATATTCATCATGGGGGCTGGGCCTTCATCGTGGTGGAGATGAAAGGGAAGGAGAGGAGGGTTCTGAGGGCCTAATCCTCACTACTTCCCCCTCCTTCCTCACCACCACACCCAGATATTCTCACCCCTTTCCCACCAATTTGATGCAGGTTTAAAGTTTTTTCCCATCAATCTTTTAAAAATTTTTACTTTGTAAGAGAAAATGCATTTATTTCTTCAAATATCCCTCCTCAGAGCAATGAATATTATCAGCTTTTTGTGTACCTTTCAGAAAGATTTTACATACCAATGGGCAAATTTCTGTATCTTCTCTACCCTCTTTTATATAGATGAAAGATATACTGTATACATTGTTCTGTACCTTGCTTCTTTTCCTTAACAATGTATCTTGGAAAGCTTTCTTTATCATCAGTACATGAGGAGCCTGCTCACTTTTTTTTTTTTTTTTTAATGGATTTGTAGTATTCCACTGTATGGCTATACCATAGTTTTTTAATCAGTTTCTTATTGATGGACATTTGTGTTGATTCTAATCTTTTACTAATACAAACAATTCTAAAATAAGTAACCTTGAAATATACAAGAATTTTTGGATGTGTTCTAGTATTTCTGCAAGATAACTTTTTATGTGTGATCAAATGGCATATACATTTGTGGTTTTGACCAACTGGCCAGTGGTTTCTTACTTGGTAGTAAATAGTAATGGAAAAGACTGGATTGGAATGCTGACTTAAAGCTCTGGCAATTCCATATCCAGAATCTGATCTGTTGCTTGGTTCTAGGATACTCTGATCCCTGCTCTTTCCCTCAAAAGTCCCTCTGGTAGGTCAGTGAAGGACCCTTGACCCCCTTTTTCATCTGTTTCCTCTTGGAACAGAGGCAACTGGCTCATACTGGGAAGAATGGAGTGCGGTTTATCCATTTGCCAGGATTTCCACCTGACATCCTGACAATTGGTTATGTATTTTTTATGGATGTGAGGTCCTTTTTCTTGTAAGAAAGATTTACACATTATTTTAGGAATTGCTTAATTCATTGACCTTTTATTTGTAGGTCAGTGATAATTTTTATCACTTTCTATAGAGGATTTTCTTTTTTATTATTAGGATTATGTAGAAGTTTAGTATCTGAATAAAGTTTTTTGGGACACCTGTTATAAAAGATTTTCAGGAAATATTTAAATACTGTTGTGTCAGAATACTTTAATAAAGTGACTTTAAAACCGTAGAGGCATAACTTTTCCATTAGTGATTCTAATCATTATCTTAATTATGTATTAAAATCATTTTATTTAACAAAATAAATGCATGCCTAAGTGAAAAATTAAAAGACTCGAAGAAAGAGAGACGGTAGTGAAGGTAAGTCTTTCTAACTTCCCTGTTTTCCTGACACCTAGTTCTAGCCCCCAGGAACTGTTTCCTATTGATCTTTGCAGAGATTTGTAAGCATTTGTGAATTATCCTTGTTTATAAATTGATAGCATAAAGTAAGAACTATTCTGTATCTTCTTTATCATATATTACATTTTATTTTATTTTTTAAAATTTTTTTCATATATTACATTTTAGAGACCAGTCCTTATCAGTTCATGTAAACTTGACTCATCCCTTTAAATACACCTAACTAATTTAAAAATCCCTATTTATGCATATTTAGGTGATTTTCAATATTTTGGTTTATGAAATGTGCTGCAGTCAATATCTTTGCATATTCATCATCACTGTTATATACATTTAGATGTGGGAGAGTTATAGGGACATCCTATTTTTATGTAAGTACAGTAATTGAAGAACTCATTTTATTTTTATAAATCATCTTCTATAAAATATGTTACTTCCTAAAGGAGATTAAATCATGGATGATACTATACAGTGGAAACCTTCTATTCAGCCACTTTTTATTTTTGATTCCTTGAGAAGATAGTTTAAAAGAGAAATAGAATTTGTTTCTTCCTTTCTATTTGTTTATATTCTACTTTGTTTGGGGAAGGATATGAAGTGGCTTTCAGGAATGCATGCAATAAAATAGGAAAACAGAATTAACAAGGGCTAGGGGATAAAAAAAGAAAAGGGTAGAATAAAAGGTAAGATGTCAGGAGGAGAGTTATTAACATGCAGATATGTCAGGCATAGAATCCTAACTATGTCTTATAATTTGGCTGTTAGCTTCTGGTAGCCAACAGAAAAAGAAAAGCGTTATTGCTCATATAATTCATGATGTTTGTTAGGGGAAAATCAGACCAGTTAGCTGGGGGAAATTATGGCTTTTCCCACATGTAGTTCTGAAAGAAGACTTTCATGTGGTCCTTCACAGAGTGGGAGTGAATGGTTGAGTGGAAGGGGCCACAGCAACATTTCTGTCATGAAGCCGGTGGTGGTTTTACAAAGCTATTTCATAGAAGATGCTCTGATCTAAGATGAGGCCCCCTACTCTAAAAGTGCAGTTCATGGGAAGTTTAAGAAGCATTATCTACATACTTAGCTTTCTGATATCTCCGCTCAATCCAGCCGAGAATATCTGTGATTCGTGAACTCTTAAGGGCTTTATGGCAAATTCCAGTTTAGAAAAGACAGTTTTAAGTTAGGATCACTAACAACATCCTGAAGTTTGCTGTATTATTAAAGTCTACCCCATGCCTACCTCTCTCTCTCTCTTTCCCTCTTCCTCTCCTCCTCTCCCTCTTTATCTTTCTTTCCTTCCTTCCTATGTAATTTAAACATCAGTCAACAGTTGGTAGAGTTGGTATCCAGAGGCATTGTGAATGGAGTGTAGATAGATGTCTCCTCTGGTCCAGTATAAGGAGGTTCTGCAAATAAATCAGTGGGAGAATTTTTTTTATATCAATTTTTTTGAGTTACTTTTGTATTCATTGGATATCAGTATAAAAGCTCATCACCATTTTGCTATGGTCTTATTCATCTCTAAGCAAATTATGGCTTGGGATAAGAGATGAGGCACAAACATTGCTTCCAGGCATCATTTATCCTACTTGAGCTGTTCCATGAAATAGGGCCAGTGAACCCAGGAACAACAAACTCCTTGACCAGTGCTCATTTCCCCAGAGCTCTGGATTGTTACAGATATGCAGAGGAGCCAAAATGACCCTTGGTTGTTATCCCAGTTCCCCTGAATCTCATGAAGGATTGCTTTAAATAAGCCACTTAGGCCTGAATAGACTCAAAGCAGAATCTGTAGTGAGTATTCTTCATGTTCCTAACCAGTCTCAAACTTAACTCCTTTTCACTGGGATGTGAGGAAGCACTGATTTTCCTGCAGTCATGCAGTCCCGGGGCAATGGAATCTGAAACCCTGATACACACATGTCCTCAGATAGTCTCTCTCTCCGAGAGAGAACTCAGTGTGTGTCTTAAGAGGGCACCAATCCAGGAAGTACCCCATTTCCTTGGGAGAAGCAAAGAAAGGGGCTTTGAATGCCTCTCCTCAGAGATCTGCACCAACCAGGAATCGAACCAGTGCCGAGAATTGTTACCCTGTGTCAGTCAACCTAGAAGGGAGCTAAGGAATTTACATTGCTAGAGCCAAGACCTTCTATTTTTTCATGTGAACAAATAAATGATCTGTTATCAAAGATAATAGAATGCAGCCAAAATAATTTGGCTTGAAAAAATTTCAAAGTGATATCAGTCAGTACAACCATAAAAAAATACTAGTAGCATAGCCTAATGTGATTGACAGCGCATCCTTGGGAATCTACCAGGGCAAATTAGTTGCAAGATGTACACCCAGTTACTAAAAATTAATTTGTTACAAAGTATAGAGTTCAGTTAAATAATATCAAATTAAATCAATTTTATATTTTAATGCTTTAAGCTTTTCAGTTTTCTGATTTAATCAATTAATAGTAGTGCATAATTAAAGAGATAATTATGGTCATAATGGAATTTTTAATAAAATTACTAATAAAGCCAGCATAAAGGAATACATTAAAGTCCAGATAGGATAAAATTTTATTATGTGTGGTAAAATAGTGACAGATATCTATGTGTTCATTCCATATTCTTTCATAGATTCTCTCAACAATTTTAGTTCTTAGTCTAATAAAACAATGTTAAATGAACTTGTTACTATGGAAGGAAAACAATATGAATAGGCAAAACAGTTTCTTAGTTTTAGAATATAATAGTTGATTTTGGAGAAAAAAAGTATTTTCCTAGTTGTATTTTATTAGAAACCCTCATTTTCTGCCATACGCTAACTAAAGACTGGAGAGACATCCTTGGTATGTACTAGATGTCATGGGAGAGCCAATTTGAGACAAAGGATTTGCTGTCAGCTATTTGCATGTGGATAATCTAGAGTCAATTAAATTTTAAAACTGAACACTTCACTTGGTCAGTATCTTTTTAACCATTCTGTAGATTAATGATAAAAATTCTCCAGAACTGACATGTTTTCCTATTGTAACATCATCAGATCACAAGTTTAAGGTTGCCTTTTATAGATATTATTGATTTATGGTGAGATTTTAGGAAATAGGTCATCATGGTTTAAATTTGTACTGATATACACAAAGGAAGAAACAATTGGATTTATGCTTACTTTGCTGAAAATAATGTTGTTTTTCAAAAATCCTTAGCCTTATTTTCATACATTAGAGTTCTCAAGCTCAGTTTCTAGGAGAGATCCCTAAATGGTCAAAGGTATGTGTTGCGACATTTACAGAAACTAATTCCACAGATACACTATCCAAATATAAGCTTCCTGCCACCCAAAATATTTTTCTAAAGCCAATGTCGCAACTCTTATTTTATTTCAGTGTTAAGATTTGTAGGTACTTAGTAATTACCTGCCAAATGTTTGCATGCCAACAAATAGCAAATAGAAAAACACAAATTGCAGCTCACACTTAGCTATATATATTTTTTTTAACATGCATGGGTATTTAGAGCTGATTTATATAGATATTACTAGGGTAATAGTTTCTACTGGATAAATAGTCCCATGTTCATATGATTACATAAATATTTCATGATGTTTCACATAGATAATGGCGGTTTCAAAGTCCTTTGTCCCTTGGATTTGGATTGAGTTTTAAAATCATCGATGAGGGCGCCTGGGTGGCTCAGTTGGTTAAGCGACTGCCTTCGGCTCAGGTCATGATCCTGGAGTCCCGGGATCGAGTCCCGCATCGGGCTCCCTGCTCGGCACGGAGTCTGCTTCTCCCTCTGATCCTCCTCCCTCTCATGCTCTCTGTCTCTCATTCTCTCTCTCTCAAATAAATAAAATCTTTAAAAAAATAAAAAATAAAAAAAAATAAAATCATCGATGAATTAAAAGATTCATCATATTATCTTGGCATCTATTAAGACATTCCCATGTATAGTTTTTCCCAACTAAGGCAGAATTATTTTTTTTTAAACTATTTGGGGAATTGGGGAAAAACTATAAAGAAATGATTTGTAGATGTGTTAAATGTTCTGTTCTCTAATCTTCTGTTGGATTCTGATGAATTCTGTAGCTCTAATACTTAAAAAGTAGTGGTTTGAAAGTTGGGATCATCCAAATTACTTAAAATGCTATTCATGGGATCTGTTGTCCTGGATGTTGGTGTCTTAAATGCCCGGTGTCGGATAGTTGTCTAAGAACAGAGTTTGCCAGGCTAATATAAACATTTTTGACAAGGAGAAATGAAGCGTGAAATTTAAGGTTGGGGTGTGGAGAAATTTTTAAAGCTACTACTATTAGGGGTGAGAGGGAGAAGGACAGTGTCAGGCGGGACCTTTCCCTTTCATGCATGTACCTGGCATTTGTTACCTGTGAAAATGTGCATATGTCATGCTGTGCTCTTTGCTTAAGAGGCTTGTGTGACTCCTTATCTGTCTTCTTAATCTGGGGCATTTCATTATTTCCTTTCCAAAGGTTATGCTTGGCCTAACATTTGGGCATTTTATAATGAAATTTACAGTAAACTATATACTAGAAGATAGGCATACCTTTGGATAATAACTGGGCCAGTTCCTTCGGGTTTTCTTATCTCTCATTTTTTTCATGTCCAAAAACCCAAGATTGATTTCAAATCTGTAGACCTGTGTTTTGCAGGCTAGAAAACTAATCTCCAAACAGTTTAGTTTCTCTAGATTATATTACTCACAATTTCATAAAATCATCAGAGTGCTTATTATTTTTAACCATGCCTGATATCACTGAGAACCCTCAGCAAAGTGCATAGTATCAACATTCAGCTGAACTGAAGCAGTGGTTCTGGGGCAAGTCGCAGGAGAGAGTTCTAGACTCTAGAATATGAGTGGCTTTGCTGTCAATGTCGCATGTGTTTACTACTGTGGCTGTGAGAAACCCTATCAGGAGAAGATGGGACAGATTTTTCTATATTATCTGCTACTGATGAATCCTATTTTAGTGCTTCTCACAGTGGGGTTTATACCATAAAAAAATACATGTAGGGCATTTATTTGGGGCAGCTTTCACAAAAATTGTGGTGACCGCTGCCTGTGAAAATTTCCTTAGGCATCAATAGAGAATAGACTCCAGAAGCTTCCTGGAAATAATCTACTCTGGGTTTAACATTGCTTTGATTTAAAATGCAGTTTTGTATAGTTTTAAAATGCAAATTTAAAAACAGGAGACATGGGCTAAAATTTCATGCTAGAAATCTTATTTAATGGATATACATATTGATACCATAAAATTTACTAAATCTGTGTGTGTCAAGGCTGATTTATATAAAGTAGGAGAAATGTGACCCAACTTTAAGATATTATAAGACAAAAATAAACTATACAGAACTGTTTGGCTGCTTAGGACTAATATAACTAGTTAGAAAATAATGATGTTTGCTATTCTTTATTGTTTACCTTTATTTAAAATCATTTAATATATTTTTCTTGATAAATTTGATTATTCAAAATTGGCAACTAAAGAGTATTAAAGAAACGGTATCCTTTTATATTTTTCCCTTTTAATCCATAACTGTAACCATAAGCAATTTTCCTTAATATGTGATCCAGAATGTAATTTGCAGTTTATGCTTTGATTCATTTTCAGCTTTTTGCTAAGATTGTACCTGATATTTATTATTCTATTTTAAGAAATGTGTCAACATCAAGATATGGTGAGTTCTTTTAAAGTTAACAACATCAACAACAATAGATACAAAACACTAATTTGTTATGAACCTAACCAATGTGGAAAAAAACCTTCTAACAAGCAGATATATATATATATATATATGTATATATATACACATATATATATATATGTATATATAACAATATGTGTGCCTTTAAAAATACAGAACAATCATTCTGGATCAATAGTTAAATTATTACTTCAATTGAATCAATTTGGTCTTGGACTATTTCTCTTCTGCTATTACCCCAAAGAAGGCTCCATTCAACTAATTTTAACTTATGCAAATAAATGCACAAATCAAAAATAAAAGTGGATATTTTATGCTTTAAAGAGGGAAGGTGTTAATTCACAGAGAAGTAATAAATCATCTCTTCCCTTACCTGTAGGACCTCTAGGCTGGTCAAACCCTAACCATGATTAGTATTGTTTCAAGTTTCTTCCATTTCCTTTCGTTAAACTGGGTTATTTATGTATCTTCAAGTGAAGTGGCTGAGCTTTCACAGTAATTCTTGTTGCTATTGACAACCAAAGCAGCCATGCAAGAAGAAAATGCTGTGGAAGGAAAGAAAAAACAAACCTTAACATTTCCTCCTCAAAGTTGGAGAGAAAAGGGAATACAAAGTATGTAAGAAACAGGTAAGTAAAGATCTGTCAACTAAAAAACTGCCAGCTTTGGTTACTAATTGATCCAAAGTTTTAATTTTTTTCAGATATTTTGTCCAACACTCATTTAAATAAAAGGATACCGTCTCTTGGAACCAAAATTAATATTCTGAAAATGAAAAATTGGATTGGAAGGTACAGTGCCACAAGAGGTCTGAAATACTCTGATTTAGAATTTGGACTATGAAAGAATAGCACAACTTCAGTTATTGGTTAATATTTTTGTTACAAAATGTTTTTGAATGACAAAATGGTGACTAAAATATTACTATTTTAAACATGTCCTAGATTTTTTTTTTTTGTTTCAGAAAAGCACTGAGCGTTGAATATGTGTTAAGTCTCCGGGAATGTAACAAGTTGCTAAATACCCAAGTCCAGCCTCCTTACAGAGAAAAGATCTGGAATTTCTTTTTTTGGACATTTGTTTTGCAGCTTTCTACGTCTTAAGGCAGAGAATAGCCAGGATAAGGTGCCAGCTCAAAGGTTAGATGAACATATTTCTTGAAATAATTATGGCTAACCTATGTCTTGAAAGGCATAACCTTTAATAATAACTTTACAGAGCTATCAATAAAACTTAACATTAGTTGTGTTTTTGAGTTGCCTATTTGGGGGAAAACTATATTTTTTATGTGTTTATTCTGTTCATAATTATATAATTATATAAGTTCATTTTCCTTCAGTTATTACAGTAAACTTTTTCCTTTCAGTTTATTTCCTTTCTCCTGTCTTATGAATGTAATAAATTGACCTCCATTCTAACCTAAAGGACAGTTTATATTTTTAATACTTAAAGAAGGAAATTAAAAAAAAAAAAACTCACCAAATGAAATTACTAACACCAGCCTATCATTAACCTGAGGGAATTGTATCTCATATTCATTAATTCTCCTTGGAAAAATTCAGGTAAGAAATATTTTTATTGTATAAAATATATAAGATGTTATAATAGGACCTATGAGTATTTATGTTATATTGTTTTGGTACATAAAAGGTTCCTTGTTTAAAATATTTTTGGGGGGCGCCTGGGTGGCTCGGTTGTTAAGCGTCTGCCTTCAGCTCAGGTCATGATCCCAGGGTTCTGGATCAAGCCCCGCATTGGGCTCCCTGCTCAGTGGTAAGCCTGCTTCTCCCTCTCCCACTCCCCCTGCTTGTGTTCCTGCTCTTGCTATCTCTCTCTCTCTGTGTCAAATAAATAAATAAATAAAATCTTTAAAAATTAAAAAATACAATATTTTTGGAAGTGAATAATGTCACTTAATGAATCACCCTTATGGCACTTTAGTGGAAAATTTGGGTGAAATATGTGAAATTCTATTTAATGGAATTGGGGCCAAGAAGACAATGTACATTGATAGGTGAAAGATACTATCACATGTCTTAGAAAATATTTTTAAGAGAGGATTTTAATAAAAACATTTGGGGAAAAATATGATAGTGCAAGAAATAAAAGTTAAGGAATTTCTTTGTTCAGGGAGACTAAAAAATCACAGTGTATGTATCTTATAATTGGTAAGAGTTATAGGATTAACTAGCAGAGCTATGGCTGAGGTTAAGGAGGCAATGCCAAAGAAAAGTACAATTGACCCTTGAACAATAGCGGTTTGAATTGCATGGGTACTCTTATGCATGGATTTTTTTAAAAATAAATACAGTACAGTACTATAAATGTACTTTTTCTTCCTTATGATTTTCTTAACATTTCCTCTAGCTTGCTTTATTGTAAGAAGACAGTATACAGTATATAATATATAGTATATAATACATATAGCATTAAACTGTTTATGTTATCGGTAAGGCTTCCAGTCAACAATAGGCTATTAGTAGTTAAGTTTTGGGGGAATCAAAAGTTATACATAGATTTTTGACTGCATGGGGGTTGGCACTCCTAATCCCCATGTTGTTCAAGGGTCAACTGTAGAATGTGGGCTTTGTAACCAACAGATCTAGGTTCAGGACCTATTCCTGTGACTTACCAACTGGCCATGAGTGCCTCATGCAGAACAGTTCTTGATAAATGTTTGCTGTTATTAGTGTGTGGTCACTATATAGAATATATAGAGAAAACAAGATATAAAAATATATAGAATACTTAGAACACCCTAGTGTTTGACTAGGGTCCATCTTAATACTCATAGTATAGCATGTTTTTAAATACATTTGTTTCTATGCCCATTTTTTTTTCTAAAAAAGATTTATCTATTTTAGAGAAAGAGAGAGTGTGGGGGTAGGGCACAGAGGGAGAGGGAGAGAGAGAATCTCAAGCAGACTCTGTCCTGAGCATGGAGCCCATCTCGGGGCTAGATCCCACAAACCTGAGATCATGATCTGAGCTGAAGTCAAGAGTTGGACACCTACCTGACTGCTCCACCCCGGTGCCCCTATATGCCCATTTTTGAAAGTAATCAGTTGGAAGTAGGAGATTTCTCACATCATTCATTTATAAAATAAAACTTCCATTGAATAGCTGTCTGTGTTTCTGAACCATTCCTTTCCTACTTCTCAGTATCCATTTGTAAACCTCAGAGTAGACTATGGTTTTCATTAGCTAACCAAAGGAAAAGGAACCAAAGGAACTAGAACATTCAGAGTTACTGTGATTTATTTGACAAACATTTGAGAGCTTACTAGAAGCAAGGAGCTACGTTAAGTGCGGGAGAGATACAAAGATTAGTAAAACATAGACTCTTGTTTGTGAGGAGCTAATTTGGTAAGATGATTGTCTCTTATTCCTTCTAGGATTCTAAAGTAGGAAAGAGTTAGGGATGAAGAGTTGAGGTTGTTCAGAGGAAGAGACTCTTCTTGCTGGAGAGGACCAAAGAAGATTTTATGGACTTGGTGGTGTTCAGTTGAGTCATTCATTGAACAGTTATATATATTGAGTGCTATTACCTTCTTGATTATCTCTGTACTACAGATAACCACTTGCAGATATCATCTCGATAAGATGAAGCTCTAGGCATCCATGTTGTTCACTGTCAGTGTTGAAGGCCCACATATTAGGACAATACTGGGTGAGAAGTATGTTTTGACTAGGATACTGCAAAAGCATATCTCAGGGGGCAGGATCCCAGCCCAGGAGTGATGGAGTAGTGCCCCAACTAAATCCTGAGGGATAAGTAAGTCAAGTGAAGGGCACTCTGGCAAGACAGAAAGGTGCATTGAAACTTTAGAAGCCAGAGTGTGGGGGCACATTCTAGGAATTGTAAACACCTTGCTCTGGCATGGGGTATGTGTTTGAAGGGCATCAGATTAAGAGATGCAGTGGGAGAAATAGCAATTGGCTGACTCATGGAAGGCCTTCGATGTCATCTTAAATAGATTAGCCTTTGTCCCAGAGTTGCAGAGGAACATTGTAATGATGTTAAACAAGGAAATTACATAATCAAATTAAATTTCAGAGCTTGTAAGCTGTGCTAATAGGGCAGATCTAGCATACAGGTGAATTTAGTCTCGTTCACAGAGTATTTTAACATTTCTTGAGATAGCTGCCAGTATTTGACAGGAAACATGGATATCAGGCTTTGTTGAAAAATCAGTAGTCCTGCATTACTGCAAGGAATCGGTGGGCTGCAGTTGCTCAGCCGCTGTCCCGTTTGGAAGAAGCACATACGCCATTTTGCCATGGGGCTCACTCCTTCAGGGCAAATGCCTGGGACCTCTAGGCACTATAGGTTGTGGGGCTAATTTCTGAATGTTTTCCTGATTGGCCGTTTAGAGAATAGCTTTCTGAGGCTCAGGATTCGAGGCTATTACAGTAAACCTGAGAAATTAGGTTTTATCTTAAGTAGTAGAGGTAAGAACGGAGAAAAGGATAGGGACTGATAGGTACTTTTAAAAAGGGAGAGAGGGAGAGGCACGCAGCCTCAGGACGGTGGTGGGGCGCTCGGGCTTTGCAGACAGCCACCACTGGTGTGGCGGCTTTTGCCACTAGGAACTGTGTTTTTGAGAAACTTACTTCACCTTTCTGCACAATAGCTTCTTTCTTGTGAAAATATAGTTAAGAGCCCTACATCATAGGGTTTTTATGAGGATCAAAGGTGAAAATGCTTACAGAGCACTTGGCTCAGTAACTGGCTCCATGTTAATTCACATTCAGTAAAATGGTGGCTGGTGGTGATGATGATGGTTATGGAATGAGGAAGATAGAACCAAGGATGATGCCCAAGTTTCTGGTGTGTTATTTAGTGACCTAGAGAACATTGAAGAAAGTGCAGATGACGACTTCCACGCTGGATGTGGTATTTTCGGGGGGCTTATGAGACTCTGCAGTGGAGGGTGTGGTATGTGGTTGGATTCTGGGTCTGGAGCTTGGGGGGCGAGATCTGAGCGGGACCCAGGCTGTGATTTGATGATCTTTCCACCAGTGTCCTACACGAACCTTACTCCCCACCGTCAGTCAGCTTCTTCAGTCAGCATTGATAATCATCGCTACTATGTCCATAGAGGATCAACTTTATTTTTATTTATTTTTTTTTTTTTAAAGATTTTATTTATTTATTTGACACGGAGAGAGAGATAGAGCTCAAGCGGGGGGAACGGCAGGCAGGCAGAGGGAGAGGGAGAAGCAGGCTCTCTGCTGAGCAAGGAGCCTGATGCGGGGCTCGATCCCAGGACCCTGGGATCATGACCTGAGCCGAAGGCAGCTGTTTAACCGACTGAGCCACCCAGGCGCCCCGAGGATCAACTTTAAATGGTATATGAAGATTGTGGGAGAGGTAAAAATACTATGTTACATGTTGGCTGAAATGTTATCTACTCGTTTTAAGTTTTCGAAAATAAAAAAAATCCTTTTCCAGTTTACCATTTTGGCTGGGAGAAATCACCCTGTGCAAACAATACGTCCTCTTTTCCCCTTTGGGGGTTTTTCTGTTTTACATCACTGTGACTCCTAATTCTAAGCAAATATTCAACTAAAGATGAATCATTGTTAGGAATAAATGACCACACTTATTTTAGAAGTTTGTATTCTTTCTTCACTGAACGTATTCAACACGAGCCCTGCCTCAAGTCCTGGCTTAGACGCCACCTTCTCTTCTCGGCATTCTTACTTTAGCAGGGAGAGGTCTCCTCTCCTTGCTCTACATTGAGTTGCAACATTTGCATTGAGCCTGTCTCACACTGCCCTACACTGTGGTGATTTGTGGATCTGTGTCTTTGGTTCTGCCAGACTGGTAGTTCCGTGAAGCTGGTGACTGTGTCTTATGCATCTTTCTGCCTGGTGCAGTAGCTTCCACTGTGCCCTGTCCGGTTCAGCTCAGCTCAGCACACTTTTGAAGGTATAAGTACCAGGCATGTCTGTATACAATGGATAAAAAAGATAAATAGGATGTAATCTTAATAACCAGATTGTGGTTTTTCAGGAAGGACAACTTACTGGGAAAATGAATATATTTAATTTGCCTGTCTTATGACCTATGTTATAGATCATAGATCTTAACTCTTGATTAAGATTCCAAGAAGAAACCAATTTACATGCTTGAAAACACATAAAATATAATCTGTGGCATCTGCTGCTTACAGTCCATTGATGTTCACAATGATGGATAGACTCCTGAATCTTTGAGGACAAGGCCCTCCAGGCTGACACTGCCTTCACTGTGAAGGACTATTTTCTGCTGGACCCTATCACAGTGGACTGTCCTTGTATTTCTAGATCCTCTGCTGCTTCATGTGTCTCTGGATTTGCCTGTGCGGCTGGTTCTTGAATGAAGGGCACGACACCCATCCACATGGTGAATTCCTTCTCATCGGTTAAGATTCAGTTCACATTTCCTCCTGTAAGCCTTTCCTGATATTTTTTCCTACCCTTACCTCTTTGCAGAGAAATTCCTTTTTCTATATTCTCTTAACACTTTGTTCGCCTGTCATGTCTGTCTTTGCCAGGAGACTGTGCTATTTCAGAGCAGGTATGGTGTATTTAAAGAGCTCAGAGTTGGGGCACCTGGGTGGCTCAGTCTGTTGAGCATCTGACTCTTGATTTTGGCTCAGGTCATGATCTAGTTGCCCTGAGATCAAGCCCTGCATCAGGCTCTGCACTCAGTGTGGAGTCTGCTTGAGATTCTCTCTCTCCCTCTCCCTCTGCTTCCACCTGCTCTCTAAAATAAATAAATCTTAAAAGAGAAATAAAGAGCTCAAAGTCTAATGGAACTAGATAAGGAAAATAACTTTGTAATAATGATCATATAGCATGGTTATATATATATATGAATATAAACATATATAAATAATTTATGATAGAAGTGTGCTTATGAAAACACTGAGAGGCTTTATGACAGCACTGAGAAGGACTCCAAACTCAGAATGAGGGTCTAAAACAAATCTCGGAGATAGTAATGTTTAATCTGAGTAGTACTGAAGCCTGAATGGGTATTAGTCCAGCAGACAATGGAAGGAAGGACATTGCATGGAAAAGCATGGAGGTATCAGAGTATGTTGTTTTCTGGGAACTGCAATTAGTTGGTGTATTTGTGGATGTGATTGCAGAGGAGGCTGGTGGGATAGGCAGGAGTCAAATCAGAGCTGTGGTGTTGGTGTTTGAGTTACTACGATGAGCTAAGTAAACATGCTGGGGAGTTGGTGACTGAGTGAGCATAAGGAGGAGAATGGCAAGGTCAAATCATGGGTTAGTGAGGTGCCTGTAATCGCAGGTCAGGCCTGGTTGAAGTCCACAGTACTGGAGGCACAGAGGCCATTGTATCATCACTTATTTAGTCAATCCTTTACTGATGGTCATTTAGGTTGTTACTAAATTTCTGCCTAAGGTTCTTCATCAGATAAATTTAGAACAATTTTTTTTTTTTTAAGATTTTATTTATTTATTCATGAGAGACAGAGAGAGAGAGAGAGGCAGAGGGAGAAGCAGGCTCCCGCGGAGTAGGGAGCCCGATGTGGGACTCGATCCCAGGACCCTGGGATCATGACCTGAGGCGAAGGCAGACGCTTAACCATCTGAGCCACCCAGGCGCCCAATTTAGAACAATTAATGAAATAATGTTTTCCTAAAAAAGCAGGAGGCCAAACTGATGAATGCCTCTCACATCCTGTAAATCTGTGCATAGTCACAAAAGGGATTCCATTATTTTAATAGTAAATATGTGGCTCAACTCATTATATATCAGTGACTCTTTTAAACAAGGATTTTGATTGCTAAAAGAAGTGAGAGTAGTCACATTAAATTTTGCTGGCCTTTTGTGATGATTGCTCAGTAAACCTCGAAATTATAGCATCATCTCCCCAGCTAAAACAAATTACAATAATTTTTAACAAAAACAAATACTTTAATATGCCTCATTATATTCTAATGAATTCTTACATTACAAAGTCTGATGTCTTGTAGATTTCTTTCTGCTCCTTTCCAAAACCGTCTCCGACTCTCTTAAACTATGTAATTGATCATTTCCTCTTCTGTATCCTTTACCTGCATCTCTTATGAAGACATCTTTGCTTACTTCTGTCTCTCCTTACTAGACTTACCCTGTTGAGAATGAGGACTTGGCATCTTATTGATTTGTATTCCCTCAGTTCTTAATACAGTGTTTTAGACACTGGCACTTTTCTTCTTTGACGTCTTTATAACGTTCATTATAGCTAACATTTCATTGAGCTCTTACTATGAGATGGGTACTGTCCTAAGCACTTTATTTGGATTTTTCTCCATCGACTCTCCCAACAACCCTATGGATAAGTTCTATATGCACCCCGTGGGTTTACTATTTCTTTAGTAAAAAATGGGAATTCTGGCTACTCTGTCTGGTTTAACCTATGATATGCATTTTAGAGCAGAGAGAATCTGGGTAGTCTGCATATGTCTCATGTTTCCTAAGTAGTAGAGCTGGGACTCCAGGGGTCTAACTCTAGCATCTGTATTCTTAAACCCTTCTCAAGAGTGCATTGAGAAGTGAACCATGGCTCACAAGTTAAGTAATAATAATTGCCAAGGTGTGCATATTATTCTACTGGTGTTTATAAATTTTTCCCATTTTTGTATTTGAAAATTTTCAAATCCACAGAAAAGTTGAAACTGTAGGAACAACAAACACCCATATACTCTTCATGTACAACCATTAACATATTGTACATTTTTTCTCTCTTGCGCTGAACCATTTGAAAGTAATTTAGAGACATAATGACACTTGATGCCTAAATATTTCAGCATGCATCTCCTGAGAGCAAGGACATTTACGTACAAACCACGATATAATTATCATACATAAGAAATTTAACATAGATACAATAATATCATGTAATAAACAGTATATTTAGATTTCCCCAATTATCCCAATAATGATTTTTATGGATTTTTTTTTCTTTTGTATCCAGAGCCAATCAAGGATTACTTAGTACATCTAGTTGGCATTCCTTCTTGGTCTCCTTTGGTTTGAAACAATTCTACAACTTCTCTTTTTTTTTTCTTTTTTTTTTTCCTTCTTGACAATGACTTTTTCTTTTTTAAGATTTTATTTATTTATTTGACAGAGAGAGACACAGTGAGAGAGGGAACACAAGCAGGGGGAATGGGAGAGGGAGAAGCAGGCTTCCCACAGAGCATGGAGCCCGATGCGGGACTTGATCCCAGGATGCTGGGATCATGACCTGAGCCAAAGGCAGATGCTTAACGACTGAGCCACCCAGGCGCCCCGACAATGACATTTTTTAAAGAGTCTACATCAATTGCTTGGTAGAATGTTCCACAGTCAATTCAGGCTAAACCTTTTTTGCAAGAATATTACATAGGTGATCATATATTATGATACTCGCTTTGCACATGATGTAGTTCTGTTTTTGGTGATGCTAAATTTGATCACTTGATTAAGGTTCTGTCCACCAGATTTTTCCACTGAAAGTCACCTTCTTTTTATGAGTAAGCTGTCAGATGATACATTGAAACTGTTCAAATATCCTTTTTCCCAGCAAACTTCTAACCAGTGAAAGTTTTAACATCTGTGGATAATTTTGCTCAAATTAATTATTTCAATGGTGGTTGTAAACTTGCCTTTTTCAAATTCTGTCATTACTTCTACATGTTAGCTGGCATTCTTCTGTAAAGAGGAACCCTGTCCTCCTTTTTTAGAATCATTTTGGACATACGGATTCTTTTGTTACTTAATTGTTATCAGTTACTATTCTTATTTTTCTTGGTGCTCAAATTATCCCAGATTTGGCCAGTGGGAACATCCCCACGCAAGCTTCTATGTCCTTTTCACATGTTTCCATCATTCTTTGAATCATCCCTGCTTTTTGTCACAGCAAAATATCCCAGCCTCCCTGACTCAGCCCTGATTCCTTTTATTGTGGAATGGTATTTAGAAACAAAGATCCAGGGGTGCCTGCCTGGGTGGCTCAGTTGTTAAGCATCAGCCTTCAGCTCAGGTCATGATCCCAGGGCCCTGGGATCCAGCCCCGCATTGGGCTCCCTGCTCCACTGGAAGCCTGCTTCTCCCTCTCCCACTCCCCCTGCTTGTGTTCCTGTTCTCTCTCTGTCAAATAAATAAATAAAATCTTTAAAAAAAAAAAAAAGAAAGAAAGATCTGGGGGCTGGGTATACCTATTGTTGCTCTTCACCTACTTAAAAAACAAAACAAAACCGGGCACCTGGGTGGTTCAGTCTTTAGGTGTCTGCCTTCAGCTCCGGTCATGATCCCTGGATTGAGCCCCACATGGGGCTCCCTGGTCCGTGGGAAGCCTGCTTCTCCCTCTCCCACTCCCCCTGCTCGTGTTCCCTCTCTCACTGTGTCTCTCTCTGTCAAATAAATAAATAAAATCTTTTTAAAAACCCCAAAAAACAAAAAACAAAACCTACTTCACACTTCCAAATAAATAGTAATTTCTTACGTGTTCATAAAGTTTCATTTGACATTAGTCTAAATTCCACCCTTGTATCACATTAAAAGCAGAAACGTTAAAATTGCAAATAAATGCAAAATGATAGCACCTTTTAGATTTATTTTTTATTTATTATTTTTTTAAAGATTTTATTTATTTATTTGACAGAGACAGCGAGAGCAGGAACACAAGCAGGGGGAGTGGGAGAGGGAGAAGCAGGCTTCCCGCTGAGCAGGGAGCCCGATGTGGGACTCGATCCTAGGACTCTGGGATGATGACCTGAGCCGAAGGCAGCCGCTTAACGACTGAGCCACCCAGGCGCCCACACCTTTTAGATTTTATAAGTGGAAAGGGATAGTGCTTAATTATGTTAAACAGAAGTTGGTTTGAGATACAAAGGTGCAGATGCAGGCACTTATTTTCTTTGGTGGACTTCAGGAATTAAAAATTAAATAGTGAGGGATGCCTGGGTGGCTCAGTTGGTTAAGCATCTGCCTTCAGCTCAGGTCAGGATTCCAGGGTCCTGGGATCGAGCCCCGCATTGGGCTCCCTGTTCAGTGGGGAGCCTGCTTCTCCCTCTCCCTCTGCCTGCCACTCCCCCTGCTTGTCTGTCTGTCTGTCTCTTTCTGTCAAACAAATAAAATCTTAAAAAAAAAAAAAGTTAAATAGTGAGTGTGGAAATAGGTAATTGGTAAATGTCCCTGAATTAGATGTTCCCAAAGACAAATATAAGGTTATGTCAGACAACTCTTGGAAGATGACCTTATATAGGCCAGAAACTCTTCGTTATTTTAATTTCATGCTCTCAATGATCAATTGATTGGTTGACCTGATATTTGACTATAGTTCATGACTAAGGCCTTAATAAAAAATAATGCTGGACAAAATACGAGAACAAAAAACCTGATAGCTGTACCAGAACTTTAGAAGAGATAGCAGTTACAGACTTCAGTGATTGAGACTCTGGAATTTGTTACAGAACAAGCAATGGTGTGGAGATTACTTGATGTCTACATATTCTGGCAACTACTACTTTAATTTTCTCAAATATAGATTGTGTTCTCAACTGCAACTTTCATTTCCTGAAAATGTAACTTAAATACCTTTACACCTTCAATCACTTTGGCCTTCTCTCCCCCTCTCATCCTTCCCTCCTTAGGGTTTTTCTTCTGTTACCTCCAAAGCGATTCAAAATGCTAGGCTTTCTGGCCTTGTTCCAAACACAAGAAGAACTAGTGGATTGACCGTGAAACAGGGATAAGAATTTTTTCCTGAAATTGAGCAATCACTTAACTTTCTGTGCTTTCACTTCTCTGCTGGTAAACTGAGTACAATGTCTGTCTCTTTCCTGCCTTTTACGGATATTGTGGGAATGAATGTAACCAATCATATAGAATGAGTTCTGTATCACTGAGAGCACTTAATACATAGTATTTTATTGTGATAACTAACAATCAGAGGCACTTTATTTCAGTTTTCACTACAGCAGGAATTTAGATTTGAAAATAGGACAATGGATACCAGGATACAGAATATTAGGAAGGCTGCAGAGTTGTTTTCCTCTGGAGATCTTAAAATCTGTAGGATTCTTTCCTCTGGATTTTGTTTTACCTATGCCATGGGGTAGCTCAAGGCCCTTTCCATTGGAGCCCCATGAAATCCTGCATCCCGTCCTTCAGGCCCCATGAGTACAGCTCTGAGTTGCTTCCAGCTTCTTTCAGCAATTGTGTCTCTTCCAAGGCCAATTGTTCTGTGAAAAAGATCCGTCGTCATATGTTCCTATTCTCCTCACAACGAGTTCTTCCATAGCTGGGTTCTCCAAAGCTTGTTAGATGTGATGAGAGCTCTCTGAAATCTCCCGGATTTGTATCTGTTCATTTTCCTGCCTGCCCTTGCATACTTCTGTGTCACCTTTGTTTCTAAATCACACACCCTGGAGGACGAGGATCCTTGTTCTGACATACCTGACCAGCAACATGATGTAGATGGCAAAAATTACAAGTGAAGTTTAGGACTCTACAGACCATCTTATTTACATTAGAAAATCCTTCTGAAGTCACTAACAACACCTGTGGCTGAGTTGGTTTTTCCCTTGTCAACTCTCCAGAGCCACCGCCTGCTTGGGCATCTCAGTGTGTCCTGATTTTTTTAAATGTTGACCCTTGACTCCCAGGGTGATTAGTTTCCTCAAGAAACATTATATAGAACTGCTGTGGGAGTTTAATTGTCCCCTAACTTATTTGAAAACTCATTACATGGCAGTGTCAGAAAACATTCAACTCTCAGAACCCCAGTTATATCAGGATGAATTTCCAAGAGTAAAATTGTAGATTGCAATCCCACAGAAGAGATGTGGGCATGGGACATGAAAGAGCTATGTCTGCTTTGCCAGTTGAGACGTGCTGCTTTTTCTAGTTCAAAAAAGGACAGAGAGGTTATTTTAAGGGTGCTTTGGAGATGATGCTATAGGGATGTTGGAGAGTAAATTTTGAGTGTGATTTGCCCGTTTGGGCTTAATTCTGGCATCCAATTTGGGGGGGGGGTAACTATCATTCATTGGCTATCTGATCCTCACCAGACTTTTATTTACTGAGTTGCTAAACCATATGTGATACAAGAGGAGAGTGGGCCACCAAAGATGGCCCAAAGTTTTGTCTCCAATCCATGTGAAGGTCAGAGGAGCAACACTGCTTTTCCTGATTAAGAGACATGTGATTTCCTCTAAATCACGTGTATTCTCTGTCTTTGATGTTTTTAGAAGACCATTCTAAAGTGGACTGCTAAAAGTACACCACTTACTCTTTTGATTTGGGTTTTTTATGCCCCTGACCTGCCATCCACAGCAGGTTGTAAGGGTTGGTGTGTGCTGGCTCCCAAAAGCTCATGTTACAGTGGAGAGGGGGACCAAGAGGGGGACCAGTGTAACAGACGTTGGAATAGTGTTTCTCTCGTCTCAAGATGAATACGTATCTTTTAATCTAATTATTGAGATTTAGAAATGAAGTTCTTTAGCTACTTCTATGATTATATGGTATTCTAGATCTAAAATAAATTTGACAAGTGGTATTTCTTTCCTAGGATCTACTAACATTTCTATCCTAAATGCATACCAAAGAAAACATTTGCAGGCTTGATAATAAACACAGATGAAGTTCGATTCCACAACTTTGTGTTCAGTAGTAGTCCATTAGGAATTGTATTGAGCTGCAAGTAACAGTGACACAAGGAACAGTGCCCTAAATTGCTAGGATGCTAATTTAGGGTTAATATTATGACTTCTTGCTCTGTACTCTTTTCCCTTCTCAGGATCACCTCATGGTCGTAAAGTGGCCACTGTAGTTCAGTGACTAGTCAGCCACCTTTTAAAGGAGCATTCCAAAAGCCCAACTTCTGTTTACTTACAACCAGCCAGAATTTAGTCACTTGGCTACCCAGATCTACCAGGGAAGATAGGGAATGTAGTTTTCCAATGCTAACTCATTCCCCACTCCCAAAATGAGCAAACAGAAAAGCCATTCTAGTTTTCAAAAGAAGGAATAATAGATACTGGTAAGCACCCAGCGATTGCTGCCATCAGTACTTTTATGATCTGCCCTAACCTTTCTTTGGATCTCCTCTGCTGTTGTAAGCACTTTACTGTGTAGCTCCCCTACAGCACTTGGCACTCACTGAGAACCCCTTCACTTCCCTTCCCTCACACTTTGTGCATATCCTGAAAGGCTTTTGTCTTCCATCCCAACTGTCTCAGCCTCTTAACCTCCGGGACATTGCTCAGATCAGGATTTTCTAGGGGGTCCTATAGTCATAGTTGTTATGACTATATTATGACCATCCTGCCCCTCCCCCCTTCCTTCTTTCATCTTCTTTCTCTGAGTTCTTGGTAAGTTTGGGCCAATATATTCTAGTTTCATAGCTAATTTTTCATATCCTCAGTGACTCTCTTTCCTCCCCACTCCCCAACACTCGCCTGTAATACGTGTATATAACAAATGTTCAACGCATGTTTATTGAATTCCATCACAGACCCAATGCTAGCAAGAGAATAGGAGAAAGTCCCTTTATGCAACATTTTTCTGAGTGTTTTCGTAAGAGAAAATAATTGGTGATATCAGCATTTTGAGTAATCTATCCCATTGTAGCTGTTGGCTAATATATAGGCCCTTGGTTACTTTAGTGAATAGTCCGTTGGGTAGAAGTGCAAATAGCAGTTCATTTGAGAATTACTGACACCCTAACCACGTAAGAAACATTAACAGTCTTGGCCTCTTGGAATGTGTGCATTTGATGTGCCCAAGTTTAGGGCACTGAAAACAAACAATGAGAAAGGGAAGGGGACAATAAAAACTTTTGTTCCTCCACAGCACCTGGAAGGATGATAAATGGATGGTCATCAAGCTGGTCAGGAGGTCAAAAGGCAAAATAGCCTAGGCACCTAGAGTTTGTTTCATAACATGTCCTCTTCTAAATAAACTTTTTCATGTTCTTAAGTAGTACTTCCTAAACTACTTTTTCATGTTTTTAGAGATATTTTCAAATTCCAGCTATTCGGGGGATTATTAATTTAACTCATACTTACTGATTTTGAGTTTTGTTTTTTTTAATTATGACCCTCTGGGTACCTCAGTGATAGTTGATTCGTTCAGGTTGTGTTCGTATATAAACATTAAAATTTATGGCAAATCTTTTTTTTTAAGATTTAAAAAAGCTTTAACTTGCATTTCCTGGTTATGGGGCCTGGAAATTATATAAAGACTGGTTTATTTCTGGGACTTATTTTAAAAACTGCATATAAACCATCTACTGGCATACAGTCGACTGAAGAATAATTTTGGAAGGCCCTTCTTACATTTCTTAGAGATCGGAACAAAATGGCTTCCTTTTGAATTTCATGCCATGTCTAAAATCAGATTTTAAGAATTTTCCAAGTGCATTTCTCTATCATTTACACCTTCTACTCAGCTCACCCCTTCTTTCTGCAAGCTTTTTAATACTTCTTGAGGAGCACTAAGGATTAGTAGTGATACAGGGTCCAGGTGGGGTGACAAACAAACAGGAAAGCCTTGAAGTAAGATTGGCAAATAAGTCCCATGGAGTGCCAGGTGAGGGAAAGGTCAACAAGAGTTGAGTGAGGAAATGTAGAAAACATCAGAAATAACTTGCCCCTCAGTTTTACAGGAGTATTTCGAGTTTTGAAGGAAACGAAGTTGGAGAACTACTTTTTGAAGCATATTTGGGGGAATGAGTTTGAAATTACAGATATAGGTTATTGTAAAGTTGTAACTATTGACAAACATCAGTTGTGTTCATTCATAGTTTTACTTTTTTTTTTTTTTTTTACTATTTTAACGTTGCGCTTAGGTTTAGCGAATTTTCCAGAACCTAGTGATTCACACACACTCACACATACACACACACACACACAAACACACACCCTGCACATATGTGAGTATTAAGTCTAAACAGTGCTTTAGCACTCCAAGACACAGTGATTTTTGTATTTCTGCTACTCTGATGGTAAATTTTTAGTCTTCTCTTTGATTATCAAACTGCTACATAACACAGATTCTGTATGATTGATGTTCCACTGACCTAGAAATAATGCATGATATCCTCTTTCCACAGCGGTCTGCCGGCCACAGTGCAAACATGGTGAATGTATCGGACCCGACAAGTGCAAATGTCATCCCGGATATGCTGGAAAGACCTGCAGTCAAGGTAGGAAACCAGTCTGACACAGATTAACAATCAGAAGCCCCCTCTGTTTCTGCCGCATGTAAAAGTTTTAGGTTCTCAGGCCAAACCACTTTTCCATGGTGGTTTTTTTCAAAAATGTGTGAACTGCCATTTTCTGAAAGATAAAAATATAATGGTAAATCTTAAAATATATTTCATCAGATTTCATCCTCTTGTTCCTATTCACGGATACTAATTAAAATGTGTTTTAAGGAAGAGAATCACAGCATCAAGTCATGTTGAAGCCTTACATTCTGCTGGTCCTTGTTCTTCCACGAGCTTAGTTGGGAAGCCCTGGCAAATTGTGGGCCTCCTTGGACCCCAGTGAGATGGAACCCCTTCAGTACCCAGAGTCAGGAAGGAAGTCTGACTCGAAACTGAGGTCCCGTCAAACTCTGAGCCCTTTGATCTTTGAGATTAAATTCCCGTCAACTCTTACCAGTTTGCAAAGTTCGTCTGAGAAATAAAGATTTTGACAAACTTATTTTTAAGTTGCTTACAAAAGCAGACATTCATTTAGCACGTTGCCCCAGGTATTTTATATATATTATCTATTTTCATTATTACAATGTCAGGAGGTAGGTAGAGTGTTATTTATGATAATTAAGGGATAAATAATAACTTACTGTTATTTGTCATTGAAAGAGATATCAGAGATATTGTGTCTTGTCAAAGTTCACAGAATTAGTTGGTAAAAGACCTAGTATGTCCACTTAGAACTTTTATCCATATAATTCATATTTTCTCTGTCAATTTAGTTTTAGATGAGAAAACATTATTGCAAATGTGATCTTCTGACTTGTGCTAACAAATCTGACAAGGCTTGTCTTTTTAATTAATTTCAACCCCAAATGTTCTATCATTAGGAGTAAAAAAATCCCAGAAATAAAGAAAAGCTGGGGTTAGATTTCCCCAGAAAGATACAGGATAAAAGCGTCCATTTTTCACTTATTTCTTAAATTGAAGTAATCCTTTCTACCCTTTCTAGTGTTGAATGGAACAGTTACATGGGGCCTCACTGTCCCATAGATAACTTACTTCATCAGATATGGAGATGATATTGTTGAAATACTCCTGTTCTTCAATATGTGATACTCCTTGATATGTCTCATGTAAACTCATGATTAATGGGCATAATTTCCACAACAGTCCAGAACACTGGTGTTTGAAAAAGTATAAGGAATTATTCCTGAACTGTCCGTTGAAATCCATGCTAATGAAATGTGACATGTCTGATGTAGGAGAAACTGTTATTCTCAAGTATGTTCTGTGTGATCTGTTAATTTGATTAACTGATTTTTTTCCAGTGCTGTTTTATAATATTTTTTAACTTGGAAGTTACCAAACATGCCTGGATAGCCTTTTTGAAGTAAATAGGGTTTTTGTTATCTCAGTTTACTCTTTTAAAAATCCATTTGACTTTCCTTCCCCAGTCTAAGTTTACAAGTAGTGACATGTCACTACTTGTAACGTCCGATACATTCACCATGTTTGCAAATTTATGCAAATCATAAAGTTGTGCTCAAACCGATTATTGAGTTATCGGTGTGCATCTGAGACTTCCAGCATGCTTCCCTTTTTAAAGTGGAGAACATAAACCATCAGAGGTTTCATTAATATGTCAGTACCATAAAACTTTGTTGTCCTGATGCCAGGAATTTATACAAAGAAGGTTATTATAAGAAGCCACTGTTGAGATTGCAGAGAAATCCATTTAAATTTATTTGTAGGAGATACATCAACTTTAATATGCTTCAAAGACACTGAAACTATTATTGTAACAAGGATCTATCTCTGGGTATCTCCTGTTTTCAGAAAACCAGTTTATCATGTACTTTTTACTGTAATACATACCTGTTTCTCTAAAGAAAAATTGAAATATACTGAGTTTAAATCTTGCCTCCTAAAACTATATTCCTTAGGGGAAAGAGGATTTCATTAGTAGCAAAATGGGATTTTACACTGGCTAAAAATAGTGCTGACACTGAAAATGTAATTACAAGGCCAATCTTGAATATAAAACTACAGCTTACAGTAAACCTATGTGTTTTGATCATCCCTCTCCTTGTCTTCCTTAACAGAAAAGCAACATGGCAAGTTCCCGATGGCATGGTTTATGCTCTTTGAGACCCTTTATGGTCTCTGATTTCTGGGTCCCTGAAAACTATTATTAAAATGACTTGCACATGCTAAGTGCATATTAAATATTTGCTCAGTGAATGATAGTTTTATGTAATGGTTCTTGGTCCTGAACACCCTACTTGTAAGGGTTCCACGGAGTTGTCCAGCCAGCACCTTAGGCAGCCTCTGAATCTGTGGACCGAGAGCTCTGGTCAGGGTGAGAGGTGGCTGTGAAGGACCTGGGTGAGTGGGACAATTGTCGAGAGACACTAAGAAACGTGAATAGAGCAAATTGTCTATATTGGTTACACAACAAATCAATGTAGACTGTTTTTTTATCTGGACCATACATCTTAAGAAACTGGCAAACATGCCTCAAAAATATAGGCAAACAGCTTTCTTTTTTCTTGAGAGAAATGTTAAGAAGAGGTATATTTCAAATGATTTCACAGAACTGAAAATTAGCTTCTGATTAAAAGTAGGTTTCTATATGCTGGCTAATTGAACATAATAATAAAAATAAAAATAAAAGAGCAAAAAAAAGTTTCTGTGTAAGGCAAGTATTTGCTAAAAAAATTTGTTGCAAGTGGTGTACTATAAGAAATAATCTCCTGGAAACTTGATTGGTGGAGTGAACAGCTTGTATAAATGGCCGGCATTTAACCAGAGCTTCTGGGGTCAGCTAGAAGAGCAGGGTGAGCCCATGTGGGAACTGGCTTAATTTTACAGCCTTGTCGCAAGATTAGCGTGAATCTGCTGTTGGTGGCTTGCTTTTCCCTCGGAGTCGTTTCTGGATCTGCCGTAGCTAGATCACATATAAAATCATGGGCTTGGACTGATCATTAGCATATTCTATACAGCACATGGGGCCTTTCACAATAATGAAATTCTAACCCGGACTCTGGCAAGACTTGCCTTTTTTTCCCCACCTGATTTCTCTGGGAATTTTATTCATGCAGAGTCTCCTCTCTGAGTCTCTGTACCCATACGAATTCTCTTTCCCTTCAGCCAAAAAGGGATACTGTTATAGATAATAACCTTTTTATAACTTTCCCAGTAGGGAATGATTTTTATCGTGTAAGATGTCCTATCGTTGCATATTTTCAGAAATGAAAGACATAGGTTTTTGAATGCATGGTGTGCTTTATAATGATTTCAGAAGAAACAATTTATAAATATCAATTCCTAATGTTTTAACAAAGTTTACGTTTCACGTTGAATTCCTCACCCCGAGAAAAGAACCAGTAGCTTGTAGCCCAGAACTGTACAGTAAACTTTGGTGGCCTAGGTAAATCCAAAAGTTGATTGCCTTTCTTAACCCTAATATTAAGGTAATTTCTGACAGCCTTACTTTTTGAAAGATGGGTGATTTCAACCCAGAAACCAATGTTCATTTAATTTGAAAGTTTTAACTGGCTGTTAATACTATGAAAGTCTTAAAACAGGAGGTGATTGCCTTTTTGACTCTACTTTTGAGTCTTATCCATCTTATACTATTTTGGTAAGTTAATAATGGCAATAGTTAACCTTCTTTGTAGGAAGCTTATTGTATATGCCTACTAAATGTGACCTAAATATAACATAAGTTCTTACATTTGAATGAAAACACCATGCTATTTATTTAAATAAGCTCTTTATGCAAATCATAAAGTTGTGCTTAATTGGGGTATTTTAAACTATTGGACAACATAATAATAGAGGAAGAAGTCTTAAGTTGGACATTAAAGACCTCAGCATCACTAAACAGAGCAGGTTGATTGTAATCAATATTTGTATAATCTGCTTTCTGAGTTTTCTCTCCTTGTTGATGACTAAAATAATGCTTTAAAAAATGACCATCTCTTCTTTGGTGGTTTCTACAAAGAGTGGTGTGAGAATGATGTATGTGTGTGTGCATGTGTGTAAAATGTACATGTGTTTTGGGGAGGCAAAATGGCAGTGAGAAATTTTAAGGAAAATAGAAATTCAAATTTTAAAAAGAGAAACTGGACGAACTAGAAACCCATTTTTAAAAAGTATGTAAAGCATTCTTTTTGAACTCCACCAACTTTATGTGATTGTTTAATATATACTTATAAAGATTTTTAGGGTTAAAATGACATCAATTCAAAGTTGACTCTTATTACCTTCTTCCTGGTGTGAAGATGAACACTTCTACCCAACTCCTCTTGACCAAGGCAGTGAACAGCCTCTTTTCCAACCCCTGGATCATCAAGCCACAAGTTTACCTTCAAGGGGTGAGCGTGCATTATCTCAGGGGGGCTGCACTCCCACCCGCACAGCTTCCTGCAGTTTTGTCACTTCTTGCAAATGTTCTGAAGACTAGTCCTGGAGTGCCCAGCCTTCAGCATCCTGAGCATGTAAAGCAAGTGGCGGAATACCTGCTGCTGATTATCTGTGCTCTAAAAAGCCTGGAGCCTCCACTGTCCTATCACTGCATCAAATATCGCTTCTCTTTTCCTTTTCTGGGTTTCAGGTTTTCTAAAAAGCAGGTGGCAAAGTAACTTTTATTTTCGTAGGTGAAGTCAGGCATTCCAAAGCAATGGAGATTGGGTGATGAAGTCCTCTTCCCCACCACGTATTTGGAGTGTAGCGTTTTAGGTTACCTGGAAATCAAACCATACATTAAATTTCTTCTCTTGGTGTGTATCTTGTGACATTAGGAAGCCTAAGTTCTGGTTCCGAATAGCCTTTAAGTGGCTGGGTGATTATGAGCAAGTCATGTAATGTGTCTGAGTCCTAACAAACCAACTGGTGACAGGGGGAGAGTAATTCCTGCCCTCTTCATCTGCAGGGCTGGTGTGGGAACAGGAACACCAGAAATACCAATGTTTTCATTGTCATGGAAAGTTCTGTACAAAAGTTAGGTGGCAGCATGATTTTGCGGTTTTTGTTCTAAAAAAGACTGCATCCTTCATCCGCTCATAGATTTAGGAACTTAGAATGACTGAATTAAAATAGTTTAAATTATTAATTATCCTCTCTCTGCTGTTGGGGAACATAATGCACTTGCGTATCTTCTGCATAAAGAATTAGGGCAATAGGATTAATTTCAACAGTGATAATTTAAAGAATAAAATTTATGGCAGTTGACATACTGACCTCTGTTTGCCTGTGACCTCCACGTTAGTCCTGTAAAATGTAAAAGGTTAAATTTCTGAGACACTGCCCAGTTTAAGGGTCAAAGAAGAAAAGAAGTCCAAATGCATTAAATGAATGAAAGATTATTTTCCTTAAAAATCCATTGGGTTATCTTATTCAATGCATCTATTCTAGATTTTTCAAGATACTTTTCAGTGTCTGCATGCTAATAAAATTTCTGATTCTTTTTTTCTTAAAATGTAATTATAATGCTGTGCAGCTTGCATTTTTGTTCTGGACTAGCTCTCTTCTTAACCCCCCCACCCCCAACCCTCCATCCCACCTCCCCAAGCTCCTGAATCCATCAACTTGCTTAAATATACTCCTCACTGTAATAAATGTTAAGAATATATACTTTGTAATTAAAGCATTTGAAATGTAAGTGGTTTAATTGTAAAGTGATATCTTTTGATGTGATAAGATAGGCACATGACAGAATTCATTATTTTTTATTACAGATTTTCCTTATAATTTATGTTATAAACTTCTAGAGAAAGAGCAAGATTAAAGTGAATTTAAGTAAATACACTAAGGTTTTCTTCCCTAGATTCTTTTTATCAGCTTTTAAGATTGATTTGAGAAAGTGTGATCAAGGAGCTTGTTCTTTATATTTTTCTGTTTATTATTATAGGAGAATTTACTATAAAATGGAAGTGTTTTTGAACTTCAGACTTGATTGTAACACAAGCATTACTAGGTCAGTAGTCTATTAGCTTTTGGAAGCAGTACCTATTAACTCGATTTTATAAGGCATTAAGTCAATAAGAAAATAAAGTTACGATAATAATAGACTAGAAGCCCTGAAGAAAATTGACAAAAAGAAGTTTATCACCAGGACACCAGATGCTTTTAATCTTTTGAAGCTCCCTGCTTTAGCAGAAGTCTGATATTTGGTAAATATTGATAACGTGGATTATTGTGGAATTCTATTTCATAATTTCTGCAGTGGTTTTTGTAAGGGTCAGTGTGGAGTTTTTAGGACACGCATGCCTAAGCAGATGGGCAGTGATGGTAATCCCTGGAGACCTCAACACCAGCCAGCTGTCCGGGAATATCAACCACCCCGTCACCAGCTGTTAAGAGTATGGCTTTCTTAAATGGCTGTCAATGTCTTTGGATATTCATTTGTCAAATTAATAATAGTAATATAGCCAACAAATGTCTCTACATTTACCCATCGAAGGTTGTATGTTTATTTCTTCTTCCATAATATTTCATAGAGTAATTCCCAGGTGGAGAGTTGTTTTTATTTGTTTGTTTTTGAATTACGACATTGTTTTTCACTTCCTTTCAGTTTCATGATTCTTAACCCCAAAGTGTTTTTTCTCATGGGAAGGAAAGAATAAATCTGGACTGAAGACCACCAGCAGCCCCAGTCTGGATCATGAAAACTCTTCTCCTAGCAATCTTGAGGGGTTCTTTATTGGTCAAACTAGAGCTGCCTCAGCTTGGCTTCAGCTTTAGGTTCATGGACAGGGTGAATAAAGAAATTTCCATCAGCATAAGTATCCCTTACATATGAACTGCTTAGAGCTATAAACCTCTGACCAGTTTCTGTCACGAACCCACAAACACCTCTGTGGCTCTTTAAAAATAAGCCTAGCCTAAGGTTTCTTAATTGACACATTTTTCTATCCATCAATATCCTTCCCTTGAGATACAAAATTTAGTCTTACTCTCTGGCTTTGTGGTACTGTTCTGTTTTATATTTGCTTAGTGCAAAAAATATTATAAACAAAACCTTTTTCTAATAATGTGCTCAGATTTAAATACCATTTAATATCAATCAGGGACTTGTCAAAGCCAGGTGTGTATCTGCAGGGATCTATAAATGTATTAGGAATGATAATTAACTTCTCTTAGAACATGAGAAAAGATTCCCTGACTCTAATTTTCAGTAAATACTGAAATAACAGGGTAGAAAAATATGAGAGGTAGAGTGAATTTCTTTCTTTCTTCCTTGATTTAAAATTTTTACTTCATTTAAATTTGTGTCAAATTTGTGTTGATACCATAATCTGCAAAGCCCTTTCTTTGAGAAAATTTTTTAAAAAATATATTTTAAATTTTGAATGCCCATGACTGGCCATGAGACAAAAAAGTAGAAAATTGAAAAAAGCAAAGGAGATGATGAAGATAGCTAGTTTACTTAGCTAACCTTCCTAGGCTTCGCCCAGCTGGGGACCTGCTCACTGTTGTGTTAAGGTTAGAAAAAAGACCCAAGTTGGAAAGTCAGTAAAATATGAAAACATTGATAAACGTAATTATTAGGTGGTTTTAAAACAGTGTAATTTGGTGGTTTTGATTAAGTGAAATATGTAGATTGCCAATAAGTGAGCAGGTCAGATTTAAATCTGATCAGATGAAAACACCTTTGCCACTAGATAGATCTACATATCTGATCTGGTGACATGGATTAATAAATAATATATCTAATCAGGTGCTTACGCTGGCAATTCCAGACAAAATAAACATGTAGTCATATTTCTTTTTAGTGAAGTCTATATTTGGGGCATTACTATTTTAGTGTTTGCCATTATGAGTTTTATGTTCGCTTGAAGCAGTATTCAACTTGGGTTAGAAAATTCTTAAGTGGAGTTAATTAGTTTATGTTGATATTTAAACCGACAAACCCCAAATACATAATAATAGTCCATTATGTGTCATCCCTTAGTATTTCCATATGCCTTTCTTAACTGCCAAATGAATGAAACTATGTTGGAGGGTAGGTTTTGGGGTGGTTTATTTTGTGACTTAAATACATCAGTAAAGCAGGAAACTGAAATTTCTTCTTTAATCTGAGATCAGTATAGAATCTGTAAGATTGAATAAGACAAACCATAATAGGGATCGCTCTAATTCATGTAGCTCTTACCCTCTGAAAATAGAGCTTTCCTTTGGAAAGGTCAGAGCAGTCGATGTTTTAAAATACTTCCTCTAAACTAAGGTAGGTTCACAGAGTATCTTTTTAAAACAGAGGCAGAAGGAAATTGAAAGAGAAAGAGCCCATCATCAGGAGTGAAGCTAGTAGTAAACTCAGCTATTTGGAGGATATTGGAGTCAGTGAGGTAGATAGCAGGGCACCTGTAGCCATGAGGAAGATAGTAGGGATAGTAAGGTAGGCACGTGTCTGTGAGCAGAATTTTTCCAGCTGTCCTCTGTGGACAGAGACCACAGATACCATGTAATCTAAGCTCCAAAAATTCACACAACCCTCCCGTCGTTAGGAAGCATTTGGTCTTCACCCCCCGCCCCCCCGTGTAACCAGCATAGAAATTCAGATGGTATAGACAGGCTCTCTCTCTTATGTTAATGACTGGTTGCTACAGCTTGTCCTGCTTTTTCTGTTCATTCTTCCATATAGAGAGGTATTTTGAGTGGTTTTACATGAGTGCTGGGGCTTTCTCACTGTTCTGCATTGACCCCCGTTCTTTTCAGATCTAAATGAGTGTGGCCTGAAGCCAAGACCTTGCAAGCACAGGTGCATGAACACTCAGGGCAGCTACAAGTGCTACTGTCTCAGCGGATATATGCTCATGCCAGATGGGTCCTGCTCAAGTACGTCCAGAACCTTAGCTGCTTTATAAGTGCTCTGCTAGGGTGTGTGTGAAAAGAGCCTCCCAGGCCCTCCTAACCAGGATGTCAGCATGTATTTACGTGTGTGCCTCTGGAACGGAAAATCAAAATAAAAGTTGCCCATTTGACACGTCTAGCGTTATCTTACCACGGGCGCCAGCATTAAATTGATTTGGAAGTGGTATTTAAGAATCGTAAACCTAAATGTGTTCTCTAGTGTTTTTCCCGACACGCTTTTGCCCGTCTTTCTATCTGGGCAAAGAACTGTTCCAGCTAGAAGAACCTTAGTGCCTATGTGAGGACTGTGTCACTGTTCACAAGCGTGGACACTAAACTGTCAGCTGGTAAAGAATCCATCAAGTCTGTTGACTGAGCGTAAACCATTCATAAGTACCTTCTCGGGGCGCCTGGGTGGCTCAGTTGGTTAAGCGACTGCCTTCGGCTCAGGTCATGATCCTGGAGTCCCGGGATCGAGTCCCACATCGGGCTCCCTGCTCGGCGGGGAGTCTGCTTCTCCCTCTGACCCTCCCCACCTCATGCTCTCTCTCTCTCTCTCTCTTTCTCTCTTAAATAAATAAAAATCTTTAAATAGGGGCGCCTGGGTGGCTCAGTCGGTTAAGCGACTGCCTTCGGCTCAGGTCATGATCCTGGAGTCCCTGGATCGAGTCCCTGGATTGAGTCCCGCATCGGGCTCTCTGCTCGGCAGGGAGTCTGCTTCTCCCTCTGACCCTCCTCCCTCTCACGCTCTCTGTCTCTCATTCTCTCTCTCTCTCAAATAAATAAATAAAATCTTTAAAAAAAAAAAAAAGTACCTTCTCACTTCACTTTTACAGTTCTTTCTAATAGTCTAAAGCCTAAGATAACACTTTTCTAAAAAAAAAAAAAAACTACATCAAACGATTCCAATAACGTTAGATTTCATGTGTCTTTGTGAGAAAGAGATGGATCATGTTTTCCTACTATCATTTGGATGTGTTTGTAAGAGGGACAATCCCCTGAAATTTTCTGTGGGCTGAATGTTGAATTGAGTTTGTGTTTCTATGATCTCTGACAATTGCGACTTGATTGTTACTTTTACTGAGTTATCTGCTAAGTTAGTTATCAATTAGTTAATTATCAGTTATCTCTAACTGGGTTGTATTTTATTAATAAGTTTCAGTTAATCTTATTTAGCATTGCATATTTAACATGGAACGTTTAGAATTAGGTGAATTCATGTTGAAGACCATGTGGTAGTGATGTTAGAATTCTCTAACATTGTACGACTCAATAGGAAATCTACTACTGTCCCTAGAAAAATTTAGTGGGAGATTGAGAAAATTAATTGGATGTTTTAGTGAAGATCAGCATTTAGCATGAATAATCTAGAAAATTACCTCAATCGTCCACTTTCCTCAGCCACTGGAAAAATTTCCAGATAATCTATGTGAGATAGATTTGTCTTTTCATTTTTTAAATGCATTAAAGATCTTCCTCAGATGAGGATTAACGACTATTGGATAACTGAGGGCTTTTTGTCTTCGTTGTTGATTCAGTGTCAAGTAAAAAAACAAAACAAAACAAAATAAAACGTTATTTCGGTTACAGAATTTGTCCTCTGCCTCTCTGAGTCAGCCAGTCACACTCTTTCCAGGTGCCCTGACGTGTTCCATGGCCAACTGTCAGTATGGCTGTGATGTTGTCAAAGGACAGATACGGTGCCAGTGCCCCTCTCCTGGCCTACAGCTGGCTCCCGATGGGAGGACCTGTGTGGGTGAGTTGTAAAATCAAGCATCTCTGTCAGAAGCCCCTGCAGGATAAAAGGAGAAAGTGAAAGGTGATGGCAGTATGGGAAAGAGGCAGTTGCCTACATCAGGCAGTTGGCTATCCTTACAAGATAGCACATACCTCAAGGGACCTCTCTCTGTGAATAGATAATGGAAATCTTGTTTCACTAAAAATGAGGGACAAGAGGAAGTTTCAGGCAGAGGAAACCATATGTGCAAAGGCTCTAAAGTTTAAAAGAGCACAGTACTCAGGGAAAGCAGAAGAGCTCAGTATTTCTAGAATGTTAAGAAGCAGTGAGGGGCGCCTGGGTGGCTCAGTCGTTAAGCGTCTGCCTTCGGCTCAGGTCATGATCCCAAGGTCCTGGGATTGAGCCCCGCATCGGGCTCCCTGCTCTGTGGGAAGCCTGCTTCTTCCTCCCCCACTCCCCCTGCTTGTGTTCCTGCTTTCACTGTCTCTCTCTCTCTGTCAAATAAATAAAATCTTTAAAAAAAAAAAAAAAAGCAATGAGTGATGAAGCTGAATAGGTAGGCAGGGTTAGATTGTGCATGCTGCACTAAAGAGATTTGTTTTCCTGTAACTTAAGAAGACAGTGTAGGTTTGTGGTTAAATCTGGGCTTTGATTTCAAACCTAGTGCTGCCATGTGCTTGATATATAACCTTAAGCAAGATTCTTCCTTTCTTTGAGCTTGAGTCTCTTCATCTTTTAAAATGGAAGTAATGAGGGACGCCTGGGTGGCTTAGTTGGTTAAGTTTCTGCCTTCCGCTCAGGTCATGATCCCAGGCTCCTGGGATCGAGCCCCACATAGGACTCCCGCTGGGAGGCTGCTTCTCCCTCTCCCTCTGCTGCTCCGCCTGCTTGTGCTCTCTCGCTTTCTCTGTCAAATAAATAAATAAAATCTTTTTTAAAAAATGGGAGTAATACCACCTAGAACCATTGTAAGGATTGAATGGGATTATGTATGCAAAGAGCTGAGCAGAGTACCTAGCATGTAGTACCTACTCAAGGACTAGAGGTAGTCAGTGATTCAAGAGAGACTGATTTAGTACTTTCTATATTTCAGGCACTGTGCCAACTGCTAGGATATATAGTAGTGGACAAAGCAGATGCGATTTTGATCCTCACAAAGCTGATACTCTAATGGGGAAGACGGAAAAGAAACAAATATCCAAGAAAATTACAAACAATACTAAATGTTAATATGAGGTACTAAGAGGAAAACACAGAGGGTTTATTTTAGAAGGTAATGGTCAAGGAAAACCCTTCAGTAGGACCTGGACCACTGGCCGTGTGAAATATCACCAAGCAGGTGGAAACAGGGTAGGCACCTCAGTGAGAGAGGGCAGGGGCTGGCCAGTGCGAGGTTTTGAAAGAAAGCAGGCCATGTGGCTTCTGTGCAGACTAAGTATGAGGGGCGGGGGCTTGACATATAACCGGGCAGGTACCTAAGGACTACATAGTTAGGGCAGGGCGTTCACAGACATCGTGAGGAATGAGGATTTAACTTAAAAAGCAAGCAGAACAGTTGAGGAGTTTTAATATTCCAATCTTAGGTTGCAGTAAAGCATTTGACAGTTGAGTGGGAATGCTCTGGAGGGGTAAGATTGGCGGGGAAGAGACCGGTTCGGAGGTTCTTGTCACAGTCTAACCTGGAAGATGGTAGCTCGGGTAGTGGCAGTGGGTGAAGAGAAGACTAGGCCTGATTAACTGGGCCTGATGATTTCACATTATGGGAAATAGGGTTGTTAAGGATGCCTCATGTTTCCAGTCGGAGCAACTAGTGGATAGAGGTGCAGTCTGTGCAGAGAGATAGTGCAGGAACAGGATGGCTCTGGTTAGGAGGATGCGGTGAAATTTGGAGATGTGGAATTTATGTAGCCTGTCGGGGCAGCCAGCTGGATAACATTCATGATGAGCCGCCCGGTGCCAGGCAGCCGTTTGCCAACGTTTATTTTAAAATCCATTCCCTCTGAACGTGATGCTGCTCTTTCTAAGACGCAACTGATTTATGTTTCTAGATGTCGATGAATGTGCTACTGGAAGCGCCTCCTGCCCTCGATTTAGGCAGTGTGTCAACACTTTTGGGAGTTACATCTGCAAGTGTCAGAAAGGCTTCGACCTCATGTACATTGGAGGCAAATACCAATGTCACGGTAATGAGCCTCAACTATCACTTTGTGTTGCTTCTTCATGGGACGCAGGAAGCTCTCTTACCTGTGGTGGTGACTGGGAAATCAGCGGCAGGGGACGGTGCTGGCATTACATTAAACAGAAGCCCCGTGCAACCATTTGGTGGTTCTGGATGCATGGGTACTTTGTTTCTTCCATTTATCCGCTGGTTTTACGTGGACCTTCCAAAAAATATTTTTTGTTTTGAAACTCTATATATTTTTGATGTCTTCATACTTCTCTCCCAAATAAACTTCTTCTTTTCCTACTTCCTGATGCAGATATAGATGAATGCTCCCTTGGTCAGAATCATTGCAGCCGCTTTGCTCGATGTTACAACGTACACGGGTCCTACAAGTGTAAATGTAAAGATGGATACAAGGGTGATGGACTGAATTGTGTGTGTGAGTAATGCTTATCTCCCAGCTCTGAATTCTAGCAGGAAATACAGGGTTACGTGAAGGGCATTACTGGGAAAGATGAAGAACAGGATTAATTATCCAAAAAGCAGACTTTTTATAGCTAATTATGTTAGTCTATATTTTCTGCAAACAGGCAAATCACTTGCTCAGGTATTTTTAAAAAGTTAAAGACTCAGTAATGCATTCTAATCTTAAAAGCATTCAATTCCTTTGCTAAAATGTCTCAATAGCTTCCCTTTGGCTGGCAAGAAATGATGGAGCTCTCCCTGAGAATTTGATTTTGTTATAATCAGAAGTAAATGTTTGTCATTAGCATTACATTATGAAAATCTGAATATATATTTTTTGGTCCTCTGTTTTATGTCTTCTAATTCTACTATTAAAAAATCATTCCGATATTTATTTTCTCTAAATTTAGGACAGTTTTGCTTTTTAAATCCTTACAAGCTCTGTTTGGCATATGGCTATGTTAGTAGATAAACATTAAAAAAATAACCTCCAAGATGAAAGTTTTACAAATTCAAGGCCATAATTTAGCATACATTTCATATGACAGTAGATAATTTTTAAAGCTTTGGAGTAAAATATTTACTGAAAATCATGAGCCTTGAAATCATGGGAGTTAAAGGATTTTTGAAGGGTCATGTAGTCATACTCCAGGCCTGGAGTATACTGTTCTAAGAAGATTAAATATTAATTCCTTTTGGTGACAATAATCACCGAAAAAGATTCCACAGATGATCACAGTGACCTCGGAAGTTTTTTTAAGCAGTTGTATAAATAGTAAGGGGGAATGCAAACAAACTTCAAAAATATACAGAACATTTAGGGTGCCTGGGTGGCACAGTCGGTTAAGTGTCCAACTCTTGGTTTCCATTCACGTCATGATCTCGGGGTCGTGAGATCGAGCCCAGTGTCTGGCTCCACACTTAGCGCAGAGTTTGCTTGGGATTCTCTCTCCCTCTCCCTTTGCCCCTCCTGCTCGTGCTCTCTTATTCTCTCAAATAAATAAAATCTTAAAAAAAAATATGGAATACTTAATGTATTTTGCATGAGTTGAATTTACATAGAGTATGGAAGAGAAAAGTATTAGTCTTTAGATTATTCAAAACATGATTTTATAGTATATGTGTGCCCTAGGGACACTTAACATAGATTCTGAACATTTCTCATATTTTAAAAAACTTAAAATGTTTCTACATTTTAAAAATCTCAAGGATTGTTTATTTCCATTTTACAAATACTTGAAATTCTTTGTGTTGTAAATAATACATATCCATTACAGAAATACCAGTATAATTTTTGCATATATCTACAGGATGAATATGTGTATGAATATATATCTATATATCATATACATACCCACACATAGTTGTTATTTGGAAAACAGCATGACTTACAGTAGGGGAATATTCTAAATGTGAAAAGTAAGCCTAGGGGCGCCTGGGTGGCTCAGTTGGTTAAGCGACTGCTTTCGGCTCAGGTCATGATCCTGGAGTCCCTGGATCGAGTCCTGCATCAGGCTCCCTGCTTTGGAGGGAGTCTGCTTCTCCCTCTGACCCTCCCCCCTCTCATGTGCTCTCATTCTCTCTGTCTCAAATAAATAAATAAAATCTTTAAAAAAAAAAAAAAAGTAAGCCTAGTTATCATGAGATATTCTAATGTGTTTTCACAATTTGATTCCACAACCGAACTTTTAGAGAGACACACTAATTTAAATCTTTTGACTCTTTCAGATATTCCAAAAGTCATGATTGAACCTTCAGGTCCAATTCATGTACCAAAGGGAAATGGTACCATTTCAAAGGGTGATGGAGGACACAGTAACTGGATTCCTGATGTTGGAAGTACTAGGTGGCCTCTGAAGACACCATATATTCCTCCTGTTATTACGAACAGGCCCACTTCTAAGCCAACAACAAGACCTGCACCAAGGCCAACGGCAGAGCTGACCCCACCCCCATTCACAGAACTTGGAACATCTCCACCCACAACAAGCCCGGAAAGCCCAAGCACCAGACTGACCCCTGCAACACCCATTGCCACCACCTCTCCAAGATGGATTACGGTTGACAACAGGATACAGACAGATCCTCAGAAACCCAGAGGAGACGTGTTCAGTAAGTCATAGAAATGTTAGCACATATTTTGGAGTTTTTTTTCTAGTTGCGTTGAGATATAATTGACATACAGCACCATCTAAGTTTAGGGAGTATAGCATAATGATTTGACTTACATATATCGTGAAGTACTGACCACAATAAGTTTAGTTAACATCCATCATCTCATATAGGTACAAAAGAAACAGGAACAGAATTTTTCTGTGATGAGAAGGCTTTGGATCTACTCTCATAACAACTTTCATATAAGTACTACAGTAGTGTCAACTGTAGTCATAACATTGGACATTATATCCCTAGTACATACTGATCTTATAACTAGAGTTTTGTACCTTTTGACTACTTTCCTCCTGTTCTCCCCACCCACCCACCCACCACTGTTGGCAATCAAAAATCTGACCATTTTCTGTAAGTTTTTTTTTTTTTTTAAGATTTTACATATAATATGTGAGATCATACAGTATTTGTCTTTCTCTGTCTGACTTATTTCACTTAGCATAATGCCTCAGGTGTATCCAGACTATCTCAGATGGCAGTATTTTCTCATTTATTTAAAGGCTGAATTGTGTATATATCCCATTGTGTATTCATACCACACCTTCTTTATCCACTCATCCATTGATGGACACTTAGGTTGTTTCCATGTCATGGCTATTGTAAATAATGCTGCAGTGACCATGGGAGTGGAGATATCTCTTTGACATAATATTTTCATTTTCTTTGGATAAATATCCAGAAGTGGAATTGCTGGATCATGTGGCAGTTCTAGTTTTAATTTTTTGAGGAACCTCTATACTGTTTTCCATGGTGGCTGCACTAATTTACATTCCTACCGACCGTAAAAGAGGGTTCTCTTTTCTCCACCTCCTTGCCAGCATTTGTTATCTCTTATCTTTTTGATGATGGCCATTCTAATAGGCACAAAGTGATATCTCATTGTGGCTTTATTTCCCTCACAATTAGTGATGTTGAGCCTCTCTTCATGT
This sequence comes from Mirounga leonina, assembly GCF_011800145.1. NCBI lineage: Eukaryota > Metazoa > Chordata > Mammalia > Carnivora > Phocidae > Mirounga > Mirounga leonina. The sequence goes on from NW_023270702.1 coordinate 5,412,856, forward strand.
GTCTGTTGCCCATCTGTGTGTCCTCTTTGGAAAGCTGTATATTCAGGTCCTCTGCCCATTTTTAATCAGATTGGTTGGGGTTTTTTGCTATTGAGTTGTATGAGTTCCCTGTGTATTTTAGATATTAGCCCCATATCAGATGTATTGTTTTCAAATATTTTTTCTCCATTCCATAGGTTGTCTTTTCATTTTGTTGATGGTTTCTTTTGCCATGCAGAAGCTTTTTTGTTTGTTGCAGTCCCACTTTTTTTTTTTTTTTTTTTTATTGCTTATGCTTTAAGGTGTCATATCCAAAAATTCATTGCCAAGTCCCATGTCAAGGATTTTTTTCCTATATTTTCTTCTAGGAGTTTCATGGTTTCAGGTCTTATGGTCAAGTCTTTAATCAATTTTGAGTTAATATGTTTATGTTATATAAGATAAGGGTCTACTTTCATTCTTTTGCATGTGAATATCCAATTTTCCCAGAACCATTTATTGAAAAGACTGTCTTTTCGCCATTGAGTATTCTTGGCTCCCATGTCAAATATGCTTGGGTTTACTCCTGCACTATTGATTTTGTTCCATTGGTCTGTGCATCTGTTTTTATGCAAATACCATACTGTTTTGATGACTATAGCTTTATAGTATAGCTTGAAATCAGGAAGCATGATGCTTCTTGCTTTGTTCTTCTTTCTCAGGATTGCTTGGGCTACCCAGGGTCTTTTGTGTTGGCACATTTTTAATAAGCTCTTTACAGTGGCATTTCCATCATTGGCCATGCCTTGAATAAGAATGAAACATAAAAAGAATTAGCTGTACAAAGTATAAGTCATATGTCTTTATTGTTAAATATTATAAAGAACTGTATAAAAGGCAGTCAACTGGGCAAATTACAATGTGTGTAGAAATGGAAGGAATATCACAAAGTCCTATGGTAGATCTCATTTCCTATCCAGTATGGGAATTCTCCTAACATACTTAGATTGAGTCAAAAACTCTCAGAGATGGGAAACCTAACTATATCACATCCCATTTAACTTTTAATCTAATTTAACTAAATTCAATCAGTAAACAATTTTGAGTGTGTTTTAGAATTCCAGGCCCTGTATTAGGCATTGGATTTACAAAGATAAAACAGATAAGGTATAATCTGGTGGGAAAGATAGTTGCCCAGAAGATAACTGGGATACTGTGTTAATGAAAGAAATTAGAGCACCTAATCAGTCCTCTGGGCAGGAAGTATTGGGGTGAGCGGGGGCAAAGAGCTTGAGGAAAGACAGGTACTATAGTTCATGGGAACAGCATAGCAAAGGCACAGAGGTAGGAAGCAGGCTCACATAAGCAGTAACCTGCCAGTAAACCTGTCCCTTGTGTTTGCTGTGCCCTGGTGGTTGGATCTAGAAGACTGGAGCTGGATCAGATCAGAGACCCCAGATTTTCAGTGGGTGAGTGGGTAAAGGATGGTATCACCCATAGAGATAGAGGCTAGAGGTAAAGCAGCAAGTTTTGAAGGAGGAAGAGGTTGTTCCCTTGCTAGCGGACCAAGACAACTTGCAAATTCTCCCTGTATTTATGTCATGTGTCACCATGCTTACTGTTAGGCACCTTTGCATTCACTCCTCCTGTCTCCTCTTCTTTTCCCACTGCTCCCTGACAGAACCAAACTTTGCTTCTTTATATTGAATACTTGTGCAAATTTTTTTTTAACAGGCGAAAAGAACACTGACATTTGTGAATTTTTAAGAGAAGATTCTTTTTGCTTGTATGTGACTCTCAAATTTCTCTTCTGTCCATTTGAAGAGAGATTGAAATTCTCTAATTCTGATATAGTTGTAACTGTGTATGTTTTAGGCAATAAAAATAATTTTTAGAGGAATCCGATAGTAGATCCAGTAATATGTTTTACATTCACATATGTTTTATTTGAAAAGGTATTTTTTTAAAGATTTTATTTGACAGAGCAAGAGAGCACAAGCAGGGGGAGTGGGACAGGGAGAAGCAGGCTCCCCACTGAGCAGGGAGCTCAATGTGGGGCTGGATCCCAGGACCCTGGGATCATGACCTGAGCCCAAGGCAGACACTTAACCGACTGAACCACCCAGGTGCCCCGAAAATGATTTTTTTTAAATCTTTCTCCTCTTTGCCTCCCTTCCTTTCCTTTGTTCTCTCTCAGCAGTGTCTCTTTCTTTCTCCTCTGCTTTGTTTTGTTTTCATCTCTTTGTGATCATATAGTGGGATGTTTATTCATGGGTGCTTAAGTAAGGATAGTACTTATGTTATTCTGTTGCCTTAAGGTAGGGTCATAAAAACTTGGCAACTTAATATAAAAACACACTGTAACATTGATATGAACATCTTTCTGAGTCTTTTAATATTTTCTCATTTTAAAAAGTATGTCTTTCTTGGGACGCCTGGGTGGTGCAGTTGGTTAAGCGTCCAACTCCTGATTTTGGCTCAGGTCATGATCTCAAGGTTGTGAGGTGGAGCCCCAGGTCAGGCTCCATGCTGGGCGTGGAATCTGCTTGGGATTCTCTCTCCCTCTCCCTGTGCCCCTCCCCACTCACTGGTGTTCTCTCTCTCTCTCTCTCTCTCTTAAAAAAAAAAAAAAAAAAATATATATATATATATATATATATATGTCTTTCCATTATTCCTCTCTATATCAACACACATATGAATTAAAAGTGTAACATTAAAGTTCACCAACAGAATTTAGCAGGACAAGATTGGGGAAACATGGAGTTCCAGCAGTGTTTGAGAGCACTCATTCTGAGAGAGTGTGATCTTAAAGACATGCCCTGGGAAAGAATTCCCTTGATCAGATGCCAAGGTGGCCACATGCCACAGATAGCATTGCTGCCTCTGGACACTTCCCGCCCCAAATCCGATTCCACTCTTGTTCATCTTCAGCTATAGCGCTGCTTAACATGGATGAGGGCATTTTAGACACTTCTTAATTTACTGTCTTGTGATTATAGCCTATTTTCTGAGTAAGAGAGGAGTTCTAAGTTTTTAATTCAAGACAAACAGCTAGTGTTTATTCACTGTGAAAGCAGAAAGGAACCTTAGCAATGTTTTAGTTCAACACTCTCTCTTCATTGATATTTTCTTCGCTTCTGGCAAAATAATGTCTTAAGCCATCCTTTTTCTCCATGGGTCTGAGAATAGAATTTAACTCTCCCCATTTCATAAATGTTCAGGTGATGTTCATGACAGCCACTGCCGGGCAGTCTCCAAACAGCCCTATACTCTAGTTGTATTTTTCTTTACATTGAAAGATGTATATTTGTTTAATGGAAGAGGTTGTGAAACAGAGCTTCTCTTTATAATGTGTGTTTATGTACGTAGTTATGTATTGTTCCCTGAGGAAGGACTAAAGCTATTTTAGGAAATCAAGAAAATCAAGGAAAAGGAAATCAAGGAAAAAATTATAACACAGATACATCTCTAACCCAGACTTCTCCCCAAACTTTTCTTGGGTATCCATCTGCCTGTTGAGCCTTTCCTGTTAGATGGAAATACATGTGTCAGACTCTGCATGTCTAATTGCTTCTGATTATCAGCCCAAACATTCTACCCACAGCCTTTCCCACCCCAGGAGATGTCACCTCCGTCCTACCAGTTGCTGAGGCCAAAGAAAGATCTTGGGGTCCTCTTAAACTACTCTTTTTATACCCACATTCAATCTGTGTGGAAATCCTGTTAGCCTTACCTTCAAATTCTGCCTCAAGTGGGAGTGCCTCTCACCATCTCCAGTGCTTGCCTCCCTGACCCCAGCCCTTCTTCCCGGGGAGGACAGGTCCAAATTCCTTTATCCAGATGAGTAGTGGGATAGAGAATTTTTCAGAGTTTTGAAAAGTAATTAGATACATATGTATACTGAAACAGATTAATGTTTCTACAGTGAAACATAGGGATATTTATGCTAATTTGGCTCCCAAAGAGTTTGGTTGAGTTACAGAAATAGCTTTTGGATTTCAGCCTTATGAGGAACAACGGGCCGGTGTCGCAGGAGCCTTTGACAGGTCTCCCTGCTTCCCCCGTGGTCCCCTCTCCACCCAGCAACTAGAGGGATCTTTTAGAACAGAAGTGAGACGTCAGTGTTCAGAGCTGTGCACCAGCACGTGCTTGGCTCCATGTGAACGCAAGCCCGCCCGGTGTCTCACAGAGTGCTACAGGATCTTGTCTCCTCACACTCTGCCCTCCTTGACTGCACTCCAGCCTCCTCACTGATCCTCAAACAGCTCCTTCAGACTTTTGCTCCAACCCTTCCCTCTCCCTGGGACACTCTTCCCCCAGCTCTCAGCTTGGCTCACTCTCTCACCTCTTTACACAAATGTCAGCTCACCAGGGGGACCACCCTGACGCCCATATTCAATATTGTGAGCCCTACTAACCACCACCAGCATGCCTCTCTACCTATTGTTTTTCTCTCTTTTTTTTTAAAAGATTTTATTTATTTTTTTTGAGAGAGAGAGACACAGCAAGAGAAGGAACACAAGCAGGGGGAGTGGGAGAGGGATAGAGAGAAGCAGGCTTCCCGCGGAGCAGGGAGCCCAATACGGGGCTCAATCCCAGGACCCTGGGATCATGACCTGAGCTAAAGGCAGACGTTTAATGACTGAGCCACCCAGGCACCCCTGTTTTTCTCTTTTTAATACCATTTATCACCTTCTAATATACTGTATTATTTACTTACTGATCATGTCTATTGTTGTATCTCCCTACTAGAATACAAATTTTTTGAGGATGGGGATCTTTGTTTTGTTCACTGGTATGTCTCAAGAACCTAGAATAATGCCTGGCACATAATTGGCACTTGAACATTATTTGTGGAACAAAGGAATGAATAGATCACTCATAGCATTTTAAAGTAAATTATCATCATGTAATCAAATTTTCTATACAAAAGCTAGCCCGATATAATAACAGATTTAATCCATATTTAAGAATTAAAAAATATTCTTTTCTGATTGTTCCTTATTTTTTTACTGTGGTGCTTCCACCATTTTCCCCTCTCTTTCTTCTCTCCCTTCCTCCTTTCTTTTTAGAGATTGGCATTCTATTCAGTGGATTATTAAATCTGAAAATTTGATGATAATGAGAAGGCAGATGATGTCAGTGTAGATATAATGTCTCAAAATATATATTTCCCTAGCTTCTGAGACTAGCTCAAATAATTTTTGCTTTATACTTTTATTATTTGGAAGTTGGCGTGTATGATGAAAGTTGGCACGTTTCTTTTAATGTGAAAAAGATTTAAGAAACAGCCCCTTAAAACAACATTTCTTGTAGGTGTAAACAAAATATCATTGATGCTGGAATTTTTGTCCTTTTACTACAAAAGAAAGGGGTTCAAAACACAAAAAAAATTTTTTGAAACTTCAAATAAGCAATCCAGAAGGAATGATTATAATACAGCCTTTTCACATTTTAATTTAGGGCCTAAAAACTTTCATCAAACCAACATCAATTAATTATCCAAGTGTGATGTCCTTATGAGTTTTTAAAGAAATCATCCCTGTTATATCCCAAATCTCTCAGGATGACTAAAGTCCCTCACAATAACACATTTTACTGTTGGGATATTCTTTCTCATATTTAATCTAAATTCTTGAAATTGTAGTTTACACCAGTGCAGGATGGTCAGGTAATTGTGGCTGAGGGACACAGCTGGTCAGTGTCTCCAGACTCTCTATTCCTTGTATTAAAGGACACTCTCTGGAAATTACTCAGCTGTCTCTTGTTTGGGCTCGGTAATTTGTTTCATAAACCTTTTCTTAGAAAGACTGTTTTTCAAAGAAAGAGTGTTTTTCAACCCACTTAGCAATCTTTTTGGGTTGCCTTTGAACATCCTTCATTTTTCAAATCTGTCTCAAATGATAGGGTCCAAAGATCTGTAACAGTCACATCTGACCCAATATTGACTGCAAGCGGAATTTCTTTAAATGTGTTTTTCTAATCTAAATCATTTCCCTCTGTTGCCAAGTATAGTCTAGTGCAGATTTGTGGGCAGCCATTTATCCGCCCAATGTTTTCCCCTGAAACAGTCACACAGTGCTGGTACAGGGGCACCTGGTGGCTCAGTCGGTTGAGCGTCTGCCTTTGGCTCAGGTCATGATCCCAGGGTCTCGGGATCGAGCCCCGCATCGGGCTCCCTGCTCATCGGGGAGCCTGCTTCTCCCTCTGCTTGCCGCTCCCCCAGCTTGTACTCCCTCTCTCTCTCTGACAAATAACTAAAATCTTAAAAAACAAACAATGGCTGGTACCTAGTAGGCACTCCAAAATATTGAATGAAATAAAATTTTATGTTGGAATCAACTTTTTCTCAATCTAAGTTATTCTTCAAATGCTTGAACTAGCTAAATTGAACTTGTTGATTCTGATGGTCTGTTCCCAAATGATCAAAGTTATTTAAGACTATGGTCTTTTTTTTACTCCAATACAGCTTATAGCACAGTCATTGAAAGTAAACATTCTCTAGAAAACTCTCATATACCTCTAATTTTGAGCATGATGTAGGGAAATAGTGTTGAGGCATGTGAAACTGAGGAGTTTTTAACTCCTGCTAAGGAGAGAAAACATTGAACCAGAAGATCCAGTTTCAGTCCTCACCTCTATTATTTATGAATTACGTGACTTTGGACAAATTACTGTGCATTAGCTCTCATCCGCATAGTTTCTGAGACCATTGGGTTGATCTTGGACTCCGGAAGATCTTGGTGGAGGGTGCTCAGGGAGAGCAGAAAGACGCTGGGCAGACTTAGAGCAAGAAAAGCAGATTTAATTGGTGGGGTGGAATGCCTGTTTGAACATCAGAGATATGCTGCAGGGAATTGCTAAAAAGTTGGAGTTAGACTAAGCACCGAAGACAAAAATCTGGTATCAGAGCAGGTAGGAGCTATCCCAAAGCAAAGAAAAGAAAAACTTTATGTAGAACCTGAAGTAAAGGAACTTAGGGGGAAATGCATTTCTAGTCTAGCAATACAACGAAATATTATGCAGCAATGTTTTTTGAAAAATATTTAATGCCTTGGGAAAACACTGATGTTATAAAAAGGGTAAGTAAAAGATGATACAGAACTGTATATACCGTTTGACCCCAATTAGGCACAAAATACATGTCTACATATGTTCGGAAGAATATAAAAGTTTGGAAGAAAAAAAGCAGATTAGTAATTGTGAATCTATCCAGTTTATGATATTTGGGGTGACTTTCCTTGTCCTTTTGTTGTCCTCACTCAGTGATGTTTACTCTTCCCATTCCCACTGCTGTGGGTCACTGTAATTTATTCTAGGAGATTCCTTAGGAGAGGTGTCAGTGGTCAGAATCCCACTCTCCCCAGGAAGAGAGTGAGCTGTGTGTTTTGAAAAAGTACCCCATGGGATTCTGATTCTCAGTCATATTAATTTTATTTAGAATATACTGGCTTTTAAAAATGCATTAAAGATTTTATTAACTTCTATTTTTAACTTTTCAAAATTGTCTTTACAATTGAGTGTGTCAGACATGCCCAGTTTTAGCTAGGAAGCTCAGATTACTGCAAGGAATGTAAAACCCCTTGGACTAGGAAGCAGATTTTTTTCAAAGTGTTGTCAGAAGCTTTTGAACCAGAATAACCTAGGGTGCTTATTTAGGATGTAGATTCCTAATCCCTACCACACATTTACTAAATCAGACCTTCTAAGGGAGTACCTCTCTGCCTTCGGTGTGTATAGAAGTCACATGGAAATATGTTAAAGTGAAAATTCCGATTCAGTGGGTCTAGGATAGGACCTGAGATTCTGTGTTTCTAACGAGCTCACAGGTAGTGCTGTTGATCTGCCGACCACACTGGAAAGCAGGGCTCTCTGAGCCGTAATGTTCGCTCCAGCCAGTAGTACCGTGCCCTGAATGGGAACAGAGCTAGCCAGATGTGGAGTGTTCAAATGTAGCAGTTGTGCCTACAATGCGGCATGGAGCATCTGGGTCACATAAAGAAGAGAAGTGTTGCCAAATAAAGATTACAGAATATAATGTAATGTGTATCAGGTGCTCTTAGGAGTGGCCTTATCAGAGAACCAGACTCCCTGTTGCTTTGTTATTCTAGGTCCTGAGAATGTGTTGAAATTCCAAGTATCAGGCAGTAAAAAGAAAACTTTCCACTTTAAGATTGTTGCTCTGCTGTGCACTGTGTACGGTTTCCTTTTCTCGCCTGCCTTCTGTGGATTTTACGGAGGCTGTGGCTGGTGTGGTCTCATTATTCTTAGTCTCTTTCCCGATGCTGTGTGGTAATGGGTAAAAGGTTGTTTCTGCGGAGGGGTTTGCTTTCTGGTAAAGACCAGAGACCCTAAGATGCCTGACATCTCCCTGGAGATTACATCTCTGCTGGTGTTTGGAAGGAGCGAGTTGTCGCTGCTTACAGGTCAGGATCTGGTGCGGTGAATTCGGAAAGTTTCCAAGATTTTTGATTTCTATTTAATTTGATTTGATGGTGGCTGGTAAAAAAAAAAAAAAAAAAATCGTTCTCCCCGGAAGGTACAGATTGAATTCTTGGTGAACGTGACCAAAGTCAGAAATCAAAAATGTTTTAAGTTGAATGCACATCTGTCTGTAGTGTTGTGAGGAAAAGTACTGTGCTCATAGGCACTCTGTGATTTGGGGCCTGTTACGAAATCTTCCTCTGCCTTCATTTCCTCATCTGTAAGTGGGGATGATAATAGTATCTACCTCATTGAGCTGTTGTGGGTGCACATAAAACTCTCACCATATACTAAGAATTCAGTACATGGCAGCCAATACTACCTCTGTGGCTGTTGTTGAATTCAATTATATAGTAATGACCAGAGAGAAGCAAATAAAAGGACTGGAAAGGAGCTTCTGAAATTTCCTTAACCCCATTAGAGAAAATTCTTAGCCATATACTGATGACTAGCAAAAAGAAAAGGGTTTCTGGGCTCCACAGAAATAAGCCCTACTTAACTCATAAAATACAGCCCCATTTTGTGTTCAGTTCCGAGTCTATATTTTTATGATGCTTTTATAATGTTTTTTATTATGGGTCATTATATTTTAATATTATTTTCGGCTAACCAGATCCTTTTGAACCAAATCGATTTGCTAGTGTGAGCTATTGGGTGAGCAGAGAAAATACAAATAGAAAGCTAGCTACTTCACATGTCCTTTACTTTTTACCAAATCATTGGAATATTCTGTTTCCTTTAGGTGTTCATAGTAACTAGGTGAACAGTTGTGATGTTAAAAGACAGGATCCCCTCAACAACTTTGCTGTGTCAGTGGTGACAACAGCTTTTTGAGAGATGAGTCTATCTAGGTGGGAAACATGTTACAGGATGTGTCTGATAAATTTCAAAAATAAAAGCTGTTTTTCCTTTAAAGGAATTTCTTTGGCCTGAGGGCACTGACATGTGTCCCGCACAGCAGGTGAGCTTCTGCAGGCAAATCCCCCACCTTGTGTCCAGCAGCAGCCTGAGATCAGGTACTCTGCTCACCACCTGCTCTGGAATGTTCCCGACAGGGCTACTCTTCATGGTTTCCTTTGGCTTCAGAAGAGGGAGAGAGAACAGAACGTGTCAGGTGTTCTCTTGCTCTGGAAAAGTTGTGTTCTCATCCTTATGGTCATACTTAAAAAAGAACCATCTTTTAGATATTCTTTTCTCCTGGGTTTGCCCCAGTCAGTGCTTTGAGTTGTTCTGAAACTTTATTAAAGGAGAAATAGGTGAGCCATGTAAATTGGGCTCCTTACTGAGTACTGAAGCAGTGTCTATGTTCCACCTTTCACCAGAGATTGATTTTTTCCCAGTTCTGCTCTTTACTCTCAGCCCAAAGGGCTGTCTTTTGAACATTTTAGATTCTTCCTATGGGATGAAAGCTTTGGCAGACAAGGGCTTATTTCTGTGGAGCCCAGAAACCCTTTTCTTTTTGCTAGTAATCAGTATATGGCTAAGAATTTTCTCTAATGTGGTTAAGGAAATTTCAGAAGCTCCTTTCCAATCCTTTTATTTGCTTCTCTCTGGTCATTTAAAGCTATAATGCATGCGTATGTTCTTCATCTGGAGAGGGAAAGAAGGGGCCAGGGGAGGGGGCGGGGGAGAGAGAGAGGCAGGAAACTGCCTCATAAAACCCAGTCATTCATTCCTACTGTGTAGTCTCTAAAAATCCCCTAGGTTTTGCTTTCAGAAAGAGCCTTCAGAATATTAGGAGAGTTACATATGCACCATTCTCTTCCACTGAACGAAAACCCTGACCATAGAAACAATTTAAGACAGTGTTATCTTTAATCTTTTCATCTCACGACAAATGCCAGAATTAGCCTGGGTCATGTCATGGTAACCACCCTGGAAGAGAAACAGAATTTGCAAAGCTACCTTTAATAAATAGTGCTTACATTTTACTATGGTTAACTCTTTGGAAGAAGTCTGGCAGTGGGAGGTGTGTATATAATATTTACTTTTACTTCACAGTGCTTACTCTTAATGCTTTTTGGGTAACAGTATAGTTGACTATTTGGGAAACCTCATTTATGAACACAAGCTATATATTAGTATTATGTTCCTGGGGGAAATATATTTAATGGAAAATGGGCCAAAGGGTCTTTTTAAAGAGATTTCCTGCTTATTCGTGTGGCCAATTCTTCTCATGGTCTCCCAGGCCCTCCAGCCACTGGGAAAGAGTACCAGGTCCCTAAGCACAGTCCAACCACGTTTTTATCCAGTTGTCTGCATGCTTCATACCTGCACCTTCCTTTTATTTTAGTTCGTGCAGAAGGCTGTAAGAAGCACTGGGCAAGTGATAGTGTTTTGGTGGGTAAAACATTGGCCATCGGAAGGAAAAAGTTTAGGAAACAAATCTTTTAAAGACTATATGACCATTCTTTAGTTTATGTTAATTTTGGTCATGATGGCTCTCTGACCTCCACTTTCACCGCCCCCCCCCCCATTTATTCTCCATGCTACAGCCAGAACATTGCACTTGACCTGAAATTTTGCAAAGACTTCCAGCTTCTACCAGAATAAAGCCCAAAATCTCTACAGGGCTTTAATCTGCCCACATCTGTCTCTAGCTTCATTTGGTGCCCTTCCTCCCGCAACCTGCCTCCCCACCTGTGAGCTCTAGAGCTGGAAGGATGTTTGAGTTCCACACCTTTTCATTCCCTAGGGCACTAGCTCTCAGTAATGCACCCTTCCTGTCCTGGTGTGAGCATCACTTCTCAGAGATCTTCGTGCATCTGTCCTCCCCAGGCTAGCTTAGCCAGCCCCCAGGCCCCACCCCCATGCTCACACAGCCTCCTCTACTTGTCTTTTAAAGCATTCATTACCTGGGGAAATTGTTAGAGGTCTGTCTTCACCTCTAGAAATTAGACCCCTTGAAGGCAAGTGTATGCACATTGCTTCACAAGTTCTTAGCCCAATGCCTTGTACCCAGTGGATTCTCTTTCTTGACTGACTGGAATAAAAAGTGGATAGAATAGAGGGAGGATGGATAGACAGACAGACAGTAGAGGAATTGTATTGTTAGCATTTCTCCTATCCTTTTTTTAATCTCTAAAATTATACCATTCTAAGAATTAATGGTCCAGTTACTACACAGTATCAGATATGTGTTTGTTTTTTATAAAATAGATATATTGCATAGTTAAAGTGACTATTAGCTAAAACGCACAGCAGGGAAAATAATTAGAAGAATCATGTACAAGTATCTATTCTGGTTATCTATTTTTAGGCAAGGCTAGTCATTTATTTTAATATTTTCTACATTGATTAAACTAGTTCTCTTGAATCAAAGAATATGTACAAATTCACTAATATATTTCAATTTCATAGCCTCACATTTAATAACAGGTACCAAGACTCTATTCAGAATTCTCTTTGAGGGGCCTGAGTGGCTCATTCGGTTGGGCGTCTACCTTCAGCTCGGGTCATGATCCTGGGGTCCTGGATTGGAACCCTACATTGGGCTCCCTGCTCAGCGGGGAGTCTGCTTCTCCCTCTCCCTCTGTCGCCCCCCCCCCCCCCCCCCCCCCCCCCCGCCCCCCCCCCCCCCCGCAGTGCATGTGCTCGGTCGCTCTCTCAAATAAATTAAAAAGTTCTGTTTGAGCAATCAAAATACAAGTAACAGACATATAGTTGCTATGGGGTAGAGGTCTATATATGTGCTCTCACAGAACTCTCTATGTTTTAGGTACTTTTTTTCTTCTACAACAGAAATTTTCTTTTTATGAACAGTCCTAAAAATATACAATTACAAAAGACAAAGCAAACCGAACAAATGGGAAAACATCACTTTCATTTCCAATACTCAGACCACCATTATTAGCATATTGGTGTATTTCTTTTTTTTTTTTTTTTAACCGAGGTATAATTGATCTACTGTATTAGTTTCAGGTGTACAATACAATGATTTAATATTTGTATGTATGTTGAAATGATAACCACAATAACTCCAGTTAACACCCATCATACTTTGTTACAAAATCTTGTGATGAGAAATTTTAAGATTTATGCTGTTAGCAACTTTAAAATATGCATTGCAGTATTACTAGTTATAGTCACCATATATTATATGGTCACTGTATATTATATCCCTATAATTTATTTACTTTATAACTGGAAGTTTGTAACTTTTGAGCCCCATTTGCCCACCTTTCACCCCTTGCCTCTGGCAACCAATCTGTTCTCTGTATCTATGAGCTTGTTTCTGTTGTAAAGATTCTATCTGTGAGCCAGACCTTGTGGTATTTTACTCTGACTCATTTCACTTATCATAATGCCTTCAAGGTCCCTCCATGTTGTCACAAGTGGCAAGATTTAATTCCTTTTTATAGCTGAATAATATTCCTCTGTGCATATACAGACCACATCTTCTTTATCCATTCGTCAGTGGACACTTAAGTTGTTTCCAGATCTTCACTGTTAGAAATAATGCTGCAGTGAATATGAGAGTGCTTATATCTTTTTGAATTAGTGTTTTTATTTTCTTCAGATAAATACCCAGAAGTGGAATTGCTGAATCATGTGGCAGTTCTAATTTTAATTTTTTCAAGGAACCTCCATACTGTTTTCCATAGTGATTGCACCAATTTGCATTCCCATTAACAATGCACCAGGGTTCCCTTTTCTCCACATCCTTGCCAACATTCATTATTTCTTTTTGATTGTAGCCGTCCTAATAGGTGTGAGGTGATACCTCATCAGGGTTTTGATTTGCATTTCCCTGATGACTGGTGATATTGAGCACCTCTTCATGTACCTGTTGGCCTCTGTATGTCTTCTTCAGAAAAATGTTGATTTAGAACTCATTTTTTAATTGGATTTTTTTACTATTGAATTGTAGGAGTTCTTTATATATTTTGGGTAGTAACCTCTTATCAGATATGATTTGCAGATATTTTCTACTTAGTAGCTGGCCTTTTCATTTTGGTGATTGTTTCCTTTGCTGTGAAGAAAGTTTTTAGTTTGATATTGTCCTACTTGTTTGTTTTTGCTTTTGTTGCCTTTGCTTTTGGAATCAGATCCCGAAACTCACTGTCAAGACCAATGTGAAGGAGATTACTGCCTATATTTTCTTCTAGGAGTTTTATGTTTTCAGATCTTACATTCAAGTCTTTAATCCATTTTGAGTTCATTTTTGTGTATTGTGTAAGATAGTGGTCCAGTTTCATTCTTTTGCATATGGCCGTCCAGTTTTCCCAACACCATTTCTTGAAGAGACTCCATTTCCCCATTGCATGTTCTTGGCTTCTCTATTGTAAGTTAATTGACCGTATATGTTTGGGAGGGGGTGTTGTTTTTGTCACTCTTGTTTCTAGTCTGTTGTTTTGTTTGCTTGTTTTTCTTGTACATAGTTGAGGTCATACTGCTTGAATGACTTTTTCCCACTTCTTATTTCACTTAGTATTTTCACATAAACCATAAAATATGCAAGGGAGTGGGGTGGTGAACCTTCTCCTGACCCTTCAGTGGAACACTCTTAGCAATCCATAGCGGTGTGAGAAAGGAGAAATAGTTGAACAATTTGGCAGAGTTACAGAGTAGAGTACACAGAATTGTAAGAACTAATAGCTGCTGAGCATGTCAGGCCTCTAAATTCCTTGGAATGTTTCCCCATGAACTGCAGTGAGGGTGTGCTTGATCAACTGCTGCTGAAGTTAGTATTTTAGGCACTTGGTTTCCAAGAACTATTAATGAAACATCTGGCACTTTGCAAGTTGTTAGATGACTAATTCTTTGAGATGCTGTTTTCCAAGTGTGTGATCTCCTCCCTTCCTTTCTCTTCAACCTCATCCCACATCACTTTCCCCATTTCTCAGCATCTTTCCTATAGGCATCATGAATGCCTTTCTGTAAATGTTCTGAGCACCTTCTTTGTAATTGCTGTCTGAAACACTCCCTTTCCCCCATCCCCCCCCCAACACTTTGCTTTTTGCTTGGAAGTTTCCACATTCTTTCCCTCTTGGTCTAAATGGTGCTTCCTTAGTGAGGTTCCCCTTGATCTCCCTTTATGACCAGTTTATTAATCTGAGTGGAAGTCACCCTCATTATATTAATGCATGCAATGGATTGTTTAAGAACACTTCTAATAAGATATTTCTAAGAAGGAGTTTGCAAGCTGTGTTCACACAGTGTTATGTCAGTAATGGAAGTGATACCCACTAAATAAGCATAAAGTGTTTAAGTACATTTGTAATACAGAGGTTTCTAAGAACACATCCTGCAAGCACCATAGAGAACAGTGTTATGTAGGTGGAAACTGCACCCATTCTAGGAAGAATGAAGTGATGAGTTCACTTATAACATAGATGTTTCTAAGCTACTTGCAAGCTTCCTATGACAAGTGTTATATCAGTGACTGGAAGTTATCCACATGTTGTAATATATGTATTATAGTGTTAAGATCACCTGTAATAAGGATGCTTCTAAGAACAACAACAACAAACAAAAAACAGGCCCTTTGTGCCAGGAAACCTTTGTTCAATCCTCCCTCTCTATACCAAGACTCTATTTACCATGTAACAGTCCTTCAGCTAGAAAAAAAGGGGGCTGACAAACTGCCATAATGTAGCACCATCCTATGGTACTGTAAGATTTGAGCTGTTCCAATCCAGAGATAATTTGTATAAGTTACAAGAGAACAAAAAAATGATTGTTCTATAGAATTTTTTGAACTTTCTCTATGTCATGAGAAATGAAGCATGTTTGCCTACAACTTTGTAATATTTTTAGTAAATAAGAGGCAGTCTCCCTCTTAGAGTCCTAAAGGAAGAAAGGAAAGCTATAAATGCATTGCCATGAGTCATTGGGGTGTACAAGAAGGTAGCCAGTTACCTCACCCCCTAGGGCACCTGTGATGGCGGTGTGTCCCTAAAGCTTGTCTATTGACCAGCTTCTCTTCTCCCATCCCTTTCAGGCTGGGTATATGCGAGTGTATGTGTGGGGGTGAGGGGGGTGGGGGGCAGGGAATGGGTTTTCACTGTTTGGACTTCTGAAACAAAAAGGGAAAAACTTTAAAAGTAGAAAGCTAAAAAAAAAATCAGTGCAAATATTATGGGATTAATTTTAAAAAAAATCTTGCTAAAAATAATAGGAATAGTGTTGAAAAAGAACCCTCTGACTGATATCTGTTGCTTGGCATTCGACTTCTTTTACTCCCTGCCTTATAAAAATATAGTTAATGAGGTTCTGGCAAAGAGAAGGGAGTAGCCCTAGTCTTTGGTCAGGAATTCCCCTTCTCGGATATTCCCACATACCCCCCACCCTCCAACCCAGTTACTCTTCAGGACATCGTCTGGTGTTTTTCCTTCACAGCCCTCATCAACATTTAGAATTGTAGTGTGGATTTATGTTTAGTGTGGTTTAATGTTTGCCTCTCTAGTTCAAATGCAAGCTCCCAGAGGGTCAGGTCCTAGTTGGTCTTGTTCACCCCTTTAGCTGTCTCCCTGGCCTGCCATGGTACTTGGCATATGGGGGACAAATATACATTGAATAACTAATGCTTTAAATGACTCTTTTTAAAAAAGTAGATTTTTTTTTAAAGATTTTATTTATTTATTTGAGAGAGAGAGAGAATGAGAGACAGAGAGCATGAGAGGGAGGAGGGTCAGAGGGAGAAGCAGACTCCCTGCCAAGCAGGGAGCCCGATGAGGGACTCGATCCCGGGACTTCAGGATCATGACCTGAGCCGAAGGCAGTCGCTTAACCAACTGAGCCACCAAGGCGCCCAAAAAAGTAGATTCTTAAGCTCTGTCCCAGTTGGTTCATTTGAGGAAAAGCGTTGACAAAATGAGTTTCTGATAAGATTTTCACATCCGTGCAGTAAACACTTATTGAGGATCTATCACCAGGTCAAACCTTGGAAATGTCACATGAATAAGGCACAGTTGATGCCCTCCAGGACCTCAGAAACTAGCAGAGGGACACACACACATGTATGTGAATAGCTGCAATTCTCTATAGAAGAGTGTAATAGAGGTGTGCACATGAGCCTTTGGAGAGTACAAGGAGGAATGATTTAATTCACGTGGGGCATGAAAGTTTTCAGCCAGGCATGATATTTACAGTGGGGAAGACGGGAAGAAGAAGAGGGAAATAGGCAAAGTTTGGCAGGTTAATTAGTAGGAACAAGAGAATCCCAAGCTGGGGATGGGGCCAGAGATGTGAAAATGAATGGCATGATTTGGACAGTATTTTGTGTGTTTTGGGGGCTGGGTTGTGAATGCTGCATCAGGGAGTTGGGATTTGATCTTTAAGGAGCCAGGGAACCCAGCTGTGGTAAGAATTGTAGATGGAGTACAGCAGTGGGCAGCCTTCACTGGAGGGGAGTTGATGCTGTGGTTAGAAAGTCAAACCATTCACTGCAGTTGCAGGCATTTTCCATTAAAACCGCCTTCATTTAGAGTTCATAATGTATCTTTCATAGAAACAAGTTCTAGAATTTGACAGAGGTGAATATTTTGCTAGAAACTGGTAGCTCGTTTAAAACATATTTTCCAGGCAAAGACTTTTTAATGTATTTTTATGTTGTATTTTAGAAACTTTTGGAAAACACTTTTAAAAATTGTACTCAGATAAACGTTATAGTCCTAAGTCCCTATAGAATAAACATCATGAATCTTAGAGTGACATGTAATGAAATATTTTGGATTCTTCCAGATGTGTGAAATGCCTAGGTCTTCTCTTCTATGCCCTGGTTAAGGCCTGCATCTTTATCAATACCTCACCCAAACCAGACCAAACCTCTCTCTCTTGCAGTTCCACGGCAGCCTTCAAACGACTTGTTTGAAATATTTGAAATTGAAAGGGGAGTCAGTGCAGATGATGAAGCAAAGGATGACCCAGGTACATCCTTACATTTTTAGCATGTTATGACATTTTATTGTTTCCTTCCATTTCCTGAAAATGACTTTTAAATTGTAGATTGCTTAGTTACATCTGGGAAAAGTGTACTTTTTTTTTTAACAACTTGGTTTCCTCTGAAGTCATACAGTTGTTGAGTGAAAATAATTACATATCATCATCATCTTTTTAAAAAAATATTAAAGCAGCATTTAAACTATGAAGAGGAAACCCTATTTTGTAAGTGATGATGTAACAAGGTCATAATTTGGCAACATTGTTGTGTTCTATTTTTACAGCTGAACACACATGCACAGTTTTTCTAAGGAAGGATTCATGTGCTCTTCCTTTTATCTCATGGAGGGAAGTTCTGGTCGGATAGTTAAGTGTGGCTAGAAGAGAACAAGTGTACAGATCGATAACCCTAGTTCACAAATTTGTTTTTACAAATTGTGCCATTGTGGTCTACTCATCTTTCTGGTCGTTTTCTTATAGGTGTTCTGATACACAGTTGTAATTTCGACCATGGGCTTTGTGGATGGATCAGGGAAAAAGACAGTGACTTGCACTGGGAACCAGTGAGAGATCCAACAGGTAAAACCAGTTAATCTCTATCAATTTGATCCTGTCTGGGGACCTGGTTTTAACAATCATGAATACTGTAACATATCTCTGTTTACCCTCTTTATTCAGTAAAGAAAGATCTCGCCCAGCATTTCATATTGCATATTTTTTAAGTGAACTAGTCAGCAATAAACTAGAATTATATTATGGGAAGACACTAGTTCATTAAAAGACCATCTAGTTTGGCTAAAATTAACAAGTCAGGAAACGACATGTTGGCGGGGAGGCGGAGAAAGGGGAACCCTCCTACACTGTTGGTGGGAATGCAAGCTGGTGCAGCCACTCTGGAAAACTGTATGGAGGTTCCTCAAAAAGTTGAAAATAGAGCTACCATATGACCCAGCAATTGCACTACTGGGTATTTACCCCAAAGATACAAAAGTAGGGATCCGAAAGGGTACGTGCACCCCGATGTTTATAGCAGCAATGTCCACAATAGCCAAACTGTGGAAAGAGCCAAGATGTCCATCGACAGATGAATGGATAAAGAAGAAGTGGTATATATATACAATGGAATATTATGCAGCCATCAAAAGGAATGAGATCTTGCCATTTGCAATGACGTGGATGGAACTGGAGGGTGTTATGTTGAGTGAAATAAGTCAAACAGAGAAAGACATGTATCATATGATCTCACTGATATGAGGAATTCTTAATCGCAGGAAACAAACTGAGGGTTGCTGGAGTGGGGGGTGGGGTGGGAGGGATGGGGTGACTGGGTGATAGACACTGGGGAGGGTATGTGCTCTGGTAAGCGCTGTGAATTGTGCAAGACTGTTGAATCTCAGATCTGTACCTCTGAAACAAATAATGCAATATATGTTACGAAAAAAAAAAAAAAGGTAGCGGGAGGGGAAGAATGAAGTGGGGGAAATCGAAGGGGTAGACGAACCATGAGAGACGATGGACTCTGAAAAACAAACAGGGTTCTAGAGGGGAGGGGGGTGGGAGGATGGGTTAGCCTGGTGGTGGGTATTGAGGAGGGCACATTCTGCATGGAGCACTGGGTGTTATGCACAAACAATGAATCATGGAACACTTCATCAAAAACTAATGATGTAATGTATGGGGATTAACATAAGAATAAAAAAAAAAGACCATCTGGTTTCTAAGTAAAACCTTTAGGCTCATTCTAACAGAGAATTTGAGTTATTTGTTGTGCCCCATTCCCAGGCATGACAGAAATAATATAACACCAGCCCTGGTTGTCATCCCCAGTTGTTTTCTCAACTTTGTCCTTTTTTAAAAAGATGTGACACATAGCAGAAAGACACTGGAAGTTTGTGAAGTTTTGAATATTTCTCTGGAAAAAAATTTCCACCTAACTTAGATGCTGGAGAAATTAGTTATAAATTACCACCATTTATTCCACAGGAGAATGTTATTAGAGAGGTAGATTTAGACATAGTTCCTTGGAAAATTAACAGACTTTTAAATTGTATGCTTCCTACTGACATAGTGTTTCAGTGCTTACAAGATGTTTTGTCATCTTGTTTCAGAAAGCAAAGTTACACGTTGTTGTTGGTTTTTTTCCTCCCCACAGTAATTAAATCTTTTATGGGTGGGGCCAATTTAATGGGAGGGTGAGGAGTTAAATTTGTTTTCTTCCTTTTATACTCCTGGTTCTAGACTTAAGAATGAAAGATACAAGACATGAAGAAAAAGTGTGTTTTTTGTTTTAAAAGCCTAGTTCTTGAATAGCATCTCAGGTATATAGATAGAGCACAAAACATACAAAAGTTAACTTGAGGGAAGATATGCTCTGTTAAACCAGTTCTTAAACTTCAGGGTGCATACAGATCAGCTAGGGGCCTTGTTTAAATGTAGATTTTGTTGTATGCCTAAATGCTCCTTGGAGATACGTATGGTATTAGTCCTTGTTGCATGTTGTGAGTACAGAATTATTAAAAAAATTAGCCCAAAAATATATTAGATCTCCCTAAGGTGAAAATAGAACAGATTTTTAAAAATGAAAATTTGAGGGCACATAGGTGGCTCAGTCAGTTAAGTGTCTGACTCTGGATTTTGGCTCTTTATGGTCTCGGGGTCCTGGGATCGAGCCCCACGTTGGACTCCCCACTCAGAGGGGAGTCTGCTTGTCTCCCTCTCCCTCTGCCCCTCCCCCCACTCATGCACACGCATGCTCTTCGAAATCTTAATAAAAATGAAAATTTGAGGTAAGCTTTTAAAAATATGAATATTCAGTAAGTTCAAATGGGTTTTTAGATTTCTTAGATATAAAATAAATTTTAGTGGGCCCCCCCAATACACACAGTGAGGTTCCTCTCATTTAAGCTTGACTCTGAGGACATTATTATTAATGTCACAGATATCTGTGGATAAGAGAGAAACCATTTATTTAATATCTACAGTAGTCCTGACTCATTCATCATCCTATTGGTTCAGTTTAATCCTCTCACCCACCCTGTGATGCAATACTGAGGCCCAGAGGTTGTATACCTTTCCTAAGGCCACAAAGCTAAAGAATGGACTTCATATCTAGGCCTCCCTGTACTTCGTGTGGCCTCCCCCCTACACTTGTGTGTGTGTACTGTCTGCTTAGCAGATCTCAGGCCTGTAGATTTGACTGACCACTGACCTGAAGTTGTTGGCTACAGGATGAAGCATCTTTGACAGTCACGTAGGATAGAATAGTGAACGTTGTTCATGGTCATGATGAATAACTCTTTCGAGTAAGGTACATTGGTGAGAGCTATTCATGCTAAACTCAGAGGACCTCATTATACTTCCACAGAGGCATCCAGTGTAGAAAATCCATGTAAAATTCTTGATTTTTAAAATTTCCGTATTCTGTTGTAGAACCAGGTTTGTATTTTAACACTTTGTATTATTCATTACATATGTAAATGTTTACATTTGTGGTGATCCAAGTTCCACTTGCCCTCTGCTAGAAAGAGGTGATTGGAAATTAGAATGGTAGACCAAAAAATGTGAAACAGTCATTTGGCGATGATAGCATAGAACAAATTGAAAGGAGGTGGTGGCTGTTTGTGTGACTGGGTAGCTCCTGATGATGGTCTCTGGCCCCTAAGGGGGGCCATTCTTTCTTTGCTTGTGTCGCTTCCCCTCTTCCCTTCTGCTGATAGCTAGGATGCGAGAGGAAGTTAAACAAGAGGGGTGAAAGCCTTTAACATTTTAGCGAGTTATTACTCAGTTTGAGTGAAACCTGTGTCATCACTGCCAAAAAGTTAGGTCATTTCCATAGAAATAGGGTATTTCTTCCAGAATGGCAAATCCACTTTGGTGCGTTCTTTCTGGTCTGAGAAGAACAGAGATAATTGTAGGTCACTTCCAAGAACACGACCTAGATGGAAAGGTATCTCAAAGCCTGTGGGAAAACAAGTAAAGAAACCAGAATGTTCGGCTCGGAAAAGAAATAATGGAGCAAGACTGCTCTTCAAATATTTGACCAACAACATCTATCACAGTTATTCTGGAACCACAAGGGGATGAGAAATCAGATCAGTAGGTAAAAGCTATAGGGAGATCAATTTTGGTTCACTCTCAGAAAGAACTTGCCAATCGTCAGAGCTGTCTAAAGAGAACAGGATGACTTGGAGGCGTTTGGGTGACATGTAGCAAGATGTTGTTTTGAGCATTGGATAAGTGTTGGATTAGAAAATCTGCTACACCACCTCTGAGAGCCTCTGACTCAGAATGGAATGCTCCCAGGTCTTCCCAAACTGAGCAGCCGGGCTCTAGCTTGGGAAGCGGATGGGAGGACCAAAGGATGGCAGAGGGGAAGATGGGGTAGGACTGCATGGCGTATGTCAGGCTGGAATTGCGGAGGAGCTTTTTAGAGTATGTTGGGGAATTCTAACCAGATACTGATGGAAAAATACTAATAAGGCTTATTATGAAAAATGCCTATTTTTCTTCTAGGAAGTTCAGGGATGTGAGTGTGTGTATATCCCATGCTAAGACTAGAGAAGAATAGAACCAATTTAATTATTTCTGTGTATTATCTAATTACCAAGCTAACTTTTTTTCTATCTAGACTGTACCATTTGTAAAGGAACATATGTTTGGATTCCCACAATTACGACTGATTTTTAATGTGCATTTCTTATGCAGATATTCTCATGCTAATAAACTTAAAACTTTGGGAAACACCTGCAGAGTACATTGATTTGCTAGCTGCTTTCCTGGTGCTCATTAGGTTTTATCCCATTCGGTCTTGAACTTCATTGTGAGACAGTGAAATTAATATGTGCCTCTCAGAGATGAAAGATTGCGCTGCTGACAGATGTGGTGACACCCTGAAGACGCAGCCTTCTTTAAATGTCAAGGCTGGACCCCGGGGGCCCTTTTCCTGAAACCCTGATCTCTGGGGATCAGGGTTGAAGGAAACGGACTCAGTGCTGTATTCACTTTAAAATATATAGCGACCAAGCCAGCTCCTACATGCCAGTATGTCTATTGCAGCATTAAACATTATTTTGAAATAGACATAAATGGAAAAATCAACAGTGAAAATAAAGGCTTCCGCCCCCAGCCCTGGCTCCTAGTCACCCTCCCCAGATCCCCAGATGCAACCAGTTTCTTGGTTATCTTTCCAGAGATGATACATTTTTCTACACAATAGCCCCCTGCTCTATACCTTGCTTTTGTCACTTAAAGATTATATCTTATAAGAGTTAACACACACGTGGACTTTGAAGCCAGAAGGCTTGGGCTGAAACCTAGAGCTACCATGCGCTAGCTTTGACCTTGAGCAGGCTATTGAAATGGAGAGAATAGTGTCTATTAAATGTATGTAAAGCATTTAAAGCAGTGCCTGGCCCACAGTTACCATTAAAATAGTATTAGCCATTGTTGTTGGAGATTGTCCTGCATCAGTACATACAGAACAACCTTACTCTTCTTTATGGCTATTACTCCATTCCTTTTTAGATGTACCACATTGTGTTTAACCCGCCATCCACATCCAAATGTGCCAATGAGGCACCTTTCAGCAGAACGGTGAATAGCCTTGTACATGTATCATTTCATATCTGCTTGAATGTAGGATAAATTCCTGGATGTGGAATTGCTAGGTCAAAGGGAATGGGCATTTTGAATTTGATAGTTTTCTCAATTGACCTTCATAAGAGTTGTAGCAATTTATGCTCTCACCAGTAATATTTAAGAACCATCCCCAATAGATCTTATTAAACTATTTTTTTTATCCTTGCTAAGCTTATAGGTGAAAAGGCATTGCCTTTTAATTTTAATTTGATTTTCTCTTACTGTGAAAATTTGGCCATCTTTTCATATATTTAAGTAATCTTTTTCTATGATGCCCTTTATTTTGTGTATTTTTATTATTGATTTTTATTATTGATTTGTACAGTTCTTTATTTAAAAAGGGAATTTAGTCCTTTTCATGTTTTGCGACTATTTTTTTGCTTGTCTCACTGTTTTATGGTACTTTTATCTTAAAAAAGTAAAAATTTGGAGGGCACTTGTGATGAGCACTGGGTGTTATATGTAAGTGATGAATCACTAAACTCTATTCCTGAAACTAATATTACACTATATGTTACCTAACTGGAATTTAAATAAAAACTTGAAATTACAAAATAAAAATAAAAAGTGAAAATTTGGAAACTTCAATAAGAAATTGGTTAAATTATTAATGGCATACTTGGAGCTATGAAAAATGGCTGATATATTTAATGAAAACAAGTTATTGCACTGCAAATGTTCATATTCATGTGCATTAGTGTTCATGTATTTACATAGGAGAAGTTCAGAAGTTAAAATGTTAGTAATTATCTCTGGTTTTTGGGATCATGACATATTTAAATTTCCTTTATGCTTTTCTATTTCTCTCTTTTTTCCTGCAGTGAACATTACTGTATTACTTCCCCTTAAAAAACAAAAAATTAAGCTTTTTGCATTTGAGAGGTAAATGCCAGCAAACCATAATGATCTTAGTTCTACCTGGGCTGGTTTCTCAGCTAGGCCAAAAAATAGAAGAAAAAAAATCACTGCAAAACTCCCCCTCATTTTTATGACCACACAGTTAACAGGTAAAGTAATGGACATTGTGTTCTCTTCGTTAATTGAAATTGTAAAGGCACAAACCAGTACAGAGTTAAAAATAAATAAATTTTATCACCTAACTTTCTGACAAGTTTTGGGTTTTTTGTTTTTGTTTTGTTTGAAAAAAAAATGCTACAAAAAAAAATCAAAAACTAGATATTATGCTTTAAACTGAAACCATGAAAATATTTAATGTAATTTTATATTTAAACCAGTATTTTGGAATCTGAAATAAAATTTTTATTTTGTTTAATAGGTAACTTGTTTGGGGTACTAGATCAGTTTTTCCCCTTAGCTACTATTCCACCCACGTACCATTTCCTTCTATTAAAAAGGGAAAGAATTCTCTATGGTAAAACAAAAATCTGGTGCCCACAGAGCAGCCCCATAGAGAAAGAGCAGTTATAGCCTCATTTATCATGATTTACATTTTACTTTAAATACCTATACAACAGGACTGTTTGGCTCTCATTAGGATGCCTTGGTTTGTTAGGTTGTCTGCAGGCCGTGTCTGGCATAGTGATCTTAGTGTACGTTCCACAGGGTCTCAAGGTAATCCTTGTTTTGTTTTCTTAAAACTTTCAGGTTAATTGTAATAACCTTATATCTTAGTCTTAACCCAAATACACCTGTGATGATTCAAAGCTGACTTATGGGGAGACATTTAAGCCCCATCTAAATGTTTTGGCCCCAAATATTGTTCGGATGCATTTGATGGGGCACAGGTGGGGGAGGAGGATAAATTCTGTGTGTGTTTTCGGTGAGTCAAGTACATGCCTCAAGGACCTATTGCCCTGCAGGTTTTTTTGCCATATTCTTAGAACATCTTTTATTCAACAAATGACATCAAAGCCCTACATAGGCTAGGATATGAAATGAGGTGCTTTGGGGGAAAGGTTGGTTCTGACATCAACAAGTTCACGGTCTCCTGGGGGACAGAAACCCTCCAGCCCGTGATTCCAGTTTGAGAGCAGCAAGGGCTGAATAGGGGGTCAGGCAGTTCTGAGCTCAAAACATTACCCTGCCCCTCGCTGGCAGGGTGGCATCTTGGGTGCCTTCACCTCTGCAAGTCTCTGCTTCTGCAGCTGCAAACCAAGCCGAACGAGTGTTCCCTTCGAAGACTTGTTAGCGGGGCTACAGATGCTCCTGAGAGAGGCTAATGAACCTGGCACAGGCGGACTATACACAAATCACCGATTTGGTCCTTTGAATACTCAGAGGGGACTCAGCAGAGAAGTCACTTGAAGAACAGGACATCCCCCAAATTATCATGTCTTACACAGAGTAAGCATAAGAAAGAAAGGATGGTGTATCTTTTAACTGAGAAGTAAGTAGCATTTCTACCAAAACAGGTGTTCAACATTCCAACCACATATTTCTTAGGGATAATTCAGTGCTGAAACAGTGTTGTATTTCAGTTGGCTGTAGTAAAACAGCTGGGGGGAGTGTCATTTGCACATGGACTGAGTTTCAAAATACTACTTGCAACTTTTCCTCTCTTGAGAAGGGGCCACCCCAACCCCCACTTCTCAGTGGCCGTGGCGGTTACTCTAACAATAGGGGGAAGCAAACCCTGCAGCCCTAGGGATCTGAGGACATCATCAAAGTGACCTGTCCAAAGTGCAAGTTTTCCTTAATGTTTTGTGTACATGTATATGTAATAATTTATATATTAATTATATATAATGTTATAGATTTGATGTAAAAGTGTCTTAAACTGCTTACCTACAAATAAAATTGATGCTCCAGAAAGATGTAGGTGTCCAGAACACCTCTGCATCTTCTTGGGGCCAGGGGTACTCCAGTGTGAGAAACATGGCAAACTGACCTTTCCAAAGGACGCTTCTTGCTTTAGAGATTAAAAAAAAGAGAGAAGAAAGAACAAAACTATCTAGTGCCCCTTTAGACTACCATCTGCTCTACTGCCTGGGGGTTAATTATCCACATAGAAAATTCTCCCTGGCAACGTAGGGTCAACCAGCCAGCCAGTTTGACAACATAATCATACACTGGTGAGGATGGCGAGCTTGTGTCTGCCTGTGTATGTCTGATCATATTCAACAGGAAATGGTCATAGTGTTAGGATTACTCATTATCGCATCCTGGGCGTAATTTGCACTCTCCATGAGCCAAGTGTTTTCTGTAAACACAAATCACAGAATTTAAGGGAGGCCTAGAAATAAGACCTATTTTTCTCCCCAAATCTGGTATTCTGTACAAATGACCATCCCAGGTTGCAGTTTATTCAAAGTAAACCTGCCATCCATGCTGTTGGTGCTAGACGGGGATGTCGGCACGTACACACACAGCCCTGCTTTTCCCATTCCAGGTGGACAGTATCTGACAGTGTCGGGAGCCAAAGGCCCAGGGGGAAAGGCTGCTCGCTTGGTGCTACCTCTCGGCCACCTCATGCATTCAGGGGACCTGTGCCTGTCGTTCAGGCACAAGGTGACGGGGCTGCGCTCCGGCGCGCTCCAGGTGTTTGTGAGAAAACACAGTGCCCACGGAGCAGCCCTGTGGGGAAGAAATGGTGGCCATGGCTGGAGGCACACACAGATCACCTTGCGAGGGGCTGACGTCAAGAGCGTAAGTAGAACTGCAAAGGGGGCAGAGCCTGGGAAGTTTTCCTTTCATAGGAGAACTCTGAGATCTGAATCTGAAGAAGCCTTGTTCTCTTCACGCATTCAGGCACAAAGGTTTGTGTTTTTCTGGATATGAGAACTCTGTTCTTTGCCTCTTCCTATAATCCCTTTTTGCTGCTTCTGACATTCTTCATTGCAACCTATGACTACCACCACTCTCCCCCAGTGCTGGTGAAAAGCCCCTATTTTTAATGGAAAAAAAAAAAATCAGGAATTAAAAAAGAAAAAGGTAACAACTTGAAAGGGTAGAGATGGTGAGCTTAACTGTACCTGCTTTTCCTTTTTCTGCAATGCCTTTACTTTTCAGTTACCCTAAGTGGTGTTTTGTTTTGTTTTTTTTTAAATATTTCTTTAAAGTCTAATTTTGCCTCAGAGATCATAGTTAAGCAGCCTTGGGTGGAAACCAAGAACAATAATTCAGGACAGGATGTGGGAAAAGCTTTGATTGGATATATAAATTTTATCTTAAGTAATCAAGTCATAGGTAGCAATAAAATTATCTGTAGCATCCCATCGAAATAATGTATTTGGAAATGCATATTTATGCTCATTAATAAAACTTGCTATTAGGAGATTCTGCATCTATGACTATAGGTATGGTTTCTAGAAACTATGTTAAAAGGGATAGACTCCATTAATACAGCTTTTATCTTAGATTTGTTTTACCCTTTGAAAAAAATATTGTTTGGAAAAATAAAGTCATTTCAAATTACAGCATAGAAAGGTTTCGGTTTTTAAAAGAGCAAGGATGCTCTAAAGAAGATAAAAATACAAGAAAGTGTTTGTACTTTACATAAGTAAAACAACACTGTGATTGGATTGTGGTGTCCGGTTCAAATCCATTTTAGGCAACAAAGCCAGCTTAACCCAATGAAAAAAGAGCAAACGTCTAGGATAGGCTGCATGATTATGATCTTCCAGATCTTCGGCTCTTATTTCTACATCTTTGTATTCCATCTCTCTCTTTTTTTTTTTTTTACTTCTAACCTTGGTAATCTTTGGCAAAGTGTCCACTTCATAAGCATTCCTAAATTGAGGTAGTCTGTCATTCAGAATGGCTTTTTTTTTTTAAAGAGTAACTGCTTCTGAGTGATGTGGTCTGATTAATAGTTTACTGATGATTCGAGTTTTTACCAAAAGGCAAGCCTTGGTGACACTGGTTATGTTCTAGTCTTTCCTTCTGTTGAGTAAGTTCACTATTTGGTTTGGGGGAAAGTTTGCCTTTATTTTGCGAAACAAGCGGGCATTGGGAAGGGGCAGAGGAGGCTTGACTGGTGTGTGCATTCTCTCCCCAGGTCATCTTCAGAGGTGAAAAAAGGCGTGGCCACACTGGGGAGATTGGATTGGATGATGTGAGCCTGAGAAAAGGCCATTGCTCTGAAGAACGCGAGCAACACCCGAACTAGCAATGAATTCCCCTGTTGCTCTTTTCTTTTTCCAATCTTCACCTCCTGTCCTCTCCTCCCTCTTATCAGGCCTAGGAGAAGAATGGGTCAGTGGGTCAGGAGAAAGTCTGGTGGGTGACCCACACCTCGTGGCCTGCTTTTGTGCAATTCCAATGAACAGTGACACCCTCCTTGAAATACAAGGGGCGCCTGTGGGCGCATCCAAGCCAGCTTTGGGTGTTACCTTCCAGGCTACGGCTCTTTTAGGAAGGCCTTGGGCACGTGTGCCATCCTTTGTCCTGGTTACGGGGTGTTCCTAGTAGCAAACTGTGGGAGAAGTTTTCAAAAGAAATGCGTGCAAATGGCCATTCTCTTATCTGTTCAGTGTTGTACCATGAGTAGTATTGACTTCCCCTAAGCTATGTTGTACAATGTGCTTGTGAAATTGGTTTCTCCCCTTCACTTGTTAGCTTGGGCCTAACCTGAACTCTGACTTTTACTGCCATTCACTTTATAAAAGAAGGGTAACATATCAAGATGTATTCTCGTTATCTGTATTTTTTTTAAAAACAATTATGTAGGGTGGGCACGTAATCCCTCGTTAGTAGTGTGTTTTGTGTAAATGTGCTATTGATATTAAGTAGTTACGTGTTCCTAATATTTACAGACTCTAGTTGCAAGGGAAAAGGCAGCTTGGGATCTCTTAGATTAAAAACTACCCAGTGAATGGGCGCCTGGGTGGCTCAGTTGGTTAAGCGACTGCCTTCGGCTCAGGTCATGATCCCGGAGTCCTGGGATCGAGTCCCGCATCGGGCTCCCGGCTCAGCGGGGAGCCTGCTTCTCCCTCTGACCCTCTCCCCTCTCATGCTGTTTCTCTCTCTCTCTCAAATAAATAAATAAATAAAATCTTTAAAAAAAAAAAAAAAACAAAAAACTACCCAGTGAAAGGTCATCCAGTGCCATGACTTTATTTTGGCAGCAAGAGAAAATCGGAAGAGATGTCAGGTGTGGTAGCGGAGGGATGAAGTTTTTCACAGCCTTGAGTCTGATCACTGTAAAAGGATAGTGAACCATTCAGGTAGACAGGAAGCTGCAGTTACCATATAAAACCCTCACTGTTTCAGGTTATACTTTAAAACCAACAGTTTTTACAATAACATGGCTCTCTCTGGTAATCTGTAAAAAGCTCTGTAAAAGCTCTGGTTGTTTCAGAGAAAAGATGCTGTTTCTGGAAGGGCGAGGGGAAGCATGGGGGAAGGTCTGTTGAAACAGATTTTTCATACTAATTTTTAAGTCCATATATACATTTAGGCAGGTCTAGCTCAGAACTATGTGCTGTCTTGTCAGAACGGGATTGGAAGCAAGTCCTGTGCTTGGAGGCATTTTGTTGGATTCACACACACGTCAGAGCAAGAGGACAAGATTGGAATTCTAGGATCTAGGAACCCCTAACTACATTTCCTCCCTGGATATTTTACCTTCATATTAAAAAATACACGACTTTTATGGCAACTTACTCATGAGGCTTTTCTTCATTTCTGATTAATCAAAATATTTTCTGCTGTTTTTGCCAGGAATCACAAAGATGATTAAAGGGTTGGAAAAAAAGATCTATGATGAAAAAGTAAAGGAACTGGGATTATCCAGCGTGGCGAAGAGAAGACTGAGGGGCAAACCATTGCTGGTTTTCCAGTGTATGGATGGTTGGTACAGAGAGGATGGTGACCAGCTCTTCTCCATATGTGCTAAGAATAGAACAAGAGGAAACAGGCTTAGACTGGAGTGCAAGGGGGCATTTCCTGGCAGGGACAATTGTTAAATTAGAATCCTTTGTTTAAGAAAAAAAGTGAATCTCCCTCTCCCTCCCTCCCTCTCTCCTCTCTCTTTTTGAGGCTTTTAAAAAATTAGATGAAAATCTGTCTATTTAAGATGGTTAAAGATGTTCTTATGTCAAGGTAGAGTTAACAGAATCTTCTGAAAGATGTTTTAATCCTATTATTATGTAATGAAAATCTTCAGAACGGAGTTATTTGGACGACGCCACAGTCTTTTTTAGGCATTTACCTTTTGGCTCCTAATGGAGGAGAATCAAAAGGGGAAAAGCCCACCAAGTGCAGAGCTCACTAAAAGACCTCCCTGTGGCAAACGTAGCAGGATTAAAACAGGAAAAAAAAAAAAACCACAAAAACGTATTCTTAAAAGAGTATGATGGACGTGTATTTTAGTATCTTAATATCCTAATGTGGTAGGGTTCATTTTTTTTTTTTTCTTGGTAAAGGTATAACGTTTCACTTGCTCAGTGGATATTTTAGGTTTTAAAAGAGACCATAGTAAGGAACAGAGGTTAGAGAGCTTTTTATCTGGTGCATTCTCTCTACAATGTGTGTGACAACTTGGCCACTGAGAAAGAGTTCCCTGCTCAACACCACTGTCCGGATCGCTGCCACCTAATTCACTTTATCAATTGGAATCTCCCAAGTTCCACAAAATGGTAAATTCTTTTTTTTGAAAATAGTTACAACAGAATATCTTTGTCATTTAACTGGGTGGAGGCAGGACCAGAGCAGGATGTAAAGCAGTGAGCCTTCGAGTAAGGGCCAGGCAGTAGGGCTTTAGATCCATTTTTAGTGATTCATTTCCTTTGTGGTCCTATAACTGCACAACTGAAGAGGAAAGGGGAAAATAATTGAAAAGGTCACTTTTAGGTGCCAATACTACATTGCACTAAACTGACAGAAGTTATCCAAAGTACTGTATAACATCTTGTTTATTATTTAATGTTTTCTAAAGTGAAAATGTTAGTGGTTTTCCAAACAGCCAAGTAAAAATAATTCTTTGTAAATAAAAGCACTGTTAATGTTGCCTGTTGTCTCTTACTGTTATCAGTTTTGTTTTGTTTTTGACTGGGAGAATATTGGAGTAGTTTGAATATTGTAGAACCACCTTTTACTTCTTGGGAGACTGGGAACAAAACTGTTGCCCACAACAGGATGCTTTCTAGGCTATGAAATAGGGGAGACCCTTTTATCAGCCTGCCCAGGGAAAGAGATCAGAGGATCACTGTAGCAATGTGTCATACCTTGGCAAATTGCTTTGTTTTCTCGTATCTCCCTTAGTTGTAAGCAATAGCCTCAAGTCCTTTCATGGGAAGGCAGGACAAGCTAGAATATATGAATATATATGAATTCTAAGTGAAAAGTCTTTTACTAGTGTTGGTTTTGTTAACTTATAGTAGTTTACTCATATTCTAATAGCCTTTCCTGATGGAGAAAACAACTCTAAGGAAACGAACCTAATGAAATCATGCAGGATTAAAAGTTTGTCCTCTTTACAAAGCAATGAAAGGAACCCCCCTCTCTGGCACTGCAAACTGCAGTGAGGAGTAATAGTACTGGGGGACCCTGAACAAATTTTCCTGTCCCAGGGCAAAGAAGAAACACTGTAGTTTAAAAGGCAACTAGTATATCAAAGATGCAGCCCTAGCCAAGGATGCAGAGAAGGGGGAACCCTCTTACACTGTTGGTGGGAATGCAAACTGGTGCAGCCACTCTGGAAAACAGTATGGAGTCTCCTCAAAAAGCTAAAAATAGAACTACCCTACAACCCAGAAATTACACTACTAGGTATTCACCCAAAGAATACAAAAGTACTAGTTCGAAGAGATATGTGCACCCTGAGGTTTATCTACAATAGCCCAGTTATGGAAAGAGCCCAAATGTCCATCAACTGAGGAATGGATAAAGAAGATGTGGTGTGTGTGTGTGTGTATATATATATACACACACAAAGAAATATTATTCAGCCATCAAAAAAGAATGAAATCTTGCCATTTGCAATGACGTGGATGGAGCTAGAGGGTATTATGCTAAGTGAAATAAGTCAGAGAAAGAAAGACCATATGATTTCACTCATATGTGGAATTTAAGAAACAATCATGGGGAGGAAGAAAGGAAAACTGAAAAACAGACCCTTAACTATAGACAACAAGCTGATGGTTAGAGGGGAGATGGGTGGGGGGATGGGTGAAATAGGTGATGGGGATTAGGAGGGCACTTGCTGTGATGAGCACCAGGTGTTGTATATAAGTGTTGAATCACCAAATTTTACATGTGAAACTAATATTACAGTGTACGTTAACTGGAATTTAAATAAAAACAAAATAAAAAGAACAAAAGATCCAGCCTTAGAATGCTGCCAAATAGTAGGAGAGCTGCTGGAACTTTCCACTGGTCAGAGGGGCTGGTGAGGGCCATGGCTTACATTCCCCATCCACCTCGATAGCATGGATGAAAGCAATCCAGGTGCTCAAGCCAGCTTCCCATATCAGGAGCCCTGGACCCCTAGCCCACACCAGCCCCAGCAGCTCCAGCACAGCACAGCACAGCACAGCACACAATGGGACACACCTGGTCAGCATTCACTACAGCTCCAGCTGTCTCACCAAAGTAACAGGTAAAATGCAGCCCAGAACACTCCAGGTCTATACCACTGCAGCCCCAGACAACTTGTTAGGGTGCCCATGCATGGAGCACCTCAAGACCCTATGGCCCACACTGCACCTCAGCTCCAGCTGCCCTGTGAGGGAGCTCTCTGCAGAAACCCTCAGGACACACTGGCTTGCACCCACTTCAGCTTCAGCTACCCTGCCAGCATGCTCTCTGTGTGGAGAGCCCTAGGACCTCCCCCAGCCCATGCCCACTTCAGCTCCGGCCATCCCACCAGGGACCTCCCAGCCCAAGCCAGCCACAGTTCCAGCCAGCCAAACTTACCAAACACACAGTTTACACAGGGGATGACCATACACAAACCAATCCTTCAAGTTTAGAAGTAGCTGTTAAGCTTAATTTATAGAAATAAACGTAGAAAGTCAAGCAAAATGTGGAGACAGAGGAATATGGTCCAAATGAAAAAAAAAAAAACACCCCCCCCCCCCAAAGTAAATGAAATGGAGATAAGCCATATTCCAGATAAAGAGTTTAAAGTAATGATCATAAAGATGCTCACTGGACTGGAGAGAAGAGTGGAAGAACTCAGTGAGAATTTCAACAAAAATATAAAATGTAAAAAAGAACTAATCAGAATTGAATACAATAATTGAATAAAAAATACACTAGAGGGAATCAACGGTAGGCTAGCAAATGCAGAACAGTGTTCTGGAAGACAGTAATGGAAAGCACCCAAGCTGAACAGCAAAAAATAAAAAGAATTTTTAAAATAAGGATAGGTTAAGGGATCTCCTGGACAACATCAAGCAAACATACATTTGCATTAGAGGGGTCTCAGAAGAAAAGGCAGAAGAGAAGGGCCACAAAACTTATTTGAAGAAATAACAGCTGAAAACTTCCCTAACCTAGGGAAGGAAATGGACATCCAGGTTCAGGAAGCACAGAGTTCCAAACAAGATGAACCTAAGGAGGTCCACACCACAATACCTAATAATTAAAACATCCAAGATAATAGAAAGAATTTTAAAAGTAGCAAGAGAGAAGCAGAAACTTACATATGAGGGAAACCCCATAAGGCTGTTCTTTTTCAGCAGAAACTTTGCAGGGCAAAAGGGAGTGGCATGATATATTCAAGCACTGAGAGGAAAAAACCTACAACCAAGAATACTCTACCCAGCAAAGTTATCATACAGAATGAAGGAGAGAGAGTTTCCCAGAAAAATAAAAGTTAAAGGAGTTCATTACCACTAAGCTGACCCCTTATAAGAAATAAAGGGACATCTTTAAGTGGAAAAGGCCATAATTAGAAGAAAATTATGAATAAAAAGATATAAAATATGACAACACATATATAAAACATGGAGGTAGTAGAAAAGAATTTTTTTTAGAATGTGTTTGAACTTAAGTGACCATCAATTTAATATAGAATGCAATATACTTAGGATGCTATATATGAACCTCATGGTAACCTACAAACCCAACACCTATAATAGATACACAAAGAAAGAAAGCCAAGCATACTACAGAAACTCAATCACAAGGAAAGAGGACGAGAAGAAAAAAGGAACATAGGAGAACTATAAAAACAACCAGAAAACAATTAACAAAATGGCAATAACACCTATAAATAATTACTTTAAGTGTAAATGGTCTAAATACTCCAATAAAAAGACATGGGGTGGCAGATAGGTGCACCCCTATGTTTATTGTAGCATTGTTTATAATAGTAAAGATATGGAAGCAGCCCAAGTGTCCATGGATAGATGAAAGGATAAAGACAAATGGATTCACATACACACGTACATATAATGGAATATTACTGAGCCATAATAGGGTCTTGCAATTTAAAACAACATGAATGAACCTAGAGGGTATTATGCTAAGTGAAATAAAAGACAAATACAATGATTTCACTTATATGTGGACTCTAAAAAACAAATGAATAAACAAACAAAAAGCCAAATCAGACCCATAAATACAGAGAAGTGACGGTTGCCAGAGGAAAGGCAAGAATGGGCAAGGTGGGTGAAGGGGAGTGGGAGACACAGACTTCCAGTTACAGAATGAATAAATCATGAGGGTAAAAGGTATAGCATAGGGAATATAGTCAATGGTATTATAATAGTGTTGTATGGTGACAGAAGGTAGGTACACTTGTGATGAGCATAGCATAACACACAGAATTGTCAAAATCACTGGTGTACACCTGAAACTAATATCACATTGTGTTTCAACTATACTTCTATAAAAAAAATCCGCAAAAAAAAAAAAATTGTTCTCCTGCAGGATTATAAAAAAAATATGCTCAATGGCTTCTTTCTAATAGAGAACACTTATCAGATGGGAAACTCAAATTTTGGGTAAATACATACTTTAAACAAAAGGTTAAGGAAAACTAGTTTCCTTATCTCAAAGATGTTTCCTTATTTCAGAGATGCTCCCTAATGATCCTTAGGAGATCCAAGAAAACTCAGGTTTTCTGAGTATGTTAACTAAGAAGATAACCCTCTTCTTAAACCTACTTGAGATCTGGGGTTGGAGGAAGCAGATAAGAATGAGATTCCAGGGTCTGGTTCACTGATTTACTTGACAGATTTTATATCACTTACTATGTGCATGACTCTGGTGTACAACAGTAAGCAGACTTCCCTTTGTGAGGTTGCAATCTAGAGAGGAAGATGGACATTTATCAAGTCATATAAAATAAATGCAAAATTACCATTATGAAAAATAGTATGTGGTACCTTGAAGGCTCTGAAAGCATGGTGGGTTCCAGGACTTTGGGCCCACCACTTTTCAAACTCTGATGAGCATGGGAATCACCTAAAGGTCTTGTCAAAAATCAGCTTCTGATTCAGTGTATCTGGAGTGGGACTTGAGATTCTATATTTCTAACCAGCTCCCAGGTGATGCCCACCAAGTTCTGGGGCCCACTTTGGGTAAGAAGGGCTTAATGCTAATACACAGAGGAGCATGGGGCCTCTAGCTCTGTCAACATTCACTGTTAGTAGGACTAAAGTTCCATGGTTGCAAGATCTACATTCACAAAAATTTACTAAATTCCAGTGCATTTTTTCTTTCAAAAAATGTCTGGGTCTCAACAAATAGAGAATATCAATAAATAGACAAATATTTTAAAAGAACAGAAATTCTGAATATAATAAGTACTATTACTAAAATGAAAAATTCACTGGGCACCTGCGTGGCTCAGATGGTTAAGCGTCTGCCTTCGGCTCAGGTCATGATCCCAGGGTCCTGGGATCGAGTCCCACATCGGGCTCCCTGCTCCTTGGGAGCCTGCTTCTCCCTCTGCCTCTCTCTGTCTCTCATGAATAAATAAATAAAATCTTTTAAAAATAAATAAATAAATAAAATGAAAAATTCACTAAGATACTCAATAGCAGCTCTGAGCTGGTAGGAGAAAGAATCCATCAACTTGAAAATGAGTCAGTTGTGATCATCCAGTCTGAGGAACCCAAGGATAAAGCTTCAATAAAGATAAAAAATACAGACTTAAGATCAACAAGGAACTAGAAGACTTGAAAAATTCTATAAACCAAACAGACCTAACATGCATTTGTAGAACACTCTACCCAATAACAAATACATTGGGCATGGACATTTTTCTCAAGTGCACAGAGATGTTGGCAAACCATAAGTTGGGCCATAAAACAATATCAATAAATGTAAAAATATTGAAATTATAAAAAATATGTTATTCAACCACAATATTTTCTGAATCTACAGAAAAGCTACTAAAGCTGGTAAACAAATTAGAAATCAGTAACAGAGGGAAATTTACAAATATATGGAAATTAAACAACATGCTCATAATCAATGGCTGAAAGAAGAAACCATGGAAAAATTAGTATTTTGAGATTGATTAAAAATGAAAACTCAACATGTCCAAACTTACGGGATACAGCTAAAGCATTGCATATGGGACATTTCTATTTGTAAATGCCTATATTAAAAAGGAAGAAAGAGGTCAAATCAATAATGTAAACTTCAACCTTATAAAATTCTAAAAAGAGCAAATTAAATCACAATAAGAAGGAAATAAAGATTTGAGAACAAAAATGAACAGAAAAATAATATAGAAAATCAATGAAACTAAAAGTTGGTTCTTTGATAAGATGAACAAAATTTATGAACATTTAGCTAGGCTGAACAAGAAAAAAACACTTAAATTAATAAAATCAAAGTGAAAGAGGGGACATATCACTGACCTTACAGACATATAAAGGATTAGAAGAGAATACTCTGAACTATTTTATATGAACAAATAAGATAACCTAGATCATATGGACAGAGTCTTAGACACAAACTACTGAAACTGAATCAAAAAGAAATAGGTAATCTGAATATACCAATTGCAAGTAAATAGATTGAACTAATAATCAAGAATTTTCCACAATAGAAAGCCAATGCCCAAATTAGCTTCAGTGGTGAAGGTTACCAAATGTTTAAGAAGAATTAACACCAAGTATTTTTAAACTCTTTAAATAATTGGAAAGGGAAACACTCTTCAACTCATTCTGTAAGGCTAGCAAATAGAATAGTTTGGAGATTATTGCCATCTTAACAATATTAAGTCTTCCCTTTCATGAACATGGGACACAGCAAAGGCAGTGCTCAAAGGGACTTACTGCAGTAAACACCAGTAAATACTAGAAGAGACTATCTCAAATCAATTTACATGAAAAAACTAAATTTACTTGAAAAAACTAGAAAAGCAAGTGCAATTTAAATGCAAAGCTAGCATAAGGAAAATAAAGATTGAAGCAAAGATAAATAAAATACAAAGTAAAAACAATACACAGAATCAACAAAATAAAAAAATTTTTTGAAAGAAAAAAATCAAAATTTAAGAACAGTTAGCTAGATTAACAAAAAAAAAAAAAAGAAGAGACACAAATAACTAAAATCAGGAATGAAAGTGGAACATTATCCCAACCTTACAGAAATAGAGAATAAGAGAATACTATAAACAATTGTATGCCAACAAATTAGATAACCAGATGAAATGGACCCATTTCTACAAACAAATTACCAAAAATAACTCAAGAAAAGAAAGAAAATCTCAACAGACTTATGACAAGTAAAGAGACTGAAGCAGTAATCAAAACCTGCTAGCAAAGAAAAGTCCAAGATCAAATGTCTTCACTGGTGAATTCTACCCAAATTTAAAGAATTGACATGAAATCTTCTCAAACTCTTCCAAGAAATAGAAATGAGGGAACACTTCTTAACTCATCCTATGAGACCAATAGTGTTCTGATACCAAAACTAGATAAAGACATCATAAGAAAATATAGACCAATATCCCTTATAAATATAGGTACAAAATCCTCAACAAAATATTAGTAAATCATATCCAATAACGCATTAAAAAGATTATACATCGTGATGGATTTATGCCAGGAATGCAAAGGTGGTTTAAAATAAGAATTAATTAACACTTTACTGGATATTCTAGCTAAAGCAATTAGACAAGAAATAAAAAGTACTGAAAAAGAAGAAGTAAAACTATCTGTATTTGCAGAGGACATGATCCTCTGTATAGAAAACCCCATGAATCTACAGAAAAGCTACTAAAGCTGGTAAACAAATTAGCAAAGTTGCAGGCCACAAGATTAACCCTGAAAACTCAGTTGATTTTTTAATGCATCAGCAATGAACAATATGAAAAGAAAATTAAAAAAAAAAATTTCATTTATAATCGCATCCAAAAGAATAAAATAACTAAGAATAAATTTAACCAAGGAGGTAAAGTCTTGTATACTGGAAAGTAGAAAACACTGCTGAATGAATAGAAGACCTAATTAAATAGAAAGGCATCCTATGTTTATGGATTAAAGGTGTGATGTTTTTAAGATGGCAGTACTATCAAAAGTGATCTGTATATTCAGTACAATCCCATCACAATTCCAATGACTTTTTTTGGAGAAATTGGAACACCAATGCTCAAACTGATATAAAATTTAAAGGAACCCTGAACAGGCAAAATGATCCTGAATATGAAAACAAAGTGGGAAGATTCACACTTCCCATTTTCAAAACTTACTACAAAGCTACAGTAATCAAAACAGTGTGGTACTGGCATAAGGACAGACATACAGACTGATGGAACAAAACTGAGAGTCCAGAAGGAAACCCATAGCTATGGTCAACTGCTTTTTGACCAGGGTTCTAAGACTGTTCAATGGGGAAAGAATAGTATTTTCAATAAATGGTGTTAGGACAACTGGATATCCACATGAAAAGAATGAAGTTGGATTCATACCTCACACCATTATAAAAATTAACTAAAACATGATCTATGACCTAAATGTGAGAGCTAAAACCATAAAACTCAGAGATGAAAATATACAGGTAAATTTTCATGATCTTCATATGTGGCAATATATTCTTAGCTATGATACCAAAAGCATGAGTAATAAAAGAAAAAATAGATTAAATGGACTTCATGAATATTAAAACATTTTGTACATTAATGACATAATCGAGAGTGAAAAGACAACTCATAGAATGAAAAAAATATTTGCTAATTGTTTATAAGGGTCTAGTATCCAGAATATGTAAAGAACTTTTATAACTCACCAAGACAACCCAATTAAAAAATGGGTAATGGATTTGAATAGACATTTCTAAAAAAAAAAAAAAAAAAAATCTATATGAATATCAATAAGCACATGAAAAAATGCTCAGCATAATTAGTCTTTTGGTATTCTGAGACTTAATTTCCAGTGTGTGTGGGGGAGAGCGGGGGGAAGGTGTTCCCCACACCAACAAACAATTCTAGGAGACCAGCAAGGTGTCCAAGAATTCAACTTCATTCTGACACTATCTACCCAGAGAAAACATCAGATTCCACAGGTTAAGCGTTCAGTCCTACAAGACTACCCTCCCAACCTCACATCAGACACAAGTTGCAAGCCCAGCCTGTTATCTGTGCTTCTGACCAACTGGCTATAAATCAGAGGTCTCACAATCCACTCCTGGGTTTGACTAATTTGCTAGAGCAGCTCACAGAACTCAGAGAAACATTTTACTTAACTAGTTCACCAGTTTATTATAAAAGGATGTAACTCAAAAACAACTAGATGGAAGAAATGCGTAGGGAAGGTGTGAGGAAAGGATATGGAGCTTCTTTGCCCTCCCTCTCCAGGCTTGCCACTCTCCCAACACCTCCATGTGGTCACCTACCTGGAAGCTCACTAAATTCAGTCTTTTCAGGTTTTTAAAAAGGCTTCATTACATGGGCTGCTTAATTAAATCATTGGCCATTGGTGATTGTTTCAACCTTCAGCCCCTCTCCCCTTCCTGTAGATCGGTGGATGAACCCTAAGGAACATTCCAACCCTTTAATTACACTGTGGGTTCTCCTGGCAACCAGCCCCTATCCTCAGATGTGACCCAAAAGTGATCTCATTAACATAACGAAAGACACCTTTATCACTCTCATTACTTAAGAATTTTAAAGTGTTTTAGGAGCTCTGTGCCAGAAACAGACTGAAGACCAAATATCTATTTATTATAAATCACAGTATCCCAATTAATCATTCGGAAAATGTGGTTTTAACCACAATGGGGGGCGCCTGGGTGGCTCAGTTGGTTAAGCGACTGCCTTTGGCTCAGGTCATGATCCTGGGGTCCTGGGATTGAGTCCTGCATTGGGCTCCATGCTCGAGAGGGAGTTGGCTTCTCCCTCTGACCCCACCCCCATGCTCATTCTCGCTCTCTCTCAAATAAAAAATTTAAAAAATAAAAAAAAATAAAACCACAATGCAATATCACTTCAAACCCACTAAATTGGTGATAATCAAGAAAATGGAAAGTTACATGTTGGTGAAGATATAGAGAAATTGGATGTTGCTGGTGAGAATGTAAATGGTACAACCACTGTGGAAAACAGTTTGGCAATTTCTCAAAAAGTTAAAGACAGAATCACTCTATGACCCAGAAATTCCAGTTCTGCGTATATATGCAAAGTATTGAAGACAGATATTTAAACAAATACTTGTACACAAATTTTCATAGCAGCACTATTCACTAATAGGCAAAAGGTAAAAATAGCCACAATATTCACTAACAAATAGATAAGCAAATTAGGGTGCATCCATACACAGAATAATATTCAGTCATTAAATGGAATACTACAGCATTGATGAACCTCAAAAACATTATGTGAAGTGAAAGGAGTCAGACACAGAAGGTCACATATTCTATTATTCCACTTATATGCACTATCCAGAAGAGGTAATTCAACGGAAACAAAGTAAATTGAAGGTTCACAGAGGGGAAATGGAGAATAACTACTTAATGGGTCAAGGATTTTTTGGGGTGATTGAAATGTTTTGGAACTACACAGAGGTAGTGACTGCACAACATGTGAGTGTAGTAAATGCAACTGAATGGCTCATCTCAAAATGGATAATTTTATACCAGGTATGCTTCATCTTAATATTTAATTTTCAAATAATGTAGCAGAAAAAAAGGAGAAAGAACAACAAGCAGATGAGAGCAAGTTGGTAAATTTAAACCAACCTCTAACAATAATATTATTATATATAAATGGTCTAAACACCCCAATCAAAAGGAAGGGATTGTCAGATTGGATAAAAAAGCAAGAGAAAATCATATGTTGCCCGTAAGACACAAATAAGAAACAAAAGAAAACAACATTTCTGGGCATGGAATATTTAAATTTGCTAACCTGGCACAGAACACTGTTCTGTCAAACAAATGGCGGGGCCTTCAGAATAAGGAAGTCATAACTGAGGGCACTTAAATAAAGTGGAGGCAGGGATCCAGGAAGCCTATATTGTAGAAGACAAAGCCACATTCATGAAATGGGGATAATTTACCAGATAGGATTTTCAGGGCTCCAGGATGCAGAAAACTGAAAACAGCCTGGGATTACAGTGGAAGTTAGTTCCAAGTTGATTTTCTGGGGTTAATTCACTAAAAGCTAATAATTGAGCCCTCACTCATAATCTGGAATTTAATTCCAAAGAGCACAGTTTACTACACTGGAGGCTCTGTTCCACTGTCTCATGCGTATCCTTATTTTCCAGGCCAAACTCCCTCAGATATTCTGGATTTATCTGTAGACAGTGTTTTTCAGACGCGTTAAATTATCTAAAGCAGTGGTTCCCCACTGGGGGCAATTTTGACCCTTGGGGGATATTTTGGTAGTGCCTAGAAACCTGTTTAGTTGTCACAAGTTGGGGGTGCTACTTGCGTGTAGTGGGTAGAGGCCACATATGTTGTTAAACATCCTATAAAGCATAAGACAGCACAACACCACACAACAAAGAATCATCTGGCTTAAAATATCAACTGTGCATGGTTGCAAATACCTGATCTACATCAATAATTCTAAATCGATGATTTCCCAACAGCAGTCCCCGCGGACCTAGCAGCATCAGTCCTGGGAACGTATTAGAATCACAGATTCTCAGGCTCCACCTCTGAACTACAGAATCAGGAGCTCTGAGCTGGAGCCCAGCGATCTGTTTTAACAAGCTCACCAGGTGATTCCAGTAAGTGTCAACTTGAGATTAAACTCTTAGTCTTTCCACTTCCCACTCTCTAGAAAGAGTGACTTACAGGAGACCAATCCTCCAGTGCCTTACTACCACTACCATCTCACTCCTTAACTCTGAGCTTTAACATCACTGTTCTACAAAAATTGCTTTTTCAGAGGCTGCTCATCATTGTGTATATTCCATCATTCAATCCATGCATATCATTACACCAGGAAGCACTTGGCAATTGTTAACCGCTGCACCCATTTCCTTGAAATCATCTCCCTTGGCTTCCATGAGCCACACTCCCATATTTGCAACCTCTTACTGGAAAAATCCAAGGAGCCCCAAATTTACCAAGTCCAACTGTATTAATTATAGTTCATTATTAATCCTCCCCAAACCTGCTCCCCATTGCTAATCACCTATTCTCTAGATGAAAGCAATATCTTATCAAGGCCATTAATCTTTGAAATTTGCCATGTTCTTAAAACTTATTTTTATGTATCTACATCATTGACAAATTTTAATAATTCTACCTCTGAAATAGTTCTTCTGCCTCCATCCCTCACCAATCAAAAATGCAAAATTTGGGGGGACCCCACGCTCGGTGCACGGTGCAGCCTCCCAGAGGCTCGCTAGGAGTAGGTGAGCATGACTGGCTTTGAGGAGTTCAGCCAGGCTGTGGAGCAGAGACCATTTCCACTTACTTTACAGTGTCCACAGACACTGGGAGGAAGGGCTGGTGCCCGGACCGTGTGCAGGCTGAACCAGTTGTATGAGAGGGGCTGAAGCAGGTTAGTGAAGGAAGTGTGTTCTGCCAAGTAGGAGAAAAACCTTATTGGAAAGACTCAAATAATGACTTCAGAAAAAAACTTGGAAGTCACTGCATTGCCTACACCACTTAACTAGGGAACACCTAAAAAATTGGTAGAATCTGAATGTCTTCAGATCAACCTCCTGGAGATGCTGTTCTCTGAGGATTAAGACTTGAGGATGGCAACTGTCTTAAATCCTGATTGGATGCGGTATAAAAGCAACTGCATACTTGTTTGAATTCATGTTAGCAACCAATCAGTAAGTAAAAAAATGATATATGCCTAAATAAAGTACTATTAAAATGTCCATGAACTCTCAAAAAAATACAAACTTTGAGGAATGACCTTTTTTTATGTGACGTTAAGAGAGAGTGATGATTTAATTCACCAGGCATTTTAAATGACGGGTCAATAGTACTCCTCTCATGAAGGCATTTTGTCTCTTGGGTCGGCAAGAGCCACGAATGCAGAGCAGAAACTGATCCCCTATCTTTTTGCATCGTATGTACTTTGGTA
Organism: Mirounga leonina; assembly: GCF_011800145.1. Taxonomy (NCBI): domain Eukaryota; kingdom Metazoa; phylum Chordata; class Mammalia; order Carnivora; family Phocidae; genus Mirounga; species Mirounga leonina. The sequence continues at coordinate 5,456,180 of NW_023270702.1, forward strand.
AGCTCATTAAATCTGTTATCAAGTAATGTAATTAAAACAAAACAACTAAACATACCTTGGTTCCTGCAGGGTTGAACTCACCATCCGAGTAATCTGAACATTGGCCGAAAGCAGGAAGTGCGAGATATTTAGGAATAAATAGGGAACAGCTTTTCTTGTTCCTTTTTAGTAGAAATCAAATGAGCTGTGCTTTTCAGCCTTGTTACTCAAAGTATAGTCAGCAGACCAGCTGCAAAAGCTTCACCTGTGTGCTTTCAGAAACAGAATCATGAGCCCACCCCAAACCTAATGAAGCAAGATCCATGTATAACAAGAGTCCCTGAGTGGTTTGTATGTCCCTTAAGTGTTTTGAAGCATGACTTGAGAGAATAAAGCTTTTTTTTGTAGAGCTTAGCTTTCCCCCACATGCAACCCCCTGGAAACCTATCTGCCCAGCTTTCCCACGCTTTAGAGCCGTGGGTTCTCGAAGTGTGGTCCGGGAACCAGCAGCTTCAGCATCACCAGGGAACTTGTTAGAAAGCAGATTCCCAGGCCCTCTCCGGATCTACTGAATCAAACGCGGGAGGCGGGGCGCCGCAGTCTGGGTTTCGATGGGCCCGCAGCGATCCGGATGGCGAACCACCCCTTTAGGGATGGCCTCTGTGGCTGAGAGAAAGCCCAGAGGCTCCCTGCCCTCTCTAAAGGTCCACTGAGCACCCGCGACACCAGCACTGAGGCGGGCGCCATCAAATCCCGAAAAAGGTTCCACATGGTTTTAGGGCTGATTCCTAATTAGGAGAACCTGAGTGGGTGTCATTCCGTTGGTAGGGTGAATACAAATATTTGGGATTACATAGAAAATGTACAGTTTATAAAGCGTTTTCCGTGGTGGTTAACTCAATCCTAGCTGCAACCCAAGGATAGAGATATAATTACCTCCTGCAACAGAGGAGGAAGCGGAGCTTGAGAAGGATTGATTAAGTGACTTTTTTAGGGCATGTTAAGGGGCAGGGCCAGTCTTTGAACGGAAAAGCCCCATTTAAAGAGATCTTCTACCAACTGTTTGAAAACCTGAATGAAGAAGTTTCAGGTGCTGCTGAAAACTGCAAGATGTTCTTTATCTTTGGGGGAACGAATTTCAAGTTAATGAAGGAGGACTCATAAAAAATAAGATTCACAACTTCCTCTCTAATGGTTCAGCAACAGCAAATATATGAATGCATAGAGTAAGAAAGCAAATGAGGCCAAATGTTGACATCTGCTGCATCTAGGTGAAGGATTTATGAGTTTTTATTGCACAACTTCTGCCATTTTTCTTTAAAAAAATAAAATCCTCAGGGCTGCCAACATTTATCTGTGTGGTCCAGTAGGTGGACACTATACTTCTTACCTATCCTTGAATACGTTTTCAGGACTTCTGTCAATAGCTTCTAAGTATAAAAGAACTTATCTCTGCATAGGGTAGAAAGCACGGAGTGGACATAAGAAGAACAAGGAACACGCGTTTACGTTTTTTTCCCTTTTACAGTGAAACTTATTCATTTATGCTAATATTCTTTATTGGGGTCAATAATTTACTGTCCAAGGGCAATTCTGGGTTGCAATTTTTACTAATATGGTTGTGTCCTGTCTAACCCCAGGCAGAAGACCAGTTTCACACAGGATCATCCTGGGGATTTTCAGAGAATCTTGCTTTCAGATTCAATGTGCTGCTTGGCCCCTGGTGCTGTAATTCTCAAGCACTGTAGCCAGTGACTACATTTGGCTACATCACCGATATTTCAGAGACGTTCTTCTCCTTCCATACCACTTGGCTCATGTTTCACAGCTAGTGTTTCTGAAAGCTTTTTTGATTAAATACTGGCTTGGGGGAAAAAAATAATTAACTAGAAAGACATTGTTGAGACAACTAGGAGAATTTATTTTAAGATTTTTATCTAGGGGCCCCTGGGTGGCTCAGTCGGTTGAGCGGCTGCCTTCGGCTCAGGTCATGATCCCAGGGTCCTGGGATCGAGCCCCGCATCCGGCTCCCTGCTCAGCGGGAAGCCTGCTTCTCTCTCCCACTCCCCCTACTTGTGTTCCCTCTCTCACTGTCTCTGTCAAATAAATAAATAAAATCTTTAAAAAAAAAAGATTTTTATCTATTTATCTGAGAGAGAGAGAGAGGGAGTGCACATGAGCTGGGGGAAGAGCAGAGGGGGAAGGAGAGGGGCAAGCACAGTCCCCGCTGAGTGCAGAGCCCACATGGGGTTCAATCCCACCATCCTGAGATCATGACCTGAGCTAAAACCAAGAGTCTGGGGCTCAACCGACTGAGCCACCCTGGTGCCCCAGAATTGATTTAGATAATCAGTGTCCAAATGAATGATTACACCTCCATGTGCCCTGAACCCACTCATAAGGAGCCATCCTGCCGCATAGCTTGGGTCCTCTTGACTTCTATTCCTGTGCGGGCAGCAAGGAGATGATGATAAGAGCCATCAACTGCAGATTGTTGACAGTTGCCACATACTTCGGCATTTGCTATCCCACTTGGCCTCAAAATAGATGATTCCCTCCTTCAATAGCAGCGCTTGAGCATAGGTAGTATTACTTTATAAACAGGAAATCTGAGGGTCACTGAGGAACCAAATTTCCGAAAGTCACTTGGATAACAGGTACCAGTGCCACAACTCAACTGCAGGGCTGAGCTTTCAAATTCTCTTCTCTCCTGCAGAGCCGGACAGCAAGTCACAGAGGTGCTGCCGTCCATCGTCCAGCCCGGGGGTGGCGGGCAAGAAGAGGCTTCCAGGTCTGAACACCCACTTAGTGGCGGGCAAGAAGAGGCTTCCAGGTCTGAACACCCACTTAGTGGCAGCCAGAGAACTCACTGAACATTTCTGAGGATGCCCAAAATCATACCTGCTGATTGTGGAATATTGAGAAAATTCCAAAAGAGGGGGAAAAGCAAGGAAGGAGGAGGGGAGAGAGAGAAGAAAGTAAGACTCCTATCTCAACCTGGAAATAGCCATTGCTACTTCTTTGGTATACATCCTCTCAGACTTCTCGTTGTATTTGTACCTTTGCTATCCAAACCTACAGGTAAAGGCTTATAATGAACATCGCTTAATGAATAGCTTTCGCTGAAGTTGAACGCGCTCCTACTATCTTCTTCATAGTATTCTATTGAAGGGATAAACCACAAACACTTGAGTTGTTTCTCCAGGACTTTGGACTGCCTCTGTAGACGGGTCCTCTAGGGACTCCAGAAGCCTAATTGGGCTGCAGGAAATGATTCACCATCCGTTTGTAATTGCTGGCCTCTTTCCTTTCTTTCACTTGCTCCACTGAACCATGGAAACATTCCCTGGAGGCCTGCGGTGTATTAATGCACGAGGTGGGGTTCTCAGAAAAGCCAGACCTGAGTAGTTGGTAGTCCTTCAGAAATACAGAGAGGAAAGCCCAGGCCCAATAGGGATCTTTCTTTTTCAATCCCAAACCAGCAACAAAGTTTGCTGCTCCCTCCCAGTTGTTCAGGGGGCCGCCTGAAGGGGAATTAGCAGTGGGCATGAACGGAAGTCATAGATCTGGGGGACTCAGTTCATCTCAGACTCCAGCTCATTTCTTCTAAGTTTTTGGTAAAGTATGACCACAATGAGGCTAAAGGAGACATTCAGATGCCATTGTGTGTAACTCAGCTTTATTCTGGAAGTTTACCACAGAAGGCAAAATGCCTGTGAGCCATATGGGAGGTAGAAAATCAGGTAAATTTGTTGCCAGACCAATGTCAATATTGGAAAACGTACTTGCGATTGTATAGCTAAAAAACTGTGTGCAGCCCTTCTGATACACAAAGTACAGTATATTATTTTCTACTTCGGGTTTGCTTTAAAAGGGCGTTTTATTCCAACTGCTCCTTAAAGCTGCTAAATGTTAGTGAAAATTATGTTGCTTAGAATTAAATGCTGAGAGAATTCTTCATAAAATACCAGAAATGTCCAGGGACTTCTGGGTAATATGTGAAAACAAAACCAGCAAAACAAACACAAAAACACCTTGCCTTACTCTGCTTGGAAAGCTGTGGCTTTTTAGGCTGGATGGTGTTCATTGAATAAAAGAAGGTTTTTCTTTTTTCTTTTTTTTAATTTTTATCTATTTATTTATTTATTTGAGAGAGAGAATGAGAGAGAGAGAGCACATGAGAGGGGGGAGGGTCAGAGGGAGAAGCAGACTCCCCGCCGAGCCCGGAGCCGGATGCGGGACTCGATCCCAGGACTCCAGGATCATGACCTGAGCCGAAGGCAGTCGCTTAACCAACTGAGCCACCCAGGCGCCCAAGAGGCGGTTCGGTCCATTCCTGAAGAGCTACTTGAGTGAGCAGTCCTTGTGTGTCTTTGGACATGTGGGATAGCTCCGTGCCCCTGGCCCGGCCCTTGGCTTCCAAGCACAGGGTCCGCCCCCCTCCAACCTGCACCCCCAGATCACTCTTCCATCCCAGTGGATTCTTCCTTAGCAGATTCAACTTTAAGCTCCTTCTCTACTTCCCACTCAGGCTGTCCTTCCTGGTCAGTTCACGCTAACATGAAACACGGTGACCTATTAGCCATCCTAGAGCAAGAGATTGTACTTTGATTTCCAAACAAGATTCAAAACAGTTACGTGCCTCTTCCAAAGAGCTAGCAGTACTCGTCCCAACCTTTAGCACTGCTTCTGACTCTGGGGGATCCGGGTCAGTTCCCTCCACTCTCCATCCCATTACATCCAGCTTGATCTCCTCCGGGCAGAGTAGAGACCTCTTTACAAACCAAAGGTCCCGGTTCTCATTTGGAAGCTGAACGTCATCAAGCTTTGTAACACATCTTCCCTCAGGTCAGGAGAGAAGCCAGGCTCTCTGCTGTCTCCGGGGGGGCGGGGGGTGGTGAGATGAGGAGATGAGGGGCTCTCTCTCCTTGTCACAGGCAGCTGTTGAGAACCCCTTCAGCTGTACTGGGTTGTTCCAAAGGACCCCTTGTTCCTGACAGCACCATGAACCCAGAGAAGTCATGCTCCGGAGGCAGAAAACAAATTAGGGGGAAGGAAAGTCCCTTTAAGTAATTTTCTCTTCCCTCTTAAGTTTCATTTCCTCACATCATGTTAAGCTGCTAACAAAGAAGAAAAATGATGACCTTTGAACCTCTGTTTTTCCAAAGTCTGTCCTTTTGTTGCAAGGAATGAGAAGGATGTACCAACTCTTTCTCCATTTGCATTATGGTTAATTTTTAAAGGTATCTTTTTGGTCTAATAAGAACTATGTGAGAAATGGACTTCTTCCAATGTCGTCTCAAACATACTGCAGAGAATGGTCTGGTCTCTCACGGAGAGCTCTGGAGCTCGAGGTGGGCACTGCCACAGGACTGTGGAGACCGTCCAGTGTCTCGCCTTCTCATGGTCTCTGCAGCGACGAGGTCCTGGTTTGAGTTAGACCTTCCTTCTAACTGTGACTTGAGGTATTTCTGCTACCATCTGCTCGTGTGACTTTTTCATGGACTTCCTTATAGACATCCTCTGACACCCATGACTGACAGTTATGCCACCATAAGAAACCGATTTTATCAGTTTTTTGTTGCCATCTAACAACATTTCCACAAACTTGGCAGCCTGAAAGAGCTCCCGTTTACCATCTCCCACTTTCTGTGAGTTGGGAGGATAGACATGGTGCTGCTGGCTTCTCTGCTCAGGGTCTCGCAAGGTGGCAAACAAGGTGTCAGCCAGGCTCGTGTTCTCACCCAGGACTCAACTGTGGAAGGATCTACTTCCAATCCCATGTGGTTGTTGGCAGAATTCAGTTCCTTGAATCCGCCTCATTTTCTTGCTGCCTGGATGCGGCCCTCAACTCTTGGAGGCCTCCCACAGTTCCTCGCTGCAGGGGGCTCTCCGCACCCACCCACCCAATGACTGCTCGCTTCCTCAGTCAGCAAAGGACAGAGAGAGCCCAGCAAGATGAGCACTAAAATCGTATGCGATGTAACCACGGACATGTAATCATCCAGAGGTCCGTCTGAACACATCTCTTTGTAATGCACACAGTCTCCTAAGCACTGCCCTTTTAATATGCTTAAATGTACTTTGTGTCTGTGGTACCTGAATGGGAGTCAAAACCTTGAATTCTTCCTGTTTCCTCTAAGATTGTAAGAAAGTCCCTCTGCATATGACACATTTTCAAAGTGCCCTGCTAATTCTGGGAGGAAAACTTTGCAAAGTGTTTCCACTTTGATGTGCTAGCTTTTAGTCTATATTCAGAAGCAAATGTCTCTCTATTCATGTTTTTTATTAGATCACTGCGGAACCGAGCTGCCATAAATTTCTCCTTTAATGGATCACACTTGTAGGCAAAGAATACCGAGTTATTTTTATAAAAATGTTAAGTCTCTAGGTATTTTTAAAAATAGTAGCCATGGGCAATTCCACGTCAAGTGTGCACTGCTGTTCTTACCGAGTCTCTATCTTTTCAAGTTGGTTCCAACCTGATTAATCCATGAAGATTAGCCAACTGTCCTAAAAAAGTTTTTAGCTACAGAGTTTGTGTGGCCTTATTAGAACAGCTCTGGGCTGGCCTGCGAACACACACTGCTGAAAACTGGCCCCATTCCCACTCTCCCGTTCTCCTACTATACAAAATCTGTGATTTCCTTGGGCACGAAGGAAATCCTCTCATTGGTGGGAGTGGTTGGGAGCTCCTGACATGAGATCACTGGCTATTTTGTCCAAGGTGTATGATTTCCTTTTGACCTGACAATGCCACTTCAAACTCCCAGCATTTTCAAAGGAAATCAAGAGTGCCATATGGGAAAAAAAATGGTGAATTTGGTTATTTTAGTGATTTTAAAATCCTAGGCTACTTGAATAATGAAAATACGATCTTAGTTTATATTCCATGAGACTCTTAACTGCTCTCATAAAAAGCATCGGTCATTAAAAAAAAAAAAAAAAATTCCAGCCTCAGCAAAATTCATGAAAGGTATACTTCTGAGTATAGAGTTTGATCCTTGAGCATGTCAACCATTCCTCCCCTTGCCTCCTCACTCTGTAACCTGGGTATGTTTAGGTCATGGTGCCTAATGTACAGTAATTTCAACACTGTCCACAAGATAGCAGGCATTTGGATCTTTGAATTGTTTTCCATGATGTTTCATATTTCTAATATTTCACTTTTCACTGCTCGTCCATACAAGTCTTGGGGAGTGCAGGGGGATGTAAGGGTTGCTGGTGATTGCTGGTCCCCCTTCGCTGGGTTCCCAACAGCCCACCAATTTAGGAGATTCTACACATTCTCCGAAGTAGAAAGGAAGTCACTGCATTCTCTCTTCTTACTTTTCCCTTTCCTCTACCCCCAGGAGCAGTGACTCGTGTCAGGCCAGATGCCTGGTCCATGATTGCCTGTTGGAGGAGGTTCAAAGGGCCTCCCTTTGTCCCTGTTTTTGCCTCCCTCATGTCTTTCTCCACCGTGTAAGGCCCTCAGGGAAGACCTTGCCCCTGGGAGGGGGAGGGGGTGCTGCCCTGTAATCGTCCAACTGCTCTGGCTAAGAACATCTCTTAGATAAATGAGGAGAAGTAGTTTGGATTGGCTGCCCAAGCTGTATTCTCAATGCTTGCTTTAGCAGTGATAACCACTAGTGTTTTGGTCTCTATCTGATGACTGGGTCTTTTTAGTTTCTTCCTCATGTAGAGGAGAGAGGGATGCTATGAATTAGTGTCCTCAGCTACCAGGAAAGTGCTCTAAACCTGCCTCTGCCTTCTCCTTTAGCTCCTAGGGGGAGAGACTGGAGGGAAGGGAATGGGAGTTTTGGGGCAGCAGAGCTCATGAGCAACTTCACGGGGCCTGGTCAGGAAGGCAGACAAAAAGCCGGATGTCCTGCAAAATGAGGGCACTTGGGATGTGGGCCACCACACCAAGTTTAGTTCTTCTTGATTCCAGCCAAATCACAGGTGGTATGCCAAAGTTTCAGTGGCGACTCTGGGCAGGAAGCCAGGCCTGACAAACCTGCTAACAACATGCCTGGTGAGTGCCCAGGGCACAGCTCAAGAGACCCCAAAGATGGACATCCTCCGTGAGTCATGCGGACAGAAAAGGATGGCCTGCCGTGGCCTCTGAGGGGAGCAGCGCTGACTCAGTGTGCGTATGGTGATTTCCTGCCTATCTGAGCCCGGAGGAAAAACATGTCCCCAGATCGCTATCCTCAAATGAAGAATCATGACTTTGACCAACTCAGATGTCAATAAGGTGGCCATATTTCTATATGGGACTTCACAGATTCCATGAAAAAGAAGGGGGGACCCTATAAACCAGGAAAGCGGTATGGCCAATGGCATGATGTAGAGAACTGACAATCCACATAGGATCTGAAATGTCCCGCTGCAGCCAAAGTGTGCGTCAGAAAGAAGCCCCCCTCCCTCCACCTCCTGTTGTCACTGGCTGTGGGGTTGGGTTAGCAAAGCTAAGCTTCCGGGACAGGTAGAGAAAGAGAAGACATCTTTGTTCTTCCCTCTGTGGTGATGGAACAAGTTTATTGAATGAGATGCCTCAGGCCGAAGGAAACGAAATGTGTGCCCTGAATGCTTTTGTGAGACCTCGATCAGCTCGCAGAGTAATGGTGGGGTCTCTGGGTCCTGTCACCAGGACAATGTGGCCATGGGCAATAGATGCTCATACACAAAACCTACATTTTCAACTCTCTCTCTGCAGCCTTGTCCTTTCTCCTGTGGGTGTGCACTTGCCGTCGAGAGCGGAGGGTGGATGGAATCAAGGAGAAGGGGCTACAGGGGCGGCTGCCCCCACCGGCATTAACTGTGTGCTCATTCACCTCTACCTGATGGTGCCTCATCCTCATCCTGCCGCCCAGGTCCTCCTTGCTCATTGGCCCAGGTGGCTTCTCATTATCGTCATTGTCACAGCCTTTTTCACAACCTAGTAATGCCCATGTCTGCCTCTTACCAGCTATGTGACCTTGGGCAAATTAGTCAGCCTCTCTGATCCTCAGTTTCCTTATTTTAAAATAAGAGATACAGTACTTCCTTCAGGATTTATGTGCAGATTAATTTGAATAGTATAATATTTGTATAGCACTTAACACAGCATCTGGTCACAAGAGACATTCAATAAATAGGAGCAATTATTACTATTATCATCAGTATTATCATTGGCACTATTTTTGTTATTATTACTGGTGGCTTATTTAGATTTCCGAATGCTAATATTTTTGTTATACACACACACACACACACACACACATATATATAGCAGTTTCTGATTCCCAACACTTAGATCCTTGAATGTCTAGCACTTACTTTATGAGGCATATCAAATGTATTTTAAATATAAAATACGTCTGTTATTTTGAGGGCAACAGGACCAACATGCAATGAAATTTTATTCCGATAGCTAATTTTGGGATAAAAAGAGCTGTATTTTGGTTTCAAGTCCTCATTTTCATCATACAATTGGCTTGGGGAGAAGTAGGGATTGCCACTGTCTTAGTCTGATCAGGCTGCTATAACAAAATACTATAGACTGTGTAGTTTAAACACTAGGAATTTATTTCTCCCAGTTCTGGAGGCTGGGAAGTCCAAGATCAAGGTGCCAGCCAATTGGGTTCCCTGATGGGGGCCCAATTCCTGGCTGGTAGATGGCTACCTTTTCATTGTGTCCTCTGATGGCAAAGCTCTGTGGTGTCTCTTCTTAGAAGGGCACAAATCCCATCCTGAGGGCCCCACCTCATGACCTCCTCTAAACCTCCAAATACCTTCCTAACCATATGCTTTTGGGGGAACACAATTCAGCCCCTGGCAGACATGTTCAGCTATCTCTAACCGAGGTATAGCTCAGCCCAGCAAAGGATTTGGGATCCTTCAAGATGGACAAAGTAATGTAAGTAAAAAGAGCACTGTGACACACTCTCTTCAGGAAATGGATCTAGGGCAAAGAAACTCACTGACCTGTAGTTATGAGACCATGACTATTTACCTTGGAATACTCAGTCATCTTAAAACACCCATGAGTCAAAAGGCATGGGGAATTCAAACCCCATCTGGGATAACAGGCTCAGATTCCTGAAGAGTATAAACCTTTGGCATCCAAACTAACTAAAATCATTAATTAACCAATAGGACAAGACACCATGTGAGAGATGAGTTACACATTTTTCATGTCGTATGAATCTAGAAAAGGTAATGTAGGGACAAAGTGAATGCACCCAATGCTGGCAAAGAGCCAGAGAAAAATTAGGACGCCACCAAAACACAAAAAAGAGCAATAACTGATTACTGAGTCTCACTATGGCCCAGGCTGCTTAGATATATTGTTTTATTTAAACTTCACGACGATCTTTAAGGAAATATTATTATTCTGATTCTATAGATGAAAAAACTGAGGCCCAGAGAATTTAAACAACTGGTCTAGAGTCACACTAATTAGTAAGTGGCCCTGGGGCTCTGAAGTTCACGTTTTTTTTGAATAAACCACATGCTGCTTTGCTATTTATTTCATTAAAGCCAGGACTGTTCAAGTCAGTTGTAAAGACGAAGCCTCTTTAAAGCTGTCATGGAGTAGATATCGAATGGGAGTGGGGGGAGGCACGTGGACAAGGCATTCAAATGACTCCTTGGGATTCTCCCCTGTTAGAAATCCTGTGATGGGTCCCTTGAACCATGTTTTCATTAGCATGTATGTCTTGTTGGCCACCAACCCATCAGCCGTGTTTCAAAATCATACTTGGGCTTTTTGACAAGTTGACACTTTTAAAGCAACAGCGCACTGAATACTTCTCAGTTTAAATAAATTTCTTATTTAAAAGATATTTAAATAAATTTCTTATTTAAAAGGTAGTGTAATTTTCAGAGCCCAAATTCCAAAAGACGGCAATGATTCTGTCTGAAACATCCCCATTTAAAGAGCTCACCTCTTAGAGCTACCACAAATCCAGCCCTGCCCCAACCCTGTGCGCCTGGAAGGGAGTGAAATACTTTCCATCGAATGGATCCCCACAGCCACGCTGCCAGGAATCGCTGCCCACACCCTCTTCTGCAGATGAGGAAACAAACCGACACTCAGAGAGTTTCAATATCTTGTCCAAAGTCACAGGGAGCAGGAACAGGAACCCTCAATCACACCCAAACCATGGCTTCTCCAGCGCCTGCCACACGCTGGACTTCATGCCGAGGGGGCAGGTACGCTCCTTGCGGGAGCCAGCCAAGTGTCTTCACGGCCTCAGCTGGTTTTGTCCCCCGTGGCAGAGTCTTGCTCTGGAGAGCTGTTCCCATGCCTTAGTTGTCTTCCTCTGTATCTGCTCACAGTGTGCTTTGCGCATAGTAGGGGCTCGGTAAGTGGGCTTTGAATAGCTCAAACACACTTTTGCAAAATAAAAATATCTCGTGATTCATAACTCAGTGCTGCTGTGAAATTGGCCCGTGTGGCCGTTGCTTCGATCGAGCTTCCTGACACACCAAATGTTGGTCAGAGCCAGACCTGCGACACGAACCTGCCGCAGCAAGGCTGAGAATATTTCGTGTTCCAACACACTCTGCAAGGGGCAGGCAGACAATGGGTAATGAACGTGAGACTTGTGAGCTGGATGTTGTTGCCCTAAACAGGAATTATGTTCCTTCTCCATCAAGCACGATTGGGACCCCTCAGAGAAAGCTATAAGTGAATTTTTATTTATCTGATGGATTCTTCACCCTGTAAGGAATTGTCATATGAAAATAGAATTCCCTGAGAAACGTCTAACTAATTAGAATTTTCTACGCAACTGAAGGAATTAAATGCTTCTGGTCTATTACTGTGATGGAATCTTGACATGTAACTATTTTACAGAACAATGTATTTTTTGTAGTGCCCATCACTGAGGAATACAAAAGTTTTTATTGCTTTCTGCATAAAGAGCTGCAATTTTAATTCCTGAAAACTACCTGTGTCACCTTGAGCAGCCTCATTTAGCTTCTCCCCAAGCTCTCCCAACGTAAGGTGAGAAAGTGGGTCTCAGCAAAGTTCTCCGTCTTCATGTTACTTAGAAGCTCGCGGTACACAGTCAGCATTTTGAACATTTGGCACTGGTTTCTCCACGGGCCTCAGAAGTGGTTGGAATCGCCCTGGTCCATGAAGTGTCTTTTCTGGAGCCGGGAGCCTATGGGCCCTTCACCCACGTTGGCTGAAGGAAATTTAAGCCAGAAGGGAAAAGCCAGCTCTGTTTGAATCAACCTATCCAAAGAATTGCTTGAGCAATTCTGCTCTGTGCTTTACTCTGGCTCAGGGGGGAGGCAGAAGTGTATCTGGCCCTCACCTCGGAGAGTTTACCTGTTTGTGGAGACCAACCCAACGTCCGTGAAAAGTACGTGACAGTTCATGAGATGACAGTTCACAATGAACTAGCTATGTGTATGGCATAGACGGAAGTGCTGGAAGAATTTAGAGGGCTGGGATAGCTGAGAGGATGGAAAAGGTCAGAGGTTTATGGAGGATGAAGGACTGGAGATGGTCCTTCAAAAGAAAGATATGCCACCCAGATGTGTGTGCGTGTGTGCGCATGCGCATGCATATGTGGCTGTGGTGGGGGGAAGTCTTGGGGAGTGAAGACGAAATCTAATGTTTGAGGCTCCGCTCTGCCTTAGCTTTGGGTTCAGGAAGCCGGGACTCCTGCTGCCACTGTATCTTTAAAGCTTTTTTGCTGCTGTGGAAAATCAGCACTCGCTGGGGTCAGAATATTATGGCCCTGACTTAAGCCTCAGCCTCAAAGACTGTGCACATTTCCCACATGGCAAGACAACATCATCAGTAACATAACCTGCACATTAGGGAGCCAGTAAATAAATAAACCTTTACATTCCAGATCAATCCATCCAGCCTCTGTCAATGACTTATGGCTTGTACTGCTAGGTTAAATATTAGTCGAGGGTGCCCTAGGCAGCTCACACACTGAGATTTCTGGAGGAAAAGGCATGAGCCTGGTCTGTGAACACAGTCTGGGCCCCTAAAATGAGATATCTTGGGCCTGAAGCACTCAAAAGACCGGCGAAAAACCCTATGAGTAAGATGTCTTCAAAGCACAGCAAACTCGCTCATGCAGATAAAGTGCAAAAATGTCCATATCATTGCCAAAGTTAACACAAGCGAACAAGAGGTCCTTAAGGATTCATCATCTTCAATTTATATTCTAACATAAGTGCGGGAGTAATCATCAAAATAATAATACCAGCTCCATTTCTAAAATGCTTTATAGCTTTTTATATTCCTTCATTGATGTTAGTCCTATGACCCCGAAGGACAGGCTCCGTTTCCATTTTAAGATGGAAGTGCCACTAATCCTCACTCTCATGCACCCTGGCTGAGAGACAGATGAGCCAGCTCCGTCTAGAAACACCTGGAGCCAGGCCTTGCAGGAAATTCCCATTTGCATCATACATAGGAGCTGCTCTCAAGGAGGACTGAACTTCCCAGATGCTAGGATCTCAGAAGGGGGTAACAGGAGATGGGAAAGGGAAGCAGGAGGAACAACAGGATGTCTCTGAGTGCCTGCTCTGGAGATGGGAGCGAGGATGACCCCATTCACAGGAGGATAAATCCACAGGGACTTGTGGCTGTCTCAGCAACCAGTCTGAGCCAGTGTTACAAGGTTAGTGAGGTTTGTATCAGTGAATGCATCTCTTTCGCCTTCTGGTCAAGTCAAACTGGACTTAGGTCCAGAACTATTCGGCGTATGGGGTACAGGGCAGGGGTTAAGTGCTGTCAGGAAGTGGCCCAGTGGGAGGTGTCAAGGTGGAGGCTGGAGTGGATACAGCCACTGAGCCCTTGAGGAATTAACAGTGAATTAACTGTGGAGCCACCTGAACTTTGGTCTTATTTGACATAGTACTTTCTGCTGTTCTTTAAACTAGTTGAATCCAGGTTTTCCGTTACTGGCAACAAAAGCATCCTTAAGGGATCTGCCCACATTTAATGAGCACATGTATGTGCCAGGCATTGTGTTACTGGCTTCATGTGTATGACTTCATTGGATCCTCGCAGAAGCCCATGACAGGCGTACCTGTGTCATCCCCTGTTGGAAAACAAGGAACAGCAGCCTGGGGAGGTTTAGGAACATGCCCAGGTTACACAACCGTGGAGGAACAGGTTTGGGTTTGAACACAGATGGGCTGACGGTGGGGCCCCAGTCTGAACCACTCACAGTGGTTCTATTTGCATTTCTGATTTAGTCTCTGGGGAGATTGTTCCATTGATGTGTTTCATCAAAGAGTTTTTAGGAAATGAAAGGAAAGAATTGGAGGGTAACTCTAGCCACAATGCCAAAGCAGATCCCCTACTCCATGCACACAGTTCTCCTTTGCAAAAGCCAAACTCTGTGCAACCAGTTTGTCCAGACAGAGATGTTGGAGGGGGTGGTGGGGTGTGGGACGATGGGCAGGAGGCAGCCTCAGAGGTTCAACTCCAGGCTCTGGACTTAATGGCTGTGAGATCTTGGGCAAGGTATTAGATTCCTTGAGCCTCAGTTTCCTCATTTGTAAGGGTAGGGGGTGGGAGAGACCTATCTCCTGGAGTGAGTGTTTGGGTTAAGAGGGAGACCGCGGGTTTCACCCTTGGCACAGTGCCCAGCCCGCCACAGAGAAGGCACTTGCTGGGGAACACGGTCCTGTGTTGGTAAGGACCGTAGGCTTGGGAGCACAGCCTGAACAGCACTCCAGTCTGGCCTTAGTTTCCTATTTTCTAACATGAGAGAAAATACTATCCAACGTATCTATATTTTGGCCTCCATTATGGACCATACACTGAGATAATGCCGACTTAACAACTACGAACAAATTATAGTCTCCGTCACCTTGGAAATTATAATCTAGCACAGAAACAGAGACCAAAGGGAGATTGCTGTATGGATATCATGATGGAGAAGGACAGGGGGCAATTGGAAATGCATGGGAGTTAGATTCAACCTGGGCTTGGGAGGTCAGGGGAGGCTTCCTGGATGAAGAGACTTTTACAGTGAACCCTGAACCGTGAGCAAGAGTGATCCAGGTGGAAGTGGGTGTGGGAAATCAGGGAGGGGAAAGAGCTGGGAAGGTGAAATACAGCAATGTGTATGAATTGCTCAACACAGTGCCCAGCAATTTGTGTGTGCTCCTTAAAGAGTAGTAATTTCCTGACTCTAGAGCACTTGAAATACATGCATTTTTCTATTTGCGTTTCCAACTTCAGAATGAATGTTCTCCATTAACTCTCAAGCGGTTTTCTGAGTCTCACCAGTATTATTTTATATATAATCTTCTAAAGAACCACCATCATACTCTGTGGACTCTTGAAGTCTTCCAAGCAGCAGGAGAAAGGATGCCATTCTCCCCCTTCTTCACAGAGGGGAAGTGGCAGGTGAGGCCGGGCCCTGCCAAGTGAAGGTGACAAAGATTGGCAGCTTACTGAGCCTGCAGAAGCACATTCGTAGCTGCCTTCACCAGCAGCTCCATTACTTTTTAGTTCATCTGAAAGGAAGGGAAAGCCTAAAACTTCATAATCGTTAAGCAATCGAGTCACATTCACCTTGCAGACAAAGACTGGTGGGCCATGTCTTGTTTCTGCTTCTGCTCATTTGACAAGTAGCCTGCATCCTGACATATCTTTATGATGCTTCAGAATTTCTCCTTGAACTTGATTCCCCATGCCCATGAGATCATTAGGGAAAGATAATATTCATTTCTGAGAATAACATCCGAAGAGAGGCATGAAGAAAGTGAAGTTTGTGCACAGGAGAAGGACTCAGACTGTGAAGAACTTTGGAACCACATTAAATGAAACCAAGCGCTGGGCCACTTTGTCACTTGGATGGAAGGGGGCGAGAGTACTAACACAGGTGCTTGCTCTGGTAGCCTGGGCAAAGAGGGTATACAGTGAGGACATTATACTAAGCTTTATAATCTTGTCTCATTAGAAGCGAAGGTGGAACCTTTTGGAAAAGTCCAATCTTATGAAACACTATTGCAAAAATATAGAGCCCCCCAAATATAGTGCTCTCAGCCACTGCTGGTTCAAGTACAAGTCAGTCCAAGTACTTAGTACAACGGATTGTCTGTCAGAGGTGAAGATCTGTCTTCTGTGCCTTCCATCAGTTTTCCTCCTAGAGAATTTCATGCCCCTGGGACACAAAAGCACACATGCCCCAGAATATATGTATGAGAATGTTTGAAGCTGCATTGTTCACGATTGCTCAATGCTAGAACCAACCTAAGTGTCTACCAAAAGTAGAATGGATAAAGAAGCTGTGTAATGGTCATACAATGGAACACTCTACAGCAATGAGGGGAAAAAATACATTCCAGTTATAGGCAACCATGTGGATTTTAGAAATATAACGTACAAAAGAAGCAAGTTCAAAATAATCCATATCTTGTGATTGCATTTACATAACGTTCTAAACTAAGGCAAGCTAAATTATGATTTCAGGGGTGCCTGAATACGTATGTGGTGAAACCCTAACAAAAGTCAAGGAAGTCATCATAACAAATGTCAGGATAGTGGGGACGGTGGTTGCTCTGATTGGGAAGGGCATGCTGGGAACTTCTGGGGTCTCGTACTGGTCTGTGGCTTCATCTGAGAAATGTTATGTGGGGGTTTGTTTTATCATTATCTGTTAACTGTACATGTATGTTCTATCCACTTTCCTGTACTTCGGGAACGTAAAAAAAGTTTTTTTCTATGACCTTCTGAAAAAACAGCAGCCTGTAGAGCAAATCATTAATAAAATCATTCTCTAATGGATTTTCAAAGAGAAGCCTTTCCCCAAAGAGCCTCCGTTAGGTACCTAATTTATCTCTAAATCCAAGACCTTTGGACACACTGGTTTTGCTATAACCAGGAAACACTTCTTTCTGGATACAAGAGATAAGCTGGCTCTAACTCTCTGAAAAGCATGTCGGAGTGCCAGAGGGAAGATTTTTCCTCTTTGATAACCTGTTGCTTGTGAACAAAACTGGTAGGATCTGGTATAGACTAGAAAGCCAGTGTGTTCTGAAATGAGGGTAACCGTTTCTAGAGAAACTTGGAAACATTAACCAGGATCCTTGAGGGAAGCTGCCCGACAGATTATGTTTTGCTTCTTACTTGTGCAGATTAGGAATAAAAATTGACATGTGCCTGGAGTTTCAATCTCTACTACATTTTAAAATCTATTAAACAAATAAAAGAAGAAACTAAAGTGAATGAACACCACCTGAGGTGCTGTGCATTTTTTATTGCTCTCATTAAGGACCCCATGGCTTTATGAATTTAAGTGGATAGAAATTTTCAGGCATGGGTTATTGATTATTGGACTTACTCCATTTGGAAGCTTTAAAAAATGTATAGAGATCAGCAGCATCTTATACTTTATAACACACTCACATTTATATGCAAATTTCATGTTTACAAATACAAGAGACAGCCATGAAGAATCGAAGCAACTGCATTATAAACTCTATTCAGTATAGATAATACTGTTGTTCCTGTTCTGTATTTTTTAATTTGAGAAGAAAATTGTAAATGTCATCAAACCGGTAGATTCAGCTTTTAGAGGCAGGAGACTGCTTGTCATCTGCATGTGTCTGAGTTTCTACAGAACTGATGCTCCAGCATGTTCTAGATCAAGTCGGCCAGAGAAAGGCATCCGTTGCTGTTTGAGTTTTATGGCTGGTAAAGAATGAACTCCCCAAGCTTTCAAAACCGGTACTCATCATCTGTGTTTCTATTCAATTGAGCTTTGTTTTCTAAAGCAGGTGTATCTTTAGCATGGAGCTTCCTTCTGTTTGAGTTTCTCTGTCAGAACCATCAACACTCATGAAAAAGTTGGAGTGTTTCAGCATACTTCACAGAGGCAGATGAGGTCTGTTGTTTAACCAGGGCTTGAAGTCTGTCTGTGGCTGCGCATCAAACATTTTGAGGGGTAGGAAGTTAGAATTTCCCTACAGCTATAGAACCTGCTAGAGGTATCTGCAAGTAAAAGTCAGTTTAGGTCCCTATGTCCAGTGACTCTAAAACTTGTTCAGTGTTCACGTAAAATTCACTCTTTGGATTGAAGTTTGGTTGTTTTGATGCTGAGAAGAACTCTTTGATAGAAAACTGATTTGGGGATTTCAGCTGGGTCAGATGGGAACATCCATGTCGGAGCAGACTTTGCTTCTCCAGTGTCTGGTCATAAGGTTACTTGAAAAGATAATGGCTTTATCTGGCAAATTTTCATTGTGCCTGAAGCTGCCCATTTTCCTTTTCCTGCTAGGCTGAGCCCTGTGTTCTGTGGGGACCTCACACTCATGGAGTAAATATGTGACCATAACGAAGCTTTATTGGCATCTGACAGCCATGTGTATATTGAACGTCTTCCCACAATCTTCTGAAGTTTTCTCATGTCTCATTCCATCCCATATGAATTGTGGCATTTACAACATTTATGCTTCATTTCAGCATGCACTTTCACAAAGTGCAGTTTTAGAAGAGAAAAGAATATTCTGGGCTTCTAGGACATCCTTCAATGGAACAACAGTAGAATTTTCAAGTTCTCAATCTTTTTATGGTTGGATTTCTTATGTCATCCTGCAGATGGTGACTCTTTTACCAGGTACACACTAAGCCGAGCTACACACAGTGCCCAGGGCTAGGGGGCACTGACCCCAGGGGGCTGGGGCAGTGTGCTCGGTGCAATTCAGAGCAGCCCCTACTCCACTTTCCACTGCTTCAGGGGACACTGTGGGCCCTGGAAATAACCTTTGGTCTTCATTCTCTCAATAAACTCTTAAAAAAGAAATACTAAACTCAAGGAAATTATTTTAGGAATTAAATGTTTCATTTCTCTCAAGCCTCCAGACCCAAGTAACAGTTTGCAGGAAATAAGGATAACACAGAGCATGTTAAACAGCATCAAGATCCAGACCCCAGGAAACTACAGACCAAATAACTTGGTTTCTCCAACAAATACATTCGTAAGAAAAGAGAATGAAGAAACAGCAAGTGGGGACCTTTAAATTAGAAAAGCCTTTAGAGCATATCAACCAAATGTAATTTATAGACCTTGTCGGGATTATAATTTAAAGTATTAACCATAAAATAAAACAGTAAGACTACCAGAGAAATGCGAATATTGCCTGCATATATAATATTAAGCTATTATTAATTTTGTATAAAAATGCTCCATCTTCCTGAGGTGCTGTAGATCAGATTTATCTTGGTTTGGACATTTACTAGGAAACACACACACATACACACACCTGTGTATTATGGACTGATAGTCAAACAGTTCATATGTTTGGACTATTCCAAAAATAACAAAATTTGTATGTTGAAGCCCAGCACCCAGTGTCATTATATTTGGAAGTAGGGCCTTTAAGAAGGTAATTCGATGAGATAATAAGGGTGGGGTCCTAAGCTGACAGGACTGGTATCCTTTTAAAAAGAAGAGACACCAGAGTACTATCTTTCTCCCCAAGTGTACATAGAGAAAAGGCCATCTGGGGACACGGCAAGAAGGCAGCCATCTGCAAGCCAGGAAGAGAGGTCTCACCAGAAACTAAATATTTTGCAACCCTGATCTTGGACTTCCTGCCTCCAGAACTGTGAGAAAGTAAATTTCTGTTGTTTAGGTGACTCAACCCATGACATTTTATTATGGCAATACCAGTCGATTAAGGCACTGTGCTATCTTCCTCAAGAAGCCACCATCTTCTTGTTTTGGGGCTCCTGTCTCAGGCATTGCACAGGGTTTTTTTCCCATTAGTTAATGGATACTAATCACCTAGTAAGTTAAAAAATATGAGAAATCACTATATGCCAGGAATTAGTGTAGACACTGGGAATATGGCAGCAAATAACACAATATCCCCGCCCTTAGGGAATTTGTATTCTAACGGGGAACAATAACAACAACAAAACAGTACAGATGAGGAGACTTGGTGTCCCAAAGTCAAGGAATGTCAAGGAATATTTAACGTGGGAGGTTTAAAAGCTCTTTCCATTGAGTTAAAGGAACAAATCAACGAATGTTTTATAGATATATTAATCAAGAATATAACAAAAAAACTCCACAAGAGTTTTTGCCCAAACCGCCAAAGTTTTAGACAAATCTAAGTGAGACGCACAATCTATGAAAAACTAAACTAAAATTGTTCTGGTTATATCACTTCATACATAGTCTAAGAGCAGAGTAAGAGGACGCTTCCATTTCCCTCACCCTGGTACTCCTGCTGTCATACGCTTTTACTTCTATGTATGTCCTACATCCCACACTATGTTGTTATCTTTGATTTAAACCATCTACCACACTTTAAGAGATATCTTTTAAATGAGGACAAAGAGGGGCACCTTGGTGGCTCAGTCTGTTAGCCATCTGCCTTCGGGTCAGGTCATGATCCCAGGGTCCTGGGATCGAGCCCCGCGTTGGGGCTCTCTGCTCAGCGGGGAGCCTGCTTCTCCCTCTCCCTCTGCCTGCCACTCTGTCTCTCTCTGTCAAATAAATAAATAAAATCTTAAAAAAAAAAAAAAAGAAAGAAAGAAATGAGGAAAAAGAATTTTGTACTTTGCCCAATTATTTACTACCCAGCACTTTTAATTCCATTATTTAGATCCAGATTTCCATCTGGTATTGTTTTCTTATTGTCTATAAAGCTTCCTTTAACACTTCTTGTAGAGCAGGTCTGCCAGTAATGAATTCTTTCAGGCTATATGTATTTTTTTTTCACCAGGCTTTATGTATTTTTAGAGTCTTTATTTTGCCTTTGTTTTCAGAAGATATATTTACCAGGTATAGAATTCACGTTTTTTGTTTTTGTTTTTTTTTCCTTTCAGTTCTTTAAAGAAGGTGATCCACTGACTTTGCCTTGTTGTACATCCAAACAGAAATCTACTGTCATTCTTATCTTTGGTCCTCTATACATGTCTTTTTTTCCTCTGGCTGCTCTTAAGGTTTTCTCTTTACCAATGGTTTTAAGGTATTTGATTCTGATGTGCCTGCTGTATTTTTCTTCATGTTTCTTGTTGAGTGTCTTGGATCTTTGGGCTATGGTTTTCATTAAATTTGAAAGCATTTGCTTATTTCCTTAAATATATATATATATATTTGCACTCTCCTCCCTTGCCTTTTTGGGACATCTCCAGTTACATGTATATCAGACCTCTTTGAGTTGTTATTGTTGGTTTTTTTAGTCTTTTTCTTTTGCTGTGTTTCATTTTAAATAGTTTCTGTTGCTGACTTCAAGGGTTAATTTTTTATTATACAATGTCTAATTTGTTTTTATATGGTGTATATTCCATCTCAGGTATTACATTTTCATCTCTAGAAGTTCACCTTGAGTACTTTTTTATATCTTCTATATCTCTCCTTAAAATGCTCATGCTTTAGTCTACTTTCTTGAACATATAAACTACAGCAACATTTTAATAACTACATGTAAAATTTTAAAATAAATATAGTAACTATTTTAATTTCCCTGTGCACTAATTCCATCATCTGTATCATTTCTGGAATCACTTCAAATCACTGATATTTCTCCTCATTATTGGTAAGAAATTCTGCTTTTTTGTATGCTTGTTTTTTTTTTTTTTCTGGATGCCAAACATTATAAGTTTTACCTTTTTTATGGGTGCTGGATATTTTTATACTCCTTTATATGGTTTTGAGCTTTGTTCTAGGACTTAGTTAAGTTACTCAGAAAGATTCTGATCCTTTTGAGGCTTGCTTTCAAGTTTTTTAGGTGGTACCAGAGCAGCCTTTCGTCTAGGGCTAAATTTGCTTTACTACTGAGGTAATAACTTTCTGAGTACTCTGTCTGATGCCCCATTAGTTATGAGGTTTTCCACTGGCTGGTGGGAACATGAACTATTTGTAACCCTTATGAGGTCAAGGACTTGTTCCACCTTTCTTTCTGATTTTTTTCCCCTGGCCTTTGGTAGTTTTCTCAAAGGCAGATGCTGATCAGTATTCAGCTGAAGACTCCAGGGAAACTTCTGCACATCTTTGGAGTTCTCTGTGAAGCTCTCTTCTCTCTTCTATTTTGCCTTGTGAATTATAGCCTTTGCCTCCCCAAATACTCATTTCCAACTCCGGAACTCAGGGAGACCAGTGACTGTGTTGCAGCCCAGAAACTCTCTAGGAAGGAAGCTGGGACAATTGATTACTTTCTCTCAGTGACCAATGTCTTGCATTGTCTGTTGGCCAATATCTGAAAACCATTTTTCATATATCCTTATCCCCTGTGTTAGTTGTTTGAAGTATGTATTAGTTTCCTGGGACTGGGGTAACAATCACCACAAACTAGGTGGCTTAAAACAACAGCAATTTATTCTCACACAGTCTGGAGGCCAGAAATCCAAAAAGCAGGACTGCAGTTTTTCTGAAGGTTCCAGTGGAGAACTTAAATGTTTACCTCTTCCAGCGTCTGGTGGATGTCCCGGCATTTCTGGACCATGGCCACCTCACTTCGGTCTTTGCCTCTGCCTCACATCACCTTTCTCTGTGTGTGCCTGTGTTAACTCCCTTGACCACTCTCTTATAAAGATACTTGTGATGGCATTTAGTGCCCACCCAGATAATCCAGGGTGATCTCCTCATCTCATTCTAATTTAATTACATCCGCAGAGACTGTTTTTCCAAGTAGGGTAACATTTACTAGTTGAGGGATTAGGGCTTGATATCTTTGGGAAGACATTATTCATTGGCATTTAGAGGATAGGTCCACTTTGGATATATAGTACATACATATACTAATCATCTGACAGCAAAAGGAAAGGAGCATAATACTATCAATTCAATCTGGGAAGGGGTGGGTATCTTCAACCCTCCTCTCTCTTACCTGAGGGATTTTGTAGAAAATATTTCTAAGCACATAACTGTCCTGTCTGTTCAATGCTCATTGACAAAACTGAGTTTAAAATATGAAACAGAGAAGAGTGCAGAACAAAGGTCTAGGAAGTGAAATTGGTGATGAGAGAATGTCTGGAATTTATCCTAAATTAGATATTAAGTCCTCACAAATGGGTATTTGCCTCTATTTTATGGCAGTTTCCCTAAACTGACTTTCAAAAGAGGTCACGTGGGGGTGCCTGGGTGGCTCAGTTGATTAAGTGTCTGACTCAGTGTCGGTTCAGGTCATGATCTCAGGGTAGCGAGATCAAGCCTAGCATCTGGCTCTGTGCTCAGCATGGAGTCTGCTTGAGATCTCCCTCTCCCTCTCCCTCTGACCCTCTCCCCGCTCTCTCTCTCTCTCTCTCTCTAAACAAATAAAATCTTAAAAAAAAAAAAGAGGTCACATGATTCACCCAGAGTCAGTGAGTTGTAGAGCTGGGAACTGAAGCGCCACCTAGCTAACCCTGGAGCCCAGGTTTTTCCTATGACCCTACAAGACCTCCCAGTCAAACAGTTTAGATGCGAGGAATCATGGCATTTTTTTGGGTCAGGCCTCACTTCTTTATTTATGAAGTCAAACTCTCTGTCCCAGAATCTGGGACTGGTTTCCACGAAATGGGGTGAAGAAAGCCATAGGTGGAAATATCCATAACTTGATAACTATTTCCACTATTAGTCTGAAGACAAAGGATGTTGTGTATCTCACCACTAGGTTACATGAGATCCTGAATGAGCAAAATATGGTTAAGACTGATTAGGAAGAGAAACATGGAATAGGAACCTAGCCCATTAATTAACATTACCACTATTGATACTAGGCCAGAAAAACTTTCAACTCAAGAGCACCACATTAGCCAATTTAAATAAAGTCCCTCCAACTCTAAGATATTCCCCAACGCCCCCCTTCCCCCACACCTTTATCACTGTGTGCTGCGAGATTATCAAGGCCATTTATAAGGAAGGAAAAGGATCCTGGTGAATAGGCTGCCTTTCTGTCCACAATAAGCCTACTTATTCTTACCATCCTTCCTTCTTAGATCCTCTTAGATCCTCTATAAAAGGTAAAGTCGTTTATCATCTATCGTAATACCTCAGAATCAAATGTCAGTGACATCGATACGGGAGGATAAGAGAGCACATTCAAGGTGAAATGGATGATACTGTTTGGTTTGTTTATCACACTGTATGAAGGGAGGAAGGAAAGGGAAACAAGGAGGATGGAGCAATGTCCCTCACAAGGGGAGATGGGTGAGCCATGCCAACAGGCTTCCCTTTCTAGAACACCAAAGAAGCCATTGTTATCAACTCTTATTTTGGCCTCAACAGAAGACACCTGATCCCAGAGTGGAGGGTTATTTCCATGGCAGAACTAAAGCAGTCTGTCCTGATACAGAGGAACCTAGAGAGCGCACACACCCTGCCAACCCCTGCTGTGGGTGTGGGCTCTTGGTCACACGTGGCACTGGCTATGCCCATGCAGTGGCCTTTGCTGGTACCTACAACTCTTGGGTCTTCAGGGGTTTACTGTGGACTTTGCCATGTCATGGCTCACTTACTCTCTCCCTCTGGCTCCATTTCATTGAGTCACTTGTCCAGCATAAGGCCCTCTCACAGAAATGACTGAGTTTTTTGGGTTTTTTTTTGCTTTGGGTTCTCTAGCAGGTGGGCAGTTGGAAAGGGCTGACAGGAAGGAGTTACATCCTTGAGGCTGAGGTCATTGGGAGCAGGGCTTTAAATGGACCCTGGCATTGTAATGGATTTGTGTTCTTTGACTTTCCTGTGACTTGGGGCAGGAAATTCAGTTGAGCGTTGGTATGGAAAGATAGCAGGCAAGACAAGGTTTGTATTACAGGGCTCAGTGGCACAAAGCCACAGGGGACAAGAAACAGTGGGCATGGAGCCATTTACAGGAATTGTAGTACCCTTGTCTCCATGGCTCTGATCTCTCAATGCCCTGGGGGAAGTGATATGCTCACCAGGAACCAGTGCTGACAAATGCCCAGAGATTTTACTTTCAAGTGAATGGTGTCTGGGGTGAATTAATAGAACACACGATACCTAACCCCCCCTCCCCTAAGTTAATTTTCTAGAAGAACTTTCTGGTGAATGAAATGCCCAGATACTGAGTAGCTTAAAAAAGTAAAACTATGACTGTTAAGCTGACATCCTGGGAAGGAAGCATCTCTATAAGAGGAGCAGACATTTCGGGAGGATTTCAGCCTTGCCCAGCCAAATACACAGGCCGTGAACTTCCCGGCAGCCCAGCCAGGGCCAACACCAGTTCTTTTGTTCAACGAAATTAAAGGGTGCAATTAACAATTTCCATGACTTGAGCCTCATTGCCTTCAAATTACAAGAGGGTAAACAAGTAGGGAAGAAAAGGGAGACGCCAACATTTCAGAAATTATGACCTTCAAAGGAGGAAGGATAAATCCAGCCACAAGGAAAGTGGTCAGAAATGTGATACCCTTTGTGAGAGCCCAAGGAGACCCCAAATTGCCAAACCACTGTATCTGAGGAGGCATTGCTGGGGCTGAAGCTGCCAGAACCCTATGAATGGCTCGTTTATTTTACTGAGGCTGAGGCTGATGGGGTAATTATCAGGAGAGGCTGTGGATCTGATTGATGGTCAGGCAGGCAAGCTTTCACCGTCAGCCAGAAAGCCCTCAGTAATTACCCACTGCTGTGTGCCCTGCTGACGTGTGTGCGTGCGTGTGTGTGTGTGTATGAGGGTTGCACAGGGGGGAGGGATGGCCCTTCTGTGCTTTTAAATCCAGGCCAAGATTTTTCTCTGCTTGGTGTTTATACCACAGAATCATCAGAGAGAGATGAAATCAAAATTTTCAATATGCTAAACCTTACACTAAAAATAATTTCCATTCTCCCTGTAACTCAAGCTTCCCCAGGCCTCGCCAGTCTAACAGGCTTAGATTAATAGTCTAAACATCACAGCCTTCTTCCCCACTCCTCTTCCTCCCCCCAGTTGCATGGTGCAGAAACTCCTGCTCCATGAAAGTCTCACCCAGGTTCTGATACTCCCTTGTGGCATCACCCGTGACCTCAGAAACAGCTGTTGTATGCTCTTCTGTTCAAGGTTTCCTAGTCAGGGATCAAGAAGCCACCTGAGGGTGGCTGTGCCTCTCCTTACCTCTGCACAGCTCTAGGAATCTTCTTGATAGGCCAGAGTCCACACCAGGAGGGGTCTCTGCTTCCAGCGGTCCAAGTCAGCAACCCATGGGGTGCTAAGGAAGGACTATACTTTCTAGAGTTCACACCAGGCTGAAGCTGCCTGTCTCCCCTGTTCTGTCACTCTTGCCTACTAAGTAGCTGTGACCTTGTTGCCAGGTCATGCATAACCTGTGAGACCATATCTTTCATCTGTTGCCTAGAGCCCCCTCTTTTCACGCAGTGCAGGTACAAATTCAGGAGGTCAGGTTCAAAGACCAACATTCTAGAGTGGTGCTTCTCTGACTTTAGCATTTATTTGAGTCACCTGAAGGCTTTGTTAAAACCGTCTGGGTTTTAACACCAGATTTTGGGATTTAGTAATTCTAGAGTAGGATGCAAGAGTTTACATTTCTCATGAGTTCCCAGGTGATGCTGATGCTGCTATCTGGGGATCATATTTTGAGAACCATGTTCTAGATCAGCATTATGCTGCTCCTGGGCTCCTATCCCAATAACAGTCTTGGAGCTCCTGCCCACCAATAGGACGAACAGAGCTAGCCATGTGAAGATCTTAGCAAAAGGCCCAATTTAGGTTTAAGGTGGCACTTCCATTACCATCATAGAAGATGAGAAAATACTGATCCTCCCATGTTTTGCTTTTAAAGAAGAGTTTATTTGCCTGCATTCTTGCCATATAGGATTGGCTTAGGAATTTCAAACGTGCACATCCCTTATGTATGAAGAGTTGACCACAATTCTGGGGGTGGGGATGGGGCTCCTTCAAATGCTGAAGAATGGCATTTATGTGGCCTTCTTCCTCCAACTATAGAAACCATTTTATTTAGAGGATACACGTTTTCCTTCCTTGGTGAACTGGTAAAGTTACTTATGGGTGGGAGGTCTGGAGGATGAAATAAGAGGGGCCAGGGAGAGGAAATGGGGGAGATGGATGTCTTCCATGTTTAGCCTTTGAGGAATACTCTGAGAATTACGGTTTCATTGTGGATTAAATGGGCTTTCGGCAAGGGGCCTTCCTGGGAGTCTAAACCTTGTCAAACATTTCTGTTGGAAATGTGTTATGAGAAGATACAAACTAAGTTAACCTACCAACTGGAACTTAATTTGTTGCAAACGAGGGATTCCAGTAAATGTGCTAAAGGTCTTTTGTCATAGATGAACATTCTTTTGCTCTCATATATTTATCATCTGTCATGCTAGTACAATTACATACATACAAGTATAATTATATCTGGCATTTGCTAGACCATTGAATTATTGCTGTTATCATTGGGCTTCCCATGTCTTTCTCATGGAATTACAGAGATCATCACTATGGCATCTGCTGGGCCTGAGATGGATCAAGTTGAGGTTAGGCTGGAAAAGTCAGGCTCAGGGGGACAGCTCACACACTGTGAGGTTTGAGCTCTTGGTTTGGCCCAACTTCTGAGTTTGGCTGGAGGTGGTTCTTGGCAATAATGGGACAAGAGCAGAGGTCTGGGAGAAGGGAAGTGTGTGAAAGCTGAATCTCCCAGATTCCAGGAACTCTCAGGACCTTCTGGTGAATCTCATTCAACTCTTCCACTCTACAAATGAGAAACTGAGGTCTAGAGAGTCTGACTAAGTGCACCACCTGAGTATGGCCACCTGGGATCAGCTTAAGGCTCCCGCATTAATTAGGGTTTCCTCAAGCCAGCCTCCTACAGAGCATTCAGTAGCAGGTGCTAGCTGAAATGAATTTGGGAAATACTACCATTCGTAAATCATTAAATGGAGAGCTTGTTAGGTAGCAGCTGATAATCCAGACAATATTTGTTTATTCATTCAAAGAATTCAGGTGCTAAGCACTATTCTAAGTGCTGAGGATCCAGGTGTAAAGAGACAGGAAAAGTCACTGTCCTCAAGAAGTCTACCTTCTAGCTGTCTTCTTCCCCAAAGCATGTATTTCACATCTTCGTTATTTCCTTGAGGCCACCATTCCCCCTTTTTTATCGTGTAGAGAAATTGGAAACTCAGCCCAGATTGACACCATCTCCCCTCCCCTTCGCTAAGCTCTCCTCCACTACCACTCACAGTAGAACCATCCCTCCCCAGGTCCCCTGCCAGTCCGTCCTCCCAAGCGCTGAGTCCCAGCCTTCTTCTTATTCTGTCTCCAGCATCTTTGGCCCCGTGAGCTCCATACACGCATAATGTAAACAGATTCAAGTCTCTTCTATTCCATAAATAAATAAATAATAAAGAGCTCCTTGTTAACCTTGTATTCTCCCTCCTTCTTCTGCCCTCTCTTTATCTCTTCAGAATCAAGTTTCTAGAAATTACAGTCTTCTTATTTCTTCGCCATTTTCTCATTTTCCAACCTCTCATTTCCACGGCAACCAGCTTTGGTTCCACGGAAATTACTTTCAGCAAAGTCACTATATATTTATTGAGTACCTCCTATGTGCCAGATAGTGAGGGAAGCACTGAGGATATGAAGGGTAACAAGATAGGCATGGTCCTTGCTCTCTGGCAGCATGCAGTCTAGATTTCTGTCTCTAGGGAGACAGATTTTAAACCAATTAACATGGAAATAGATACACAATTACAAATGGGGTAAGTGCTTTGAAAGCAAATGGGGGATGTTGTTGAATAGAATGTTAAGGTCTCTATGAGGGGGTGACATTTCAGCTAATAAAATAACCATTTCTAAATTCCTTACGTTACTTGACCTTGCGGCACCATTTGACAATCTTAAGCATTCTTTTCTTCTTCAGTGGCACTCTAGGCTCTTCATCTCTTTCTCCAACCCATCCATCTCTGTCCCCTCTCTCTGCTCAACCCTCATTAGGTATTGTTCAGGATTCAGTGTTCAGCTTTCTCATCTCACTAACATCCTCCCTAGCCAACGTCATCCACATTCATAGCTTCAACCATGACCAGTGTGCTGAAGCTCCCAAACCCGTATGCTCAGCCCAGACTGTATTCCAAGCCCTTGGCTCATTTAGCCAGTTTCCTTCCAAGTAACTCCATTTGGGTTTCCCCCAGGCAGTATAAGTCCAGAGGTGAAGCCAATCTTCTCTTCCTACCACTCCCTATCTTGGTCAGCATTGCTTCTTGATGAAGTCCAAAACCAGGTCACCAACCTAGATTTCTCTATCTTCCTTACTGTTCCCTTACCCACCCACCAGACATTTTCCTAAAAATTACTAAGTCCTGATGACTATATCCTTGATATCTTCTCTCTTTATTCTTCCATTTCCATCCCCATTGTTCTTCCTCTCGTTCAGGGCACCCAACTTGCCATCTTTACCTCTGCCACATGGACAGAAGCCTTACTGGACTGCCTGATCCCAGGTCTTTCCTCCTTCAATCAACCCTCTTTTCTGCTGTAAGAATGACATGTCTAACATTTGCAGTTGATCAGGTCGTGCTGCTGTTCAGAACTCTCCAGTGGCCCCTGCTCTGGCTCCTGATCCATGCTTTAGCCCATGCATCCCCACCCCCCCTACCCACACCACCTCAGCCTTCCCTCCTCTGGACATTCCCTGGGGCCAGAAGGGATGTACGCTTAAACTAATGTCTTGCCCACCCCCTTGGCAAGACATTTCATCCAGAAATCCAGAACGCTGGGATTCCCTGTGCACACCGTTCAGAGCAAGGGCCTCCATCTGTGCTCTTGCCCAGGCCCCGGAAGTACTGGGGAGGGCCGTTTTCCCCCTCATACATCCCCACTACTTTTACCTCCCCTGAGTTTCTACTTCCCCTCATCTCCTAGGGGCTGGGCATTCACTTTCCTCTAGCTGAAATGCCCTCCCAGTGTAAAAGTCCTACTCCTCATTAGGTTTTAGCTAAAGGGTCTCCCCGCCACCCCAGCCAACCCAGGCGTGCTTCCCTCTGCATTGTGACTCGCCCCCCCGTGGTCATCCTCTAATTCCTCCAGAGCACTTCTCCATTTTCTTTGTATTTCCTGGCCCATCCTGGGCCTGTAGACACGATGAATAAAGGAAGCTACCTCTACTAGCCAAGAAATGCATCTTGCTTGCCCAATTTCACCATTGCTTGCGTTTCAATGGCACAAGAATTTGGAAAAGGCACACAGCAGCATGGAATGTGGTGTCTTATATAAGTAATAATATTAATAATATTAGCTACCTCGTGGGTTGAGTCTTCCCTGCGTGCCAGGCACTGTGATAAGTGCTTTACCTACATTTTCACATTAATCTTCACTATAGCCCCGTGAAGTGGACATGATTATTCAACCCACTTTACAGATATGGACACCAAGGCTCAGCGAAGTTAAATTGAATGTCTCAGGTCATACAAGCAGGAAGGGAAACGCCGAGTCCCCATCTAAAGACTCACGCACACACTCTTCTGCAGTACCTCATGCTGTTCTAACACGCTGTATTAGAGCAACGTATCAGTGCAAAATGCGCAGTCACCCCTCTTCCAACAGTACAAAGGCATTGAAACATGTAGAAAAGTGTGCTTGGGACTGCGGAGTTCCTATGTACCAGTCAGTACTTTCCCTTTCCCTGAAAAAATACAGAGCAGCAATAAAAAATAAAGATGAGCAATCAACCTGCTAAATTTTAACTCCAATTTTATTTAGTGTGGGTGTTTGTAATAAGAGACACATTTAAGGTAGTTTTTTAAAATTAAAAGTCCTAATAGAAAACTTGTTCCAAAGAATTATTAGGGTTTGTTTTGTTTTGTTTCCCCTGCTTGCTTTTAGGTTAAGTAATCAGGCCGCTTCTAGAACAGACACACAGAAAGGGAGCACCACTCTCATGAATTAGAATTTCTTTCCTCTTGTCTGAGGCCGTGAATCCTCAGATAGTTAAAGTCACTTAATATTAATATCAGTAATTAATCAGCAGAGGAAAGACTTTTCGTGGCACTGTGGGCTGGGCGGCGTCAGAGACACGTACTGATCTGTGCATCAAGAGCAGACCCCCCCTCGGGTGGGGAGCCATTGGTCACCTCTGCGGAACGAACTCACTGTGCTTTTGGCGCGGGGTAGGGGGGCGGGATGTTAGGAACAAAGGCAAGAGAACGCGCTGGCGACAGACAGACGCTTAAAGGGAATTTCAGCTTGCCGCTCTATACAACTGACTCAAAATAGGCACTTGGAAAATCAAGAAGTCGGAGCTAGGGTGGCAGCTCCTGGGGGCAGGGCTGCACATCGTCACAGTCCTGGGTCAGTTTTCTGGAAGGTTCAGTGGGTTAGCAGCTGGCTCCTGCGTGCTGATCCCCACAAACCAAATGGCTGCTGGCACTCGGGACATTTGGCGCATAATCCAAGCCAACAGGTGCCAGTTCCCTAAAGATCAGCAGGACTTGCTCCAGATTCCACAGTGCCCAGCTCATGGCTGTTCAACAGTCCCGGGCCCTCCCCATGGCCCTCGTTTTAGGGTTAGCTTCTGAAAGGAAGGGCTCTATTTCCTTCTTCCTTAGTGCGTTCTCTGTCTTGGCTAGTTAATTCCCACATTATGGGTGGAAAAAGGCCTTGAGCGTGTAGACATTATGAGATTTACTGTGCTTTTAAGGGCAAACTAATAGTAAGGTGAAAAGCTGTCCTCTGGTAGGTTAACAATAAAAAGTATAAAAATAGCTGCCTCTATTTTTATGTGCTCTCTGTGCTCAGTATTAGATGCCTTATAACGATTTTTGTCTTTATTTCTCATACCAACCCTGCAAAGCAGGCATTGGTCTATTTAAGAGATAAGGAAACGGAGGCTGAAGGAAGCATAATAACTTGTCCAAGGCCGCGCATTCAATAAGTGGCAAAGTGTCTAAGTCCGAAGCACAAAAGCCCCCATCTTGAGAAGTGGTCTTATTAGGGACAGCCCTGGTTCAGAGAGAAATACCGGGCCCAGCTTTTGCTGATCGCACAGAACAGTTGTAATGCCACAGTTATATTGTTGTTCCCTTTTAAAATTCCTTTATATGTGCCAACACTTATAACAGAGTTGTTGTACTATGTGCTATCTCTTTAATATCACCCACTGCATATCCCAGGGTCTGGGCACCTACCTGGCTCTTAATCATTGTTGATTAATGCTTTATATGTTGTGAATAGTCATTCTCTTCCTTCAGTCAATAAACTCTCCCACTTCTCTGCTGACAGTGTCCTAGTTTCTATGGGAAATAGCAAAATGAAAATGTTACTCATCTTGCCCTCAGAGAAATCTAGAAAGGGGAGAGAGTTCTAAATGTAGGAAAGAGAAACCCTCCTCACATTTTGCCCATTCTCCTTCCTTGTTCCTCCCCACAAAGGGAGGAAATACTAATCTGATTCTTCTGGTTCCAGAATATTTGTTTGGGCCACACTTACTGATGGGCAGGTGTGATGGATAATTTTATGCGTCCACTTGACTGGGTCACAGTGTGCCCAGATATCTGGTGAAACATTATCCTGGGTGTGTCTGTGAGAGTTGTTTTAAGATGAGATCAACATTTGAATTGGTAGCTGTAAAGCAGATTGCCTTCCTCAATGTGTTGAATCCAATCAGTTGAAGGTGTGAATAGAACAAAAAGACTGACCCTCCCCCAAGAAAGAGAGAATTCTTCCTGCTTAATGGCCTTCAGAACTGGGACATCAACCTTTTCCTGCCTTCGGACTTGCACTGAGTTGGCTCTTTGTGGATCTGGAACCTGCTGGTCTTTGGACTGGAACCATCAGCTGTCCTGGGTCTCCAGCCTGTGCACTCACCCTGAAGATCCTGGGGTTCGCCAGCCTCTGAAATTGTGGGAGCCGACCCCTTATATAAATCTATATGTATTGATTCTGTCTCTCTGGAAAATCCTGCCAAATAGAGCAGGATTACCGTATTTTAAGAGTTTTGCCCTTCTTTTCCTTCCATTGCAGGCGGTACAATTGGTAAGCTGAAATAATGCCCCTTTAGTTAGCTGGCCTTCTTTTTTGTTTTCTTATCTGTTTATATGCGTACTTAACTACTGGTCTTTTTTTTTTTTTTTTTTAAAGATTTTATTTATTTATTTGTCAGAGAGATAGAGCACAGGCAGGGGGAGCAGCAGGCAGAGGGAGAAACAGACTCCCCACTGAGGAGGGAGCCTGGTGTGGGGCTCAATCGAGGACCCTGAGATCACAACCTGAGCTGAAGGCAGACGCTTAACCGACTGAGCCACCCGGGCATCCCTTAAACTTACTGGTCTTTTGTTTTAGTTCCCAGACCATGTAATAAATTAGAAAATGTGATTCTAAGATTTAGATTCTTTAAAAAAAAAGATTATTTATTTATTTATTTGAGAGAGGGATAGAACACAAGTGGGGGGGCGGCAGCAGAGGGAGACGCCCCGCTGAGCAGGGAGCCCAACATGGGGCTCTATCCCAGGATGCCCGGATCATGACCTGAGCTGAAGGTAGACCCTTAACTGACTGAGCCACCCAGGCGCCCCTAAGATTTAGATTCTGCCTTGGAGTACAAAAGAAACTCCACAGGTCTTGAGTTTAAGCTATGGGCTTTAACTCAGGTTTACAAAAGCTCTGATTTGGGGAGTAGTGGTAACTGGCCCAGCCATTAACTGCTACTTTGTTTTGTACTTGCTGTTATCCCTGGTATGTAAATTTTATTCAGGACTTGGTGGAGAAGGGGGTGACTGGCAGAGATTTTTAGGTCCCTGGCTTTAATACCATCAAAGAATACCAAAACTTTACTACCTGACATAACCCACTAGCTACATCACAGACAAAGTGTTGTCTTGGAAGCATAAGCCATCCACTCTGGGACCTCAGAGCACACTTTGACTTGAGAGCCTCGGGGAATGTATGAGCTTTTTTAGGTCTCCTCTCCCAATACTGGTTCAAGAAACATCCTTGGAATATAAAGAACATTGGGAGCTAAGCAATGTATGTGATAGGATTGGGTTAGAGTGTATCATCATTGTTTGAAAAGAGACTGATGTATGATGTACAAGTTGGCTAAGCCAGGACGACAGCTCTGGCCATATCTGCAGTAGGAAAACAATGCTTCTACTTACTTAGGTACAAATACCTACCCACACTCCTTAATTAATGCCCTTCATTAGTCACATCCTTAAAGCCTGCTAAGTTCAAGTAACTTCTCAGGTGCCTATTAGAGAATGCGATAAACTATATAGTTTTGTCCCCCACAATACATCCAGACATGGTTAAAAAAAAAATCAGGGTCACATCTAAATTTATACACCAGTACTCCCAAACTCTTCTTACTATTATGAATACATTTGTGTTTTGATGTGATCTTACCCATTTAAAATTCTGCTCTCCCCTTATAATGGTTTTTGGGTATAATCCACTTACATCTCCCCTCTGCAAGGAAAAGTGGCTGTGGATCACACGCAGATGCTACTGAGGAAAATGACCTTCAGCAGGCAGAGATAAACAAGGCTGCCTTTCATCTTCCAACCATTGATTTTCTGCAAGGCAAACCACAAAGCTGCTTTGAAGTCCACGGGAGAGCTGCAAGAGAAGAGGAAGATAAAACTGAAGGAAAGAGTGGATTTGAAATAAAGTTAATCTGTCATCTAGGTGTAGATGGCTATTGGCAAAGCTGAAACTGCCAGATTTTATCAAGAGAGAATTTTGATTATTGTAAAAAGAGGGTGTTTTAAGTTGGTAAAACTGGGTTAGGGGAAGGTGGTGTATAAAACAAAGAGAAATCTGAAAGGATCTTGGATAAAATGTATCCATTTAGCAGAAATAGTTGCTTTTAATCAAACAGTGGCGAGGGTGTAGTGTATAATCTATTTTAACACTGCTCAGGAAGGCTTCCCTCCTGTTTATGTTGCATAATAGGACCAAATATAGGATTTTAAGAGTATTTTTTTGTGTCAAAATTTCTTCTTAAAAACAACACAATACATACAAACTTTGGCTTGATAGCTTGATAGATCAGTTATGACTTTTATAAAAATTGTAAGCATATTACATTTGTTTTTAAGATTTTATTTATTTGAGAGAGTGTGTATGTTGCGGGGAGGGGAGAGGAGCAGAGGAGGAGGGAGAGAATCTCCAGCAGACTCTGTGCTGAGCCAGCAGCCTGACAGGGGGCTGGATCTCAGGACCCTGAGATCATGACCTGAGCTAAAGCCAAGAGTCCGATGCTTAACTGACTGAGCCACCCAAGCGCCCCAAGCATATTACATTTGCATAATACTTTTCCTTTTACAAAATGCTCTTCCATGAGCTTCCACATAAGTCTGGGAGATAGGCTGGGTAAATGCTATTATCCACATTTTATATGGGAGGAACTAGAGTCTGAGAAACCCCTCGTCAGTTGCATGGGGCACACAGAGGGGCAGCAGCAAGGGCCAGAAGAACTGGGTTCTTGGATTCTAGCTCTCCCTCTTCCTGTGGGCTCCCTCAAATTCGTGGTTTCTTAAGGGAGAGAAACTCTAACTCTTGCTTCTTTCTCCTCTTTCTGAAACATGCATTGTTTTTCTCTGCGTCTTTTGACAACTTACTTTCAATGTGTTAGTGTTGGGATTTTGACACCTATTTCTCATTCTCGAGGTGTCTGGAGGTTAAATTCTGACCACGAGATCGGGAGGACCGCTCTGAAGACAGCCACGGCGGAGGCCGAGCTTCCTGAGCAGTGCTGCGACAAGTGGGATGGACCGTGATTCTGGTGGGTGTAAGGGTGCTTAGCCCTGTGAAATGAAAGATCCTTGAGAAAGTTCAACGCCTCTCTCAACCATGAATACAGCAATTGCCAGCCAACCTGAAACCCCAGCCCACACTTCTTCCTCATTCCAGCCCTCTAGGATCTGGGTGAGCAGAAACACACAGGCCATTTGAGGGGAAAGGCATCATGGAGGGGTTAAGGTTTCACCAGCCCTTGAGATAGCTGAATCACTCATGTGCTCTCATGGAGCAACAAAAACATGACCTGGAGCCAAGATATGTCGGGTAGAGGAGTCTAGGGTGGGAATAACAGCTTTCGAGTTTCAGTAGGACCTTTTTAAAGTTGACTGTTTCATTTGGCTATTTTTATACAACTCATTTGTACCAGATACTTAATTTAGCATTTTGTTCAGATACCACAAATCATCTTTGTGTTCTAGCTGGTAAGTAATAAGAGTACATACCCAATAGTCTACTCATATAAAATTTCAATCAGGCTCTACAAGAAATGCCTAGCTGCTTTTAAAAAGGCTCCATTAATGTCCTGGGCAGGACTAGCTAATTAAAAGAACTAAATAATCACAACAATTAATTTCCTCATTAATTTATCCTTTAATAGAATGACGACTATTCTACTGATTTAATAGAATTAATTTGGCTGACAATAATGAACCTTAATATGAATTTTGATATTACATCACTTAATCAAAAAGGGGAGTTTTAAATTCACTTCAGAATGTCATACAATTAATTATTTATAGGGCACTTAATATAGTCAGCTTCTGCTTGAGCTATTGTCATCTTATAGGGTAGTTTCTGTACAAGTATGTAACATCTTGCTTTATGTAAGTTATATAAGTCACCACTGAAATTTTAAAAGTTGTTATCTTGCTGCCTAGGATTAATGCTAAAATGACATTGCCAGAATTTATATTGAAATGAGTGGGTTAAAAAGTAAATTATTTTTTTTGCAAATTATTTTTTAAAACCATCTTCTTTAATTATTTCATTCACCTCTATGTTTACACTTTAAAAATATGTGATTTATTGGGGCATCTGGGTGGCTCAGTCATTAAGCAACTGTCTTTGGCTCAGGTCATGATCCCAGGGTCCTGGGATTGAGCCCCGCATCGGGCTCCTCCTCCGCGGGAAGCCTGCTTCTCTCTCTCCCACTCTCCCTGCTTTTGTTCCCTCTCTTGTTGTCTCTATCTCTCTGTCAAGTAAATAAATAAAATCTTTAGAAAAATAAATAAAAATATGTGATTTACAAGTAAACATATTTTGAAATGTGTGCTTCATTGCCCAATCAGCACATTTCATGTCCAAAAGGTTTTGTAAAATATTAGTTAACCAGTAGCTAGATAAGTATCTATAGATATATTTCTTTCTGAAATCTGAACTAGTCCTTTTCTATTACCTGGGATGCTGTTAGACTTACTTTGCTTAGGATAGTTAATTTAATATAAAATGGAGGAGGGGTGTTTTAAAAAATTTCCTTGTTATTAGGAAAATGCTCATCTCATACCTCTTTTCAGGCACCAGATGGTGGCATAAATCAAAATGATTATCTGATATTAACAATAAGGCATGTTGATATGAAAAAAAATCTTGTTACAAACCAAACATAGATAAACCACAGTTTAGGGGGGCTATACAGTCATTGAATTGTATTAGCCCCAAAGGAGGGTTGAAAACTTTTTAACACTGATCAGCCTCTATCAGACTAATTTAGGAAAGTAAATAACTCAAATTGACCTCCTACCTCTGAATTGATATTGTGTGATAACTTTATCATAGAAATAAATGGAGAAGTCCCTGAAAATGAATTCTACCTGTTTACACTAGTTGCTCAGCGTAGGCCTTCATGCCAAGGCAAATATGGGCAGAGAGCACAGTCATTCTAGGGCAGATGGGAGACAGAGTGGACAACACTTCTGGGACAAGAACCTCTTGAAACCTTTGTAAACAGGAAACAGGCTCAGAATAAGGAGTTAAAATGGTCACACTGAGCAGTGCATCAAGTTAGATGCTTTATGCTGTCCTCTATATTGCCATATATAATTAATGATAATGTGTGAATACAGAGATTGTTTTTAATCCTCATTATCCATTTAAAAAATCCTTTTTGGTGGCACAACACTATGCAAATTACTTTCTGTGTCATTTGGCCTCAATCCAGTAGTCATATTCCTCACATGCTGTTCAGATTCTTCATGACCCTATATGGTGTCCATGGCAATGAATACATGGTACATGGGATTATTAATGATCTTAAGGATAATTTTAGAAAAGATACATTATCTGACAAGTAATAAATTATCAGGATAGTTTAACTCAGGGCATAAAAATAATTTTTTTGAGTTAGCAAATGACCTAAATGACCTCTGTTTCTTCTCTTTTATGAATAATAGACCTAGAAACTAGTTACTCCTCTCCCTCCCCCAATAGTTCCCCTCCTCAGCTTTCCAAACACAACTTGGAGGCTGATACAAGGACTTTTCCAACCCTTTGAACCTAGTCCCTAGTTAAGGTGTAGAAGACAATGATTGACCTTTGACCCTGTATATAAAGGCTTTGACTGTAGACGGAGACAGTGTAGTTCTCCACCAGGGATGTTTTCTGGGTAATGTTGTCTTAGGGGTGAAGAGGTAACACTATACATAGCAAGAGTTTCTCACAGTGGTTCTACCCTTAGCTCGAATACTTAACTACATTTTTTTTTGTGGGGGAGGAGTCTTTACTTTTGAATGGTGAATATGATGGGGCAGTGGAGTGGCATCTGCTAGGAGCTGAAGTTAAGTGGCACTTCTATGTCATATATTCAACAGTGAGTTCAATCGACACCTTTAGTTTTTCATTTTTGTATCCCATGCATCATCTAACACAGACCCTGACCTAAAGTTGATCTGTAATGAGTGTGTAATGGGTTGAAATTGGTGTCTTTTTACCTTCTCTATCTATATATCATGGACAGAAAAATGGGTTAGGAGTCAATCAGGAAAGCAGAATTGTAATTTTGGATCTGTCTTTTACTGGCTATGTGATTTTTACAAAATCATTTCACTGTTCTTATTGTTTGAAACAATGATGCTTGGATTGGATGATCTTTAAAATTCCTTTTGCTTTCACGATTTGTAATCTATAGACAACATAATGACCATAGGATGGTTAAAACCTATGGTTTGCTGATAAATATAACTAACTGGCTTAAAAAAAAAGAATAAAAGGAAAGCCATGATTTGTGATGTTTGCCATTTCTATGGTGTAAATACTCCTGGTGTGGCCAATTTTAAGCTACCAGTGTGAGATCATGGAACATACAGTTGGGAAGAAATGGGTATATTCAGCTGTCCCAGGCCACTAGGAGCCAGTTCCAGCACACTATAAGCCTTAAAATAGTAAGTTATTCTACCTTAAAGGATTGAAAAGTATGCTAATAGAGAAAAAAAAGTAATAAGAATGGGAAAGAAGAATAAATTTCCAGAGTTAATGAGAAAATTAATGCATGGATTGTCAGGTTTTAATGCTTTACCTAGTGATCACACTATTACAGTTTTTCAAAAGAATGGTAGGTCATGTACTGTTTTTTAAAAAGTCACATTTCTATATAAAGATAGTAATATTTTCAAAAGCTGTCTTTTAGAGTGGCAGGATGCAATATTTAGAATCTGATCTAATGCTTTAAATGCATTTGTTATAGCTCTAAGATTAGTCTTAAGCCAAGACAGGACAGTGTTTTAACCTCCACCACCCAGAGGATTAATATATAATATCCAGGAATGTTGGCAATATGGTGCCTTGGTACTCATCCACGCACTGTTTACTGGTGACAGTGAGCATTAGAACAGAACAGTATTATTGCAATGCTGTAGAGAATGCAAACTAAAAATGTGTCCTCTGAAAGGAGGAGAAAAAAATATTAAGGAATGTCAACCCAAGGAGACATGAGGCCTGGAAGTCATGGTAGAAGTTACAAATATCACAATCTATCTAAAGAATACTGAATTTGCCAAGATCCAATTTTAGTCTTCATGTGACAAGCATCTATCATAAGACATTAACAAGAAAATTAGAAAAGATATAAATACACACAACTTAAAAAAAATATGGCTAACTTTTAAAATGGCTTATTTATAATGCGTACTATTTCTAACATTAAATGAGATAAAACTGGTTTACAAAACCTAAAGTTTGTGCATGAGCAAATGCTAGTGTCAGACCCTGAAGGTTTGTGACACTTCTCTGTTATTTTTCCACATAAAATCTAAGGTGGGGTAGTTGTGAAGGGTATTTGGTCTTGAGATTGAACACCCAAACAAAAATGTATCATAAATATTCTTGTTTTGTTTCCACTCTTTGGCTTCATGAATGTTTACCAAGGAAAGTGAATTATTTGGTTAACAGTAGGCGTATACGGAACCATCACGTACACCCATGAGGGGACGGTTTGTGACTCTCCTGCAGCCCAACACCCACCAACTCTACAGCACTCACAGCAGTCCTGTCTCTTGAGATGGGTTTTACCAGATGAAACTACTGCATAAGAGAGGCTGTACCATACTTTTGATATTAATCTATCAAGAAGTACAATTGACCCTTGAAGAACACAGGTTTGAACTGTGCAGGTCCACTGACATGTGGATCTTTTTCAATAAATACAGTACAGTACTGTAAATGTATTTTCTCTTCCTTATGATTTCCTTAACGTTTTCTTTTCTCTCGCTTACTCTATTGTAAGAGTACAGAATTTAATACATATAATACACAAAATACGTGTTACTTGACTGTTATTGGTAAGGCTTATGGTCAATGGTAGGTAGGCAAAAGCTGTAAAAGGATTTTTGACCGTGTAGGGGTTGGTGCCTCTAACCCCTGTGTTGTTCAAGGGTCCGCTGTATTTTTATGGAACTATTTGGAAAAGGAATCAAAGATCCGGCATCACCTATGTTTTCCAGAAGTTTGATTTAATTTATTGTTCTCATTTTTAAATAGTCAGATGAACACATGTCTTAAAACCTGTTCTGATTTGGGGACTTATTACAGCCTTTCCATTGAACACCTCCATCTGTCTACAACAGATTTGTCTTTCTTTACTCAGAACACCAGGACAATCTCCCCTGTACCCTCCTTGATTTGGTGGGGTTATTTCTCGTCACTTCGTGGAGCAGAGAGTTCTTTG
Organism: Mirounga leonina; assembly: GCF_011800145.1. Taxonomy (NCBI): domain Eukaryota; kingdom Metazoa; phylum Chordata; class Mammalia; order Carnivora; family Phocidae; genus Mirounga; species Mirounga leonina. The sequence goes on from NW_023270702.1 coordinate 5,496,963, forward strand.
AGACTGTCACTATGTAAAGTAGTCGATATGAACTCCCTACCAGAAGGCCCAAGGCTGTGTCTTTTTTTTTTTTTTTTGCAGAGACAGGCATTTTATTCAAAAATATATTATTTCAAGTAAATTATTACAAAAGCAATTTATTCTTTAGGACAAAGAATTGTGGGAATGATAAAATAATTTAATACTTCTAAATTATTAGTGCCACTATCCTAATAATCCTAATAATGCTCATGTGTGTCTTTTAACCCTATGTGCATGTTAAAACCACCGTTCCCAAGGCCTGTACTGATAGCTGATAGCGCATGCGCCTGACAGTGTTTCAGTTCCTCTTCAGATCTGACATCAAGGAATTTGTTTATTTCCTTCAAACTTGGTTAAGTATGAAGACATTTTTAATATATATATATATTTTTAAGATTTTATTTATTTGACAGAGAGAGAGACACAGCGAGAGAGGGAACACAAGCAGGGGGAGAGGGAGAGGGAGAAGCAGGCTTCCTGCGGAGCAGGGAGCCCGATGTGGGGCTCGATCCCAGGACCCTGGGACCATGACCTGAGCCGAAGGCAGACGCTCAATGACTGAGCCACCCAGGCGCCCCTTTAATATTCTTTTTAATTAGCATTTTTTATGCTTTGGAAAGGGAATGCAACTAGCTTAGTTTACTCTGTTGTTGGAAGTTATTTGTTCCAACTTATCAAATTATAGAATTTTAGAGCTAGGTAGAATATTAGAGATACTGCCTTCACTCAGTGAATTACGATTTCTATTTATTTATATATCACCACGTACCAGATAAATTGGCATTTGAAAAAATTACCTGGTTTTTTCCTATCCATATAGATTCTAAAATCCCTAAGTTAGAGATAAAATTCAATTTTACACTTAACAAGCATCTCCAGTGTAGTAGGTTGTTGAATACAAAAAGAAGTATAAATTATGGTCTTTGACCTCAAGGGGCTCATATTTTAATATGGGTCCCTAATGTGAACAGATAATTGCAAAATGATGTAGTAAGTCTATTATTAGAAGTATGAATGGAATGCTTTGGTAGTTGAGGCTTTTTTTTTTTAATTTACATTTATTTATTTATTATTTTATTTATTTATTACTATTTATATATTATTATTTTATTTACTATTGACAAATTAATGTAAAGATGTGTGTCTAAAACACATTTATAGTAATGAGACACTATTTTTATCTGTTATATGTAGAGATTGTAGCATCTTCTGTAAGAATTCATTTTTTTTTATTTATTTTTTTTTATTATGTTAATCCCCATACATTACATCATTAGTTTTAGATGAAGTGTTCCATGATTCATTGTTTGTGCATAACACCCAGTGCTCCATGCAGAATGTGCCCTCCTCAATACCCATCACCAAGCTAACCCATCTTCCCACCCCCTCCCCTCTAGAACCCTCAGTTTGTTTTTCAGAGTCCATCGTCTTAACAGATGAATGGATAAAAAAGATGTGGTATATATATACAATGGAATATTATGCAGCCATCAAAAGGAATGGGATCTTGCCATTTGCAACGACGTGGATGGAACTGGAGGGTATTATGCCGAGTGAAATAAGTCAAACAGAGAAAGACATGTATCATATCTCACTGATATGAGGAATTCTTAATTGCAGGAAACAAACTGAGGGTTGCTGGAGTGGGGGGTGGGGTGGGAGGGATGGGGTGACTGGGTGATAGACACTGGGGAGGGTATGTGCTCTGGTAAGCGCTGTGAATTGTGCAAGACTGTTGAATCTAAGATCTGTACCTCTGAAACAAATAATGCAATATATGGTAGTTGAGGCTTTTAATGCAGCATGGGGAAGACTGAAATGACTGGAGATGCTACTGGTGGAGTTTAAAGGATGTGTGTGTGTGTGTGTGTGTGTGCATCTGTGGGGCTGGTGGTGGTAGTATGGGCAATCCAGACAGGGGGAAAGAGACTGCTGACGCCAGAAACAAACAGTGCTGATAGCGACAATGTAGGAGTCAATGATATATTCCCAAGGACTTCTATAGTCATGGGTCATATAGGTTTAGGGCAACAAATAGCTGATATCAACTTTGTTGAAACTATCTGCCACCAAATATCATGTCCAGAATGTAAACATGGCAGTGATTGCATGCTCTTTCTTATTTTACTGTTGAGAATGTTAAATATTATAATTTGAATGGTTAAAAAACTCATTTAAAAAAGTAAGCCTAAATGTATCAAGTTTTAAGAAAGATCAAATGCAAAATTGTGATTGGTTGGTTACTATTATCTTCTCACACAGCTCTCCTCAATATCCTTCTCACACAGCTCTCCTCAATACCCAGGTCTTCATCTTCCCCTACTACCCTCCCAATTCATTCAAATCATATCCCCACCCCTCATCCTTCTCTGCTTTCTCAGTAAGGCAAACTTAGAACTCGGAACCACTCCTTCCAAGTGATCATCAGTACCACGTTAGAACTATGAAGTCAGATAAATCACCAAAGGTTGAAGGAAAGAACAGGAGGACTTAATAATATTTCTCTTACCATGACAGATGATGACCTCAAAATACTATTAGGGAAACGGTGGTAAAATTTTATTATTCTCAAACATTTTTTCTTTGTATATGATGTAGGGGTCACAGAATGATATAATCACTAGTTATGTCAATGTCGTACATCTAATAGGTATTTAAAACATATTTGGTGAATGACTAAATATAATTCAATTAAGCAAAACAAATAAAATGACACAGCCTCTGGGACAGCTTGCAATCTAACATGCAAGAATGAGGTTGCATACGTATCTCACATCATATATAAACATTAAATCAAAGACCTTGTGAGGGATTAATGGGGAATGACCGCTAATAGTTACAGGATTCTTTTTTGGAGAATAAAAATGTTCCGGAATTAGACAGTAGTGATGATTGCACTATTTTCTGAATATACTAAAAACCACTGAATTGTATGTTTTAAAAGGATGAATTTTATGGTATGTAAATTGTATCTCAATAAAAAAGTAGATGCAAAAAACCAAAACAAATAGCAACAATAAAACCAGAGCCAGAGAGTTGAACTGAGGCTCTTATGGAAATGTTCTACACCTAGGTAGTTCCTAACACTGAAGAGGAATATAAGTTAAAGATGAAAAACAACAACACTGTTTAGTTAAAATTGAAGATCGTCAAGAAAGGAACTATAGTTCAATAATTCTAAGATCCGTACATTTCTGAAATGGGAATGCGTCTTATAATTGATGGTATGTCCAGTTGATTTGGTTGCATTTTTTTTCTTTATGGTTCATAAAATTGTGATATGTGTGAGATTCAATGACGTACAGTACTTAATTTTTAGAATAATGTGGCAGAGGTTGCTAGTTATCTTTCAATATATGTTCTCTTCCCACACAGTAATAATAAATTTTAATAATAATGTTTAATGAATTTTTTAAATAATTAAAACTTTAAAAAATAATAATAAAATTTTTTACCTGGGTAAATGACCTCCCAGCCAAAGATTATATTCCCAGTTTTCCTTATAGCTAGGTGTAGTCACATGTCTAAGTTCTGGCTGATGGTATATAAGCAGAAGTAATATGTGCATCTTCTGGTTTGTGCCCTTAAAGAGAAAAAGCATTCTCTTCCTTCTCTTTCTTATTTGCTCCATTCCCGATTTCTTTCCTTCCCCCCCAACACCCCCTCCTCCTTCATTCCCTTCATGGAATATATGATGGTATGAGCTGAGCAGCCATCTTGATCCATGAGATAGAAACCATGTATTGAGGGTAATAAAGCAATGTGAAGATACCTCAGTTCTTGATGATTATGAAATCAGTATACTAGCCCTAGACTCATTATGCAGACTTTTATGTGAGAAATACAGTTCTAGTTTGTTTAAGTCAGTCCTATTTTGGGTTTCTCTGACATAGGAGCTTAACAAATGTTCTATCTAATGTGAATGGTTTCTGACTTTCATTTTTCTGGAAGTAAATTATTTATTACTTTTTTCAGTGGGCTAAATTCTTCTCCTAAACAAACCACACACACATACACACGCACACACGCATGCACATGATCTGTCTGGGCCAAAATAAGTTGCCAAATATAGCATTTACTTACAAGGAATATATTGAGAATAGCTTTTTGATTTTCACTATCATAGAAAGATGATTTCAACCCCCATTCAGTCTATGTTTCTAAATAATACCTTTGTTAGGACTGTCTGTTCAGTGCAATGGGAGACAGCTTTCTCAGTGCAATTGAGATTTCTTGATAATGCTAAATCTGCCTTGTCAGCTGAATTCCTCTGGCTTTGTGCTAAATCTGCCTTGTCAGCTGAATTCCTCTGGCTTTGTGTTGCACTGTGGTAAAAATACATGATCGGATTTCACTGTTATGGAAATTCTTTCAGCAATACATGTACAGTCAAGTTTGTTGGCTGGATGGTTGAACATGTGGGTTATGAGATTTAAAAAAAATGTTTCATGACAAAACTTTATGAAAATGCAACAATCTGGAAGTCTAGCTCTGTCTCAGAGTGGTGAGGCTGTGAAGAGGTAGGCTGTTGGGGGCTGATATCACTCTGTCCTTTTCACAGTCACAGTCTTGGTTCTTCATATTTGAGGAGATGGGATGGTGAGGAGACCTGTTGGCTTGATCTTATTAATGCCACCGTCTAGAATGCAGATTCTTGGATATTTCATCTTCACAAGATGAGCTGCAAACTGAAAAGAAAAAAAAGTCCAAATTTATAGAGGATATATAAAATCTGTATTTCTCCAATCCCATTTTTTTCCCCAAGCTGTGAAGGACAAAACTACTTTAATAATACTATTACTGTCACTGTTGTATCAATGAATCATTAATTGGGTTTTCAATAGAAATCAAATCACCATTTAACATGTTGACAGCTTCTTTATGCTATGGAATAAATGTGTCTCTTTACTTCTCTTTTTTTTTTTTTTTTAAGATTTTTATTTATTTATTTGAGAGAGAACACATGAGAGGGAATAGGGTCAGAGGATGAAGCAGACTCCCTGCCGAGCAGGGAGCCCGATGCGGGACTCTATCCAGGGACTCCAGGATCATGACCGGAGTCGAAGGCAGTCGCTCAACCAACTGAGCCACCCAGGCGCCCCTACTTCTCTTTTAAACTTGTTGGATTAGGCAATAAATATACATGGTAATTATTCAAACAGTACAAAAGGTATACCATGAGATGTAAATTCCTCCTACCTCTCTTCTCAGTTTCCCTCTCCAGAGGTCATTAATATTACTGTTTTTCATGTATCCTTCCAGTGATAGTTAAAACATTCTCAAATCTATATTGAACAATTTTTGTTTTAAAGATTTATTTGACAGAGAGCACAAGCAGGGGGAGCAGCAGAGGGAGAGGGAGAAGCAGGCTCTCCCCTGAGCAGGGAACCCGATGCGGGGCTCGATCCCAGGACTCCAGGATCATGACCGGAGCTGAAGGCAGATGCCCAACCAACTGAGCCACCCAGGTGCCCCTATATTGAGTAATTTTTGATATTACTGTCCATTTATTAGTTATTTCAATTCTTGTATAATGTCCCAGAGAGGGCCCATAAACTTGTAATGTGTTTCTGGAGCAACTTCAATCAACAGTTTGAGACCATAAACTTGGAATGAATTTGAAGGATTGATCTAAGAGGTCTTCTAGATGGCTAGCAAAATAGGACTTGAAAAGTTAAGAAGACATACATACACCTTCTGACTTGGCCCATGTCTGCCTATCCAGGATCACTGGTTATCTTTCTCCATTCCTTTGACCTTATGATAAAGCAGTCCTGAACTGCTTGTCAATCCCGATAGAAATGAGATCACTTTAGGATTCAGAGCATTTTGGTTGTGCAGGTTGCCCTTTGTTGGGAACATGCACCATTTCCTGCCAGTTCCTGGATTCCCTTTAGTTCCTCATCAAAACCCCCACCCCCACCCCCATCTGCCTAATTTCTACTTATTTCCCCACTCAGGCAATTTCTTCTCTACATGCTAAGTCTCCATTACAAACCCCTCTTCTTAGTCCCTAAAATTCCTTGGGCAAATCTCTGTCTTTTGCCTACCATGTTTATTTAAATTGCTCATTTAAGAGCCTGCTTCTTCTACCAAACTGTAAACTCCCCCAGGACAGTGAGCCTGCTCTGTTTCTTTTTATCCCTAGTGCCTGGCACATGGCAGGGGCTCAATATATGCTTGTTGGACTGAACTACACCAAGACATAGGACATATAACCTGGGCAAAGGATGAAGGAAAGAAGGGTTTTCTTGGACTCTGGCTTTCTGTTTCCATTCCCTCCCCTTGGTGGTATTCTCTTCCTCCTCCTTGGGTACTTATGCCTTCATGTTCTTTTCAATTACTTTGTCATAACCTGATCTCAGATCCCTCAAGAAAAAAGAATACCTGCTGACAGTGCTATTGGGAGTATTTGAAGCTTAACAGTTGGTGAAGTCTCAAGCAAGCAATCTAGACTTTATCGTTCAAAGGCTGAATGTTTTGGTCAGGATAAGTTCAAGGCCTCAACCCCAAGGATTCTGCTTTATTGATCTGGGGCTCAAGAATGTGTTTTTGTTGCGGTGGTGGTGGTTGTTTTAAACAAACACCACTAGATGATTCTACAGCAGGTAGTCCGAGTACAATATTTTGAAACATACCACCTACAGCCAACAAGATAAAGGTATCAGTAAGTAGGTGGAATAGATATCGCTTTAACAATCTTCAAAACTACTCACAGAAATGGATCTTAATACTGCTGATGCCACTGATTTTTTCCATCATTCTCTGCAGTGCCTCAATAGATTCAATGGCTATTAACATTTCAGATCCTATACACTTTTTGCCACCTGAAAGTATCTTTAATAGTAATTAATATTGAAGAAAAACAGTGCATCTGTATTTCAGAAGTTATCAAGTGAGCTAGACTGCTACTGTGAGCTGGTCTTCATGCTGTTCTTGCTTATTCCTTGGTCTGTAAGAGCAGAGGTGCTAGATTCATCTGCTCTGAGTCAAGTGCAGGCAGCACAGTCCCTGGAACCATATGATTACTGAAACATCTTTGCTTCGTTCTCCCACATGTAGCAATACAATTAACATGTAAGCCAGAACTCTGAGATAAACATACCATTATTGAAAAAAATCTTGTGGATAAGCAGTCTTAGCATTCAGTACTTTCAAAACACGTAGAAGTCAGAAAGCAAGAAAGGAAGGACTTACTACTGTACATTTAACTTAATCTCTCTGAAACTATGCTGTAGAGCTAGAAAGAGTTCCCATGGTTATTTTAAGGAGGGACATAACAACTAGGCTGCCGTTGAGCTGGAAATGGTAAAGGCAAAGCAGACAGAACAGAGCACTTTGGAACAATGAGGGTGTTGCTGTGTGGGAGGTCTAAGAAGAAAAGTAGAAGCAGAATACAAGGAGATGGCAAATGTTTTGGTGCCTTGAAAGCAAGGTTGTGCTTAAGTAAAGAAAAAGTGCCAATGTTGAGTTTTCAGGTTAGGATTGTGAGTTCTGCTCTGCTTGTGGCTGCAATTACCCGTGTTAAACAGTGGGCCTAACAGTGAAGGCATGACTGCATCTTTTCCACTCCTACCATGGCAGCGGTTCCTCTTCATTCATTAATTCATCCATCAAACATTTTAGTGAGCGCCTACTGAGAACCAGGCACTGTTTCAGTTTTTGCAGTGCTTATAGATCAGTGGAGGAGATAGTAACAAACAACATCAAGTAGTAGGGCGATTACACAAGTAGAAGTTCAGGGTACCTCTGAATATAACAGGGCTTAAGGGAGCTGTTCCCCCATCCCCATCCCTCTTTTATTGATGCCTGAAGGGAATGGGAAGCCAGATGTGATGGCCACAATTGTGCACTGGATAGTGTTCTCTGTGGCTATAGTCTTGACGGGTTAGGGAGGAAGGAAAGGGCTGTGAATGTCCAGGGGTGGTTTCCACTGTGTGAAAAAAGCCATGTCACTCACGGAGAAGACAGGTGGTGGAAAAGAGGAGAACCAGGCACGTAGAGTTCAGGGTTTCACCCATCTTTTACTCTTCATCTGGCTTTGGCAGCTTTAGGGTGTTAACATACAGGGTACTAGACTTTAGTGATTAAGGATCTAGAGTAGCCTGCAGCTGCAGCTTTGGGAGAGGCCTGACTTCAAACAGAATTCACAAACCTAGACTCACTGAGCAATATCCTTGGCAGAAGTGGCAGGATGTCATATTGGACCAGTGGTTATGGAGCCGTCAGACTCATCTCGGTGCTTTTATTAAACAGTGATACCCAGACCCACTGGAGATGAGTAATAAGTAGAATTTGGGGGGGGGATATAGCTCCCACATCAGGTTTTTTATTTGCTTGTTTGTTTTGAGGGCTCCTAGATGATTCTGTTGTGTAGCCAGCATTGAAATAATTTTACTAGATAATGGGATTTATTTGTTGGTCAGGTTTGTCTGAGATCTCAAACTGCAATTTTAATAGGTATAGTCCTGTGTGGAGAGCAAGTCACTTCGCACTAAAAAGGCTGTCATGTTTGTAGGGCTGGAATTTGTGAGACCAAGTCCCACATGGAGAGAATGGGGTTCTTCCAACTGCACAACCAGCTGAGATCTATAGGTCAACATCCCATGTGGAGCTGGCAGGATCTAGTATTTGCTGGGATAGGATTTGGGGACTCAAGATGGCAGGGGCAGCTGCATTTCTTGTGGGAAGTACTTTCATGTGGAAAAGGCAAAGCTCTTGCATTTTTGTCATTCCTCTGGTTAGTAAAATCTGGTGGTGCTTTTCATTTCTAGGGCTTAGGTAGGCACTGTCTGAAAGTGGCAGGCTCTTGTGGGTCGCACTCCATTTTGTTTTCTCTGTCTTTCATCTCAGCTTGGATTAAGAGGCTGGCACGTTTGTCCAGTGGAAGTCAAGATCTGTGATAGGAGGAGAATGAGTGGAGGAAAGGGATATATGGGTAAGATTTAAGAGAAGCAGAGAACAGGATCATGTTTTTTCTCACCAGGTGTCTTAGGTCACAGGCTTGGGTAGAACCCATAGGCAGCTAAGAAAATTTGGCTTCTGCAATATTCTGAAAGGAGCACATTGCAGGACAATTAAGTTTCTTGATGGGAAACTTTGGCCTTGTAAGTTTAAAGTTTGTATTGGGAACTGGACAATTGCCATTAATTGACTAACACTCTAGTGAAGTTCAAACGGAGGTCCTTTTCTCTCTTCCATTTTATTTGTCCATTCCTTTCCCTCCCTAAATTTGGGATACGGAAATATTACTTTTAGTTGGACACAGAACTGAATAAGGGAACTGGCAAATTATCCTGTAATGAATAGTTGTAGGAATTTCATTTTCTTAGTTTTATGGATGTGAGGCTGATGCCATATTAGTCCTATGTATCCTCTTGACCTCCTGTGATTCTGAAAATATGGTGTCCATTTAATATTTCTGGCACTGTGTGGTTGGGGCTGGACTGATACTTCACAGAAATTATGCACCTATTTCTAAGTTTGGCTGGACAACTCAACTCAGTAAGTGTGAGATGAGATAAGATAAGAAACAGAATATGGGATGATTTCTACATCTAGAGTACAGTGTGGCCTTTGGTTAAAAATAACCCAAGTGCTGTCTTGTCCTGATTATTTAAGAAATTCTCAGGTCATTAATAAATTTTGAGGTCTTGATAATTTGAAGGGGTCATCTCAGTGCTCTCAGAAACATGAGAGCTATGGCAAGGAGTACTAGGAAAAGGTAGGAATGATTTACCTAATATGTCACTGATCTTTTCCCTTGATTATATAGTCCAGTATAATTTTGAAATGTCATTTTTGTTTTAATCCTTGTTATGTTCCTTCCGTAACTGAGAAAAGTGCTCTGCCTTCTGCTAGTCTTCTGTATTTAGATATTTTATAATTAACACACTAACGTTTATTTTCCTAAAAGTACTACAGAAGTTTACTTTCTTAAATAAACTACTTAAGGGAACTCTTGTATGCTTTTAGTAGGAATGTATATTGGTTTGGCCGTATGGAAAACAGTGTGGAGGTTCCTTAAAAAACTAAAAATAGAACTACCATATGATCCAGCAATCCCACTTCTAAGTATGTATCCAATACTACGTAAGGTGTAAAACTGGTTTTCACAGTAATAGCATCTAATAACAATTAGGCAGTGGCTACCTTACACTCTTATTTGACTCACAGAAGTAAAGTCCACAGCATGGCAAAACCAAGTAGGTGAACATAATGTCAACAATCATCTTACACCTTACCATAGGCACTAGTGACAGGTAAGGAGCAGAACCGTTAATTCCAGGGTATTAATGTAGAATGTTATATACTGTAAAATGGTTAATTATGCAATAAGAAAAAAATGGGCGCATGTACATAAACAATCATTATATGGTCTAGGATTTATCAAATTAAATTAATTAAATTTATTAAATCCATGTTTATTTTTTAAGGATAGCTATCTTAATGGTATCTGGGATATTCACAATCCATACTGTGTTGTACATTAGTCTCTGAGGCTAGGAAATTTGGTAGTGTAAAGATTGTATCTTAAAAAAGCATTTTTAATAGTTTGTGTTATATAAGGGGATATATAAATAATTGTAGTTTTTTTCCTAAGTAGTTGTAGTTTTCTTGTTTTAATTTTCTATTGCCTATATAGTTTCTGTCTCCATCTCATCTCTTCCCATTCTCTCTCTCTACCTTTTTTATTAAGAAAAATGTCAAAAATATATATAAAAATAGACAAGAATGGTATAATGAGCCCCTAGGTACCCAAAACCCAGTTTCAATAATTACAATTCAGACAATTTATTTCATTTTATTTCATTTGTTCCTTCCACCCACTTCTCTTGACCACATCCATTATTTTGATGTTAATCTCATATATCATTTAGTACATAAATATGTATCTTTGAAATAAAAATCCTTAAAAAAATATAACCACAGTATCATTATCACACCTAGAAAATATTAACAATAATCCTTTAATATAATTATTTAGTAAGTGTTCAAATTTCCAATTACTTCATAAATGTCATCTTTTCATCCATTCATCCACCCATCTATCCATCTATCACCCACTTATCTATATTTACAATGTTTATTTGCATCAGGATCCAAACAAGGTTCATACATTGTGACTGAAGGATGGCTTTTAAGTCTCCTGTAATCTATATATTTGTTCTATCTCTTCATTTCTTTGCAGAAAGCCTATTCTCTCTTGCATCTACTCCAATCAGACTTTTGTCTCCATCACTCCCCTAAAATACTCTTAAAAAGGTCAGCAATAATCTCCACTTTGTCACACTGCCAAATCCAACTTTTAAGACTCAATTTGAATCTAACTTGACCCATCAGCATCATCTGACACATTTGATTATACTTTCCTCTTTTCAAAACTCTTAGCTCAGGTCATGATCTCAGGGCAGTGAGATAAAGCCCCGTGTTGGGCTCTGTGCTTAGCGGGTAGTCTGCTTGAGATTCTCTCTCTCTCCCTCTCCCTTTGCCCCTCCCCTGCTCTTGCTCTTTCTCTAAAATAAATAAACAAATCTTTTAAAAAAAGTTTCTGAAGGCCCATGATATCTCAGCATACTATAAGTCAGTGCAACTTCTATTTCATTATTTGCTTTGTTGAAATCCCAATAACAGAATTTTCCCCCCTCATATGTCAAAATGGTGTTTTCCTTCCTTCCTCTTCCACTTTCCTTTGATCTCTTGTTTTCTTTGTTGATTTCTTCTACCAATCATGTGCCCTAAAGCAACTTTTTAAAAAAAAAATTTATAGCTGGTTTATAATGGAGACAATGGATTTTTACAAGTTCCTGAAACAAATTTAAGTTATATCTTTTAATGGTTATTTGGCAATCTGTTGTTGATCCCATCACCTGGAATTTGTCTTCCATTCTGGAATAATGCATTTATAAGCTATTAAATTTAATTATAAGAAAGAAAACCCTATTTTTCTGTATTGTACAATACCAAGTGCTTATTTCATAAGTGGAAGGATTCTATGTGTATACACATCTTGTTTTAACTCACCGAATTCTAGTCTGAACCTCTAAATCCTTAATTGATGTTTTTATACTCATGTCCCATTAGCACTTCAAACTCAGTATGTCCAAAATTCATCACAGTCCCTTCAAATCTACTATCCTTTTTTTTTTTTAAAGATTTTATTTATTTATTTGACAGAGAGAGAGAACACAAGCAGGGGGAGTGGGAGAGGGAGAAGCAGGCTTCCCGTGGAGCAGGGAGCCCAATGCAGGACTCGATCCCAGGACCCTGGGATCATGACCTGAGCCAAAGGCAGACACTTAATGACTGAGCCACCCAGATGCCCCCCCAAATCTACTTTCCTAAAGGTATCAGCAACCTCTCCAAAAACCCAATCTGGAAATTTTAAGGTTATCTTTGACTTAAAAAAATTTTTTTAATTTAAATTCCATTAGCCAAGGCATAGTTTTGACTTTTGACTTTGGCTCCATGTTCATTTAGGCACAAAGCTATGTCAGTTCTCTCTGTGACTGTCTTGGATTCATTCCTTCTTTTTCATTCCTCTGCACCTACTCCATTTTAGATCCTAATTACTCTTGGATTAGTTCCTAAATGGTTCTTGTGCTTTTAGTTTTTCCTTTTCCATTTGCCTGGCACTCTGCTGCCTACCCAGAACAATATGGAGGCCCTCAGGAAATCCTGAGACCCCTAACACTATTGTGTAGAGTTTTCTGCCTAAGGGGGATTACCCTTAGGCAAGGTGACTCAAGATCTGTGGATCCTGTCCAAGGAATAGCTTGCTTCTCTATAGTCAGGAAGGACAACATATAGTACCCAAAAGTCCTTACTGAAAATTTCATTTTGATAATATTAAGTCTAAAATTTCTTTGCATTTTAAGGACAAAAGAAATTCTTCATTTTAGATTTATGCTTGCTCATTCTTTATATAAATACATGCATTTATTTACATATAAATTAAAGATTAATGAGAAGATTGTCTCTTAATGTCCTAAATAAAGTAAGAGAAGATAGTGACAGAATGTTACCAGATGCTTTGAATCATATAATAAAAGCAGTGAGGCCATTTCCCCAATGTCCTTTTGAAAGTTGCAGGGCTTTGGCTATCAGTCTCAGACAAACTCCTGTTTCCTTTTCTCCACAGCCATGAGAGCTTTGCTAAATGAGGGCTTAGAAACTATTTAGACAGCGGGAGATTGCAAACTTGAGATAAGATCAGCATAAAAGTAGAATCTGGGAAGAACCTAGCATTGGAACAGCCTGGGAATATAGAGAGAGTGAAATTCTTTAACTGGTCTCTGGTTTTTGGTGTTTAAAAATTTCTATTTTATTGGGATCAAGGGCAAAGGAGAGGGAAAACACTAAAAGTATTTTGCCAATGACTTTCTAAAATGCAGCTGTTAGTATCACTTTCCTTCTTAAAAACCTTTAATAGTGCCCCACTGCTACTGTAAACTCCTCAGTATAGCATTCAAGGCCATCTATTTCCAGACTCTTCTCCTCGCTTTCCAGCTTGTCTGTGGCTAAAATGTTCTTCAAAGAAGCTCTGTGCTTTCCAATCAGCATGTGCTAATTCCTTTGCCTGGAATGTTCCTTCCTGACTATGGCTCTCCTCCCAATAAATTTCCTTACTGAAATTCTACTCATAATTCAAGGTCTGTTATCTTCTCCCATGAAGCTTTGGGAACTCTTCATTTAACTGGAAGAAATTTCTTCCTTCTTGCTGATTTTCTAGAACTTTAATTATAAATTTCACACAGCACATATTATATTCTGCTTTGAGTTTTAATTGGTTGTATCTTCCTAACTAGATTGTAAGTTTTTTGAGGGCAAGGGACTATGTCTTTCTCCTTTCTGTTTCCTCATAATAGTTTCCATCATGTAAGCATTTAATGTTTGTTGTCTTGAATTAAACTAGTGGCTGATATTAGTATTTTTTCTTTTGCTTTCCTCTTTCACTAATTTCTGCAAATGTGCAGCCTACAGCAAACTATTATTTTTCATGTGTTCATTCATTAACTTAGTCATTAATGCAAACATCAAATATTTATTGAGTGCTTTCTACTTCAAAGGCATGATGCCAGGAGCCAGGGGTACAACAATGAATATAATATAATCCTTGTCCTCAATGAGCTTGGAGTTTAGTTGGAGATGCAGAGAAGTGAAGAGGCAATTAAAATACATTTGATAAATGCTATACGAGCCATGATTTATGGTTGTATAAATTGTGCATTGCATAAGAGAACCTGGAAAAGGGGTAAGTGGAGCATGAAATGTAGCCCATCCTCTCCTTTCCAAACTTTGTGCCCTTACATGGTGCTGTGTTCCACTAAAGGAAGGGTGGGTCTTTATCTAATGCACACAGAAATTCTATAAATGATAGTGGTCCCAATGTCATTATAAAACTAAAAGATATCTTATGAGCACTTGGGAAAGGTACTTAGTCCCAGACTTGATGAGTTAAGAAAGAATTCCTTATATAAACAGTGTTTTAAGACAAATGGGATTTTCCCAGGTGAACAGAAGTGGGAAGAATGCTCCAAACAGAGAGAAGTACAAAAAGGCAGTATATAGGAACAACAAGTAGTTAATTGTGACTGGAATCTAAGAGGCTGAGGGAAGAGCAGTGAGGGATGAACTTGGAAAACAAAGCAGAGTCCAGATCATGAAGGGCCTTACAGATGGTGAGTAGGATTTGAATTTTATTTTGAAGGCAACAGAAAGTCACAGAGGCATTTTGACAATGATCTGATTTATATTTCAAAAAGCTCACCTTAATTATGGGGTAAAACTGGGGGCGGGGGAAAGGGGATTGCAGGCAGGGACCCTGGAAGTTGTGGTAAGTCAGGCATGAGGTACTGGTGATCTGAATTAAGACAGGTGGGTAGGAGGGATGAGAGAATTCCTGACCTAGCTAGCAGGGTGATAACACAAATAATTTTCTATATAATTTGTTGTTACTAGTCAAGAATGTGAGATAATTCACTATTTCATTCATATAGACTCGGTGGTATGGAGAAAAGTATAGGAACTTTGTAGTTAGCACTGAGTTTGAGTCAGGGTTCTGCCACTGGTTAGCTATGGGATCTTGGGTAAATCACTTAGCTTTTTTGGCCTTAGTGTCCGCACCTGTTAAATATGTAATAATAATACACTTGAATAGTATATTTATGGTGTTGTTGGGAGGATTAAAGTAGATATCCTATGTATAAGTGCTTGATTCATAGTAAATACTATAAGCTAGTTTCCTTCTTTCCTCTCTTCCTCTTTCCCCTATTGATCCATTAATAGGAGAGCCATTTATAACATGTCACAATTGTACAGATTTAAACTTAAATAGCATGTTTGTCCTCAAATGGAATGTAAGGTAGGGTTTACAGTGTTTATGATGAACTGTTTATAATAGAGCAGTAATGTATACTAGTAACTCTACTGTTTACTGAGTTACATATGCTTATAGCAATTATATGAAAGCTATGGATCTATTCTCTTTCAAAAAATGACACATGTTACAGGTAATGTTAATTAGTTCAAAGACTTTCTAAAACTCATGATGGACTCTTGGTTTAGAAGTTTTCCTTCATACTAATCTATTTAATTTTTAATTTATGATAGTTGATAGTGTTTATCCACATGGCAATTGGGATCTTCCTCTAGATTTACAGATTAGGTTTAACAACAGCTTATACTTTCAAACAAGCCCTCTTAGGAATGCTATGTGGAATGTTTTTTTGAAGTTGACATTAAGAAAATAGGAGAAAACATTTTTAGACATGACAGAAAAGTTTTTTTTTTAAAAACAGTTCTTATTCTAATAGAAAAAAGCATACTGACTCATATTAGAGGATAAGCCTCTTCTGATAAAATTCCATCATCTAATACCATCATGTATCAGGAGCTCTAATGAGCCCTGTGGTACATTTTCCTTTAATCTGTGATATTTGGGACCAGAATTTCAGCAACAATCACTTATCAACTTATGTTTATACTAGACAACCAAAAACAGTAAACCCATATTGTATCTCCACCACTGGCCATATTACACACAGTATACTATGCTCTGAAAAGAATGTATACAGTAAAAACTCAGATGCAAAACAGATAGGGCTATGATGGATCATAGCCAAGTTCCAACCTCTGTAGGTCAAGCGGGAGGGCAACTATGGTTAGTTTGTTATTCAGCCACGAACATTCCTGTGGTAAGGAGTAATTAATTAAATGGTGGGCTGTGGAGAGTAGGGTGGATATGTAGAATAACACATGCTGAGGCAAGATAACTTTCATCTTGTCATGAATATAGGTGCCAGAGATCACAAGATTCAGATGATGACTTTGCAGTTTTTCCTGAAAATTGGAAATGAGTTCCCTCCGTCTTTTTATAAAAACTGCTTGTACACATAATACATCCAGTAGAGATGTTTATAAAACAAAGTCTGGTTAGGTGTTTTAAGTCTCTCTTTACTACAACTCCCACAGTGCTTTTTACTTCACAAAACCTTTGAAAAGCTATGAGAACAGGGACTCGGCAGGTTGTAGCTGGGTGGTCTTTTAAAGTGAGTTATCCTCCATGATTTAACAAATGCACAGCTGTACAGAATGTTTCACTGTTACTTGTAAGCCTCATATTATGTCTAGTGTGTTCAAGCCACATTAATATCTAAAATGTTTCCTTATAATCTGATATAAACCCACAGACCAAAACATTTGCTGACAAGAAGGCAAAGAATAAGCCAGGAAGAAAGCCAAGTTTAACCATAGCCAGTGCTTATGGGTCTAACAAGACCAAGAAAGAATTCCTTGCATATTTGGAACTGATAAAAGAGATTCACTTCCCATTCTTTACCAAAATGCTTAAGGCAAAATTATAAAGAAGCCTAATACATTTTCTGACAGGTAAGAGATCTCATACAAAGTGGTTTAAAAGTATTATATTAATCTTGGGGCGCCTGGGTGGCTCAGTTGGTTAAGGGACTGCCTTCAGCTCAGGTCATGATCCCAGATCCTGGGATCGAGCCCCACATCAGGCTCCCTGCTCTGCGGGAAGCCTGCTTCTCCCTCTCCCAGTCACCCTGCTTGTGTTCCCTCTCTCGCTGTCTCTCTCTCTCTGGCAATTAAATAAATAAATAAACTCTTAAAAAAAAAAAAAAGTAAAAGTATTATATTAACCTGAAGGACTAGGTAGATATTATCTGGAGCCAGAGAAGTTTACTATGGGGACAACACATGCTGAATTGGCTCAAAGTGTTTTCAGAGTTACCTGGTCCCCTCTGAGCACTCTTGCCATGGGCTGAGAGTGTGGAAGCCTCCCATCACTGCAGTACAGACTGATTTCCAACCTAACATCCCCAAACCAAATAGCACTGGCCTGCAGGGGAGGGTGAATAAACACAATTGGACTACTATTTTATTTAAAAAAAAAAACAACTAATGGGGGCACCTGGGTGGCTCAGTCGTTAAGCGTCTGCCTTCGGCTCAGGTCATGATCCCAGGGTCCTGGGATCGAGCCCCACACTGGGCTCCCTGCTCAGCGGGAAGCCTGCTTCTCCTTCTCCCACTCCCCCTTGTGTTCCGTCTCTCACTGTCTC
Source organism: Mirounga leonina (assembly GCF_011800145.1). Lineage (NCBI taxonomy): Eukaryota > Metazoa > Chordata > Mammalia > Carnivora > Phocidae > Mirounga > Mirounga leonina. The sequence continues at coordinate 5,514,566 of NW_023270702.1, forward strand.
TCTCTCTGTCAAATAAATAAATAAAATCTTTAAAAAAACAAAACAAAACAAAAAACTAATGGCATGCTTTCCTGTTAGGAATATGATTATCTGCAGTTGATAACGGATGCCATATTGTAAATTTAATTCCTATATGCTGTGTGTAGAAAGTATCAGGCACTCACACTGTTCAGTCATAGAACCTCCACAAAAATCATCTCTCATCTAAGTTTCTGAATCAACTGTTATTCGGAAATACATGTTTGGCTCTTTTCTATTTTTTTTTTTTGTTTGTTTGTTTGTTTTAAAGGAGAAAATAATGGCAATAATAGCACACATGGCTTATTATTGCCACTGGCTCTTATGTTCTCAGATGAGTATTTCTTTTGATAACAAAAGAAAAGCACTGATTTTATGCCAAGAGTATACCATTTTAAGGGAAAGACAAGATGTACCTAATATTTTCCAAAGGGTTGACAAGACAAAGTGAAATGCAAAGATTCCTTTGATTTCTTTCTTAGATAAGCTTTTGAATGTGGTACACTGGCAGGGATGAAATTTTAGTGGTTTTATAGCCACAAAATATAATCCGGATGGGGTGATTATTTATAAAGTCTTATGCATTTCAGTGACTAACACAGTAATATGATATTTACAGTTTTTCTTAAGGACTTATTAAAGGTAGAGAAACACCAACTTTCATTTTGTTCTGGCCCATGTTGTTGGTCATTTTCTAGTCCGACAGCCATTACTAGCTCTAGAGTTGGGTCTCACTAACTTCTTTCCCCACAGGGGAGAAAAAAAATAACCAGTACCACATTAAAACGTGCCACTGTGCTATTAACATTCTCCGCAAACATTATAATTACCTCTGGGAAAGAGATGTATGCATGATGGTATTTTGTTCAGCAGAGATACATGAGACTTTGACCTTAGGTTGGGAGTGGGGTAGTGTAATGGTTGCTGTATCAAAACAACCCATACATTTCTCCTTAGGTAATATCTGATTAATGTTAAAAATCAAAATTTCCTTTAATCTGAGTAATCTGCTCAAGGATGTAACAGTGCTCCTTCTTTGGGTTCATTAAATCTGTAATTTGAATGGTGGAGTTATCTCTGCCTCCCCCTATTGATCTGAATATATACAGATTTATACATGAGCTCTCTGAGATTAATTCAGCACATTCCAGTTTTGTAAGAGGTATCTTTTATGGTACTTTCTGTGCAGATCATGCTGGCATGTTCTCCTTCAATGCCCAAGAAATCTAATTCCAGTTTAGCAATCGAAGACGCGGTTTCTCACGTGAATTTTAGAAAGATGATTGTCTCTGCAGTGAGACAAGAATGAGACCTTGCCATCTTTTTCATTTCAAATGTTACACGAAGCCTGAGTTGCTTTACCCTTGTTTTCCTAGAGAGGACTTCCTACTCCCATTAACCCTACCAACATATGCAGTGTGTATTTGTTTGGTCACACAGCAGCAAGGATCGGCACAAAATCGGACCCACCGCTGGAGCACCAGTACACAGTTCCGAGACTCCGGACTCCACTTCACTCGCTTGAGACTCCCTGGCATTGCCTGATGCTGACATGACATTGTTCTCAGAATATCTGAATGTGCTTGATTATATAATAGCTCACTGCTTTATTTAACCTGTAGTATAAGGTGAATTAAAGATTACCTGGACAAGTGAGATTCAGGAGGACTTAGTACAGAGAAGCCCTATGTGGTATCCTAATTAAACTAAGATCTTTGTAGTCCTCCTTTTTTGCCCTGTTCCGGGGAAAAGCAATGCTTTAGCTAGCTAAGAAATGGCAGATTCTAAAGGCTTCCTGGTGGATTTAAGGCGGTAGCTAGGCCAAATACAAGAGCCTTATGAAGTGGTAATTATAAAGAAACCAATAAATTGCTAATCAGTTGTAATTACAGGAAATAGTTAATGAATACATATGTAAAATGGGATCATATATCTTCCAATTATAGTTAGTCAGGTACACAAATAAGCTGTAATTCTCAGATCTGTTTTGCCTTCTCCTATGTCATTTTAGATAATATATTCAATACACTTGGCCGTTATAGAGTAAATTCGTCATATCTGTATTACAAGAGACACTCTGGTCCTAATTTGTAATCTCAAATGGGTGATTTTAATACTGTCACACACTAGGTAAGTGGCTCATTTCTTTTCTTTCTTGTAGTTGCTCAGTGATATTTTGCTACTTGTTAAATGAAATATGAGAGCCTTTTTATTAAGCTATAGTCTATTTTACTTACTATTTTTATTTGTTGGGTTTTCAGTCTAGCTCTTTTACTAGATCTTAACAGGAGATGTAAAACTGGAAAAATTACAATCAGCATCTACTGTTCTGTAAGTAAAAAATTCCCTAGTCCAAATATGGGTTTGACATAAAAACCAGAAACTTTTGCAAAGATAATTTGTCACTGTTCTATAACTAGAATTGGCACCTCTGCTTCCTTTTCACAGCATTCAACTCGGGCTCTCTTGATCTTTTCAAAACAGGACTCTGCCAGCTGCAGGGCACTGATTTCAACTTAGAAGAAAACCTGTTACTTGCTTGGAAATTACTGTGTTTGTGTGTGTGTGTGTGTTAATACTTACAAGGGAAAAAAGATGAGCCCTGATCAGAAGAGTTCTTACGAAAGAATCTCCACTACTGTTTGACCGGAAACTGTAGGGCTCAGATGAACTATGGACAGTAGGATAGTCTGAACATATCAAACCCTAGAACTTTTTAAAAATTGCTATTTTAACCATTTTTAAGTGTACAATTCAGTGGCATTAGGTACATTCACTGTCACCACTAGTTATTTCCAAAATTTCTTATCATCCCAAATAGAACTCTGCACCCATTAAGAAAAACTCCCCTTCTCTCCTCTCTCAGCCCTTAAGAACACTAATTTACTTTCTGTCTCCATGAATTTGCCTATTCGAGATGGTTCATTTAAGTGGAATCAAAGAATATTTGTCCTTTTCTGTTTGGCTTATTCCAGCTTCACATGATGTTTTTACAGTTCATCCATGTTGTAGCATGTATCAGAACTTCATTCCTTTTTAAGGCTGAGTAATATTATATATACCACATTCTGTTTATTCACTGATCTGTTGATAGATACTTGGGTTGTTTCCCCCTTTTGGCTATAAACACTGGCATACAAGTTATATATCTGTTTGAGCTCTTGTTTTCTATTCTATTCTATTCTTTTCTATTTCTGTTCTTTTGGGTATCTACATAACAATGGAATTGCTGGTCATAATGTAATACTACATTTATGTTTTGAAGGAACTGCCAAACTGTTAAACTGATTTCTATAGAAGTTGCATCATTTTACGTTCCTACCAGCCTTGAGCCAGAATTTCTTTTTAATTTCTCCATATACTGGCCAACAGTTGGGTGTGAAGTAGTATCTCATTGCGGTTTTGATTTCCATTTCACTGAAGACTAATGATGTCAACTATGTTTTCATGGGCTTATTGGTCATTTGCATTTCATCCCTAGAGCCAAAGGGATTAGGGGCTGGAAAAAGAGAGTAGTTAGAGAATGTTTCCTGGAGATAAGTGTTAACCTTCAGTAGAGGAATACAGCAAACCTGAGATAATTTTTGAGGGAAGAATACACGGGGATAAATATCCTTGACTCTTTCCCTCCCATAACTTGTCAGAACTCCCCATTAGCTCAACAACTAGAAGCCAGAGAACATGGAAGCCAGCCTCCTAAGGCAGAAAGCAGAGTGAAGTGTGGAGAATGGATCTAGAATGAAAGGCAGAGCAAATGGAAGCTATCCACAACCGCAGATACATAGAATTCCAGTAAACAGATTTTGAATTGAGATGCTTCCAACTTACATGGTGGTGGTGGAGAAGCATTAGTAAAGTCATACAGATCTGTACAGCAGATAAAAAGATGATGGAACAGCATAAGCAAATAAATATCTGAAGTTCTTTTAAGTCCCATGGTGAGAAAAATTATTAAGATACATCCCTATACAAATACTTCATTTGTTTCTCAAAAATAATTTCCTGATGTTGGATTTAAGCATGAATAGCTGAACATACAATATGTTCAGTCATTGTTGTCTACAGGCACTAATGACCATGCAGTTGGAAGAAGAAGGAATTTTTCATGAAATAGTATCTGGTTTCTGATAAGGAAGACATTGGCTAATTTATTCATAATGTGATGGCTCTTCATTTATTATTTTTATTATCATATATTGTTACTTCATCTGAATATTCATGCTTCCAGATTTCTTTCGTATTTTGAACTTTTAAATTTATTTGCACTATGACAGACTATAGAATTTCATAGTGTTTTGCATATAACAAATGACAAATGCTTTATAATTGATTATTTAATGAAATAAATTAGTTATCTATTCATTTATATATCTGTTTTAACCCTTATGGTAAAATTAGAACACAATTCTAGAGATTAGTACATTGAGTAGGATGCTTGAAAACATTTGGCATATTTAAGAAGATTAAATCACACAGGGTCTATTATTAGATAACCATCTTCCAAATGGTGAATGCTTTATAAAAATAGAGCCTTAAGCTTGTTAGCCTGAACAGCATAAAAGTTTATTTCAGGTCTTGGTTTCATACACTGGGAAGAACTACTGGGATCAGTAAAAAGTCAGAATAAGCCTACTGAAAAAACAAACACAAAAAACAGGACCAATGGCAGCATTCAGACTCAAAAGCCTTAAGAACTCACTGAGTTAAGGGGATGGCCTGTAGAGTTCATATGGACTCATGTTTCAATTCTGGCTCTCAGACAGGCAAATTAAACTCTGAGTCTAAGTTTTTCTCATATGTAAAATGCATAGAATAATGCCTCCCTCATAGAAGAATGTTGAGAAGAATGAAATAACGTATGAAAAGTACTTGCTACTTACAAAGATCAGTCAATAACTGGGATTATTATCATTGTAAGGATTTCTTCCTAAGGCTGTCTATTACTTGGAACCCAGAAATACGTGCTTTTCAATAGTATTTCTGTGGCTGGAATGTATTGATATGCATTATAATTGAAAATCGATATTTTTCATTGGAATGCTATGGCAATATAGATTAATGTAGCAGCAGCATTATGGTAGTAGTAAAAGAAGAATAGTAATTATTATTGTCTAACAGCGTACATAAAAACAATTTAGACACCATGACTTTAGTTCTAAAATGTTCTCTTTTACTTAAAATTGCACGTTTGTCATTTTGTATACTGACTTTCTCCGAAATAGGTGTATTTAAATTGTTCCCTGTTAGATGCCAGATATAATTATATAAAAGAGGGGGTGAGTGAGATATGACATAACTAATATCCACTCAGATACTTCTTTAGTATGTTCAGTTAAGCTTCCTCATCAAGGCTGACCTTCATTTAGTGTCAAAAACCATTGTTACCATTAGCCCTGTACTTCTGAGACAAGGATTACTGGATGCTTAAAATGGTCTATGACCAAAAGTTTTAAAGTTCTCATCTGACTAGATTTCTAGATTATTCAGTATATACAGACATTAAAGAATATACATATTAGAGGGGGAATACTTTATCTCCACTGTTGATTTCTTTGAGAAATAATTTTTCTAAGTATATTCCTAACTTTCTTTTTGTCCCTCTATTCACTCTGCCCAGAGTAGTGGAGGACTGATTCATTTGATTGGTAAATTTGGGAAGGCTCTGCCTTGCCCTTCTTCCTTTTGGGAATAAGCTACCTGCAGGCAGCAAACTACCTCTGCTACTTTTCCAGGAGCAGATTCTTCCTTCCCTTTAGAAAAAGGGACCGCCCTGGTTCAATGTTGCCTACATCTGGATATGTTCACCAATCCTGGGGGATTTGTGAGCAAGCCCATTTGGTTCTCATCTTTTTTTTTTTTAAGTTTTTTATTGTTATGTTAATCACCATACATTACATCATTAGTTTTTGATGTAGTGTTCCATGATTCATTGTTTGTGCATAACACCCAGTGCTCCATGCAGAACGTGCCCTCTTTAATACCCATCACCAGGCTAACCCATCCTCCCACTCCCCTCCCCTCTAGAACCCTGTTTGTTTTTCAGAGTCTATCGTCTCTCATGGTTCGTCTCCCCCTCCGATTCCCCCCCTTCATTCTTCCCCTCCTGCTATCTTCTTCTTCTTTTTTTCTTAACATATATTGCATTATTTGTTTCAGAGGTACAGATCTGAGATTCAACAGTCTTGCACAATTCACAGCGCTTACCAGAGCACATACCCTTGGCTCTCATCTTAAACTATATTCTCCAACTTGTCTTTTATAAAAAATAAGTGATATTTTTGATCTCTATAAGCTACTCTTTGTTTTATTTTCAGTTTGCTAAGAACATAGGGAAGAGGGAAGACATTTAATTTTTTCATATACTCCTTGTATCTGAAAGTTGATATCCTTTCCTGAATTCTCTATCATCAAAAAGCTTTGAGCCTATAGTAAACAAAATCCCCAGATCCAATAAATTCTATCATGATCAGCTTTCAGAGCCCCCAATTAAGCCCCAGTGTGCTTCTCCCATGAAGATATTGAAGCTACTTCTATGCAATTTCAGAAATAAGTTCAAAGACAAAAACAAGAAAACACCTTAGGTTATCATTTGGATCTTTCTAAGTTTACTACTGATCTTGATGTTGCACACCAAGGAAAAAGCGTTAATTCTTTTACTGGGAAAAGGTGAACAAACTCTTCAGTGTAAGAATATAGTCAGAACTTCAAAGCTCATTTGATTTGTGACCAACTCCTGAAGAAATATACTCTTAGACAAACCATTATGATAAGACAGGTAGATAACACATCATTATGTGCATATGACGTTTCTAAGTACACTTACCTCTGCTGTGTGCTTTGCCACATGCCCCACGATGACAATGACCTTCCCTTTGAAGCTCTGGAGCACAGCAGTGAAAGGGCCCTGGGTAAGCTCCCCTTCAGTAGTGAAGGCAGCACTAAATGGAATGTTGATGCTTCCTGAAATATGACCCCGAATAAAACTGAGAAGGAAAGATTAAGGAAAAAATTATTTGTGTGTAGACTTGAGTGTGTGAGGGAAACTCACAGAGGGAATTGATTCAAAGAAGATAGTACATTAAAATCAAATACAAACAGAAACCAGATTTAAAAATTCCCTGAGCAGGGAAAACTAGTTTAGTCATACAAGCAAAGTTTAGTTTGGCTTATTTTGCAAGACAAGTGAAGCTAACTTAACCTTGGTCACTTCTTATGCCTCTGAAAATCATGAACAAAACTTAAATTGTTGCCCCAAATTGAAATGAGGTAACCCCTAACCAATTCCCTTTCATTTAAGAAAATTCTAAAATTTTCAGAAAATAAAAAATATAAATAAACTGAAAAATAAACAGTCACTGCCTCCACATTGTATAAGCTGCTTTATAACAATATACCCTTGAGCCTCATTCCATGTTTTTGTTTGAGTGCTCCTGATTTGTAGATTCTTTTTTGGTATGTGCACAATAAGCTTTTACTAATTACTATTTCAGTGATTCATTAGTTTTACTTCTGGTTTTTGTTTTTTTTTTTCCCTGATGGTTCTTAACATCTTGAATGCTCACGTGAGTATTTTATCTAAATGAAGTAAGGTACCGGTAAGGAAAAAAAAAAGTTAAATATGAAAACGGAATGGAAAAAATAAAGGAAGAAGATGAGTGGAAAATTTAAAGAAGACTTTCCTGAGGGGCGCCTGGGTGGCTCAGTTGGTTAAGCATCTGACTTCAGGTCATGATCTCTGGGTCCTGGGATCGAGCCCTGCATTGGGCTCCCCACTCAAGGGGAAAGCCTGCTTCTCCCTTTCCCTCCCCCTGCTTGTGCTCTCTCTCTCTGTCAAACAAATAAATAAGTCTTTTTTTAAAAAAAAAAAAAAGATTTTTCTGATTAAATGAAGTATTGCAAAAGTGATGAGGATGCAGCAAATCAATGACAATCCCATGGGTTGCACAATATTCATTGCTTTCAGTTCATTATTATAACCATGATTATTTACAGCTCTAAAAGTAATATAGTCAATCAGAAGTTCTCAGATCTCACTTGATACTACAAAACCTATCTACTTTGGGCAAGTGACTGCTAAGGAGGACTCTCTTTAGAGTTGTTAGGTCATTAGCATTGATTGGAAACCCTTTTGTTCTTGGCTATTTCTCAAGTGAACTTAGCTGACATTTCCATTCTTTCCAATTTCATGCTCTCTAAGGGGGTAATGTGTTATTATATATGCACTTTAGAAGAGTTCATATGGTCTGAGTATTTTAATTTTGGAATTAAAAGCATATATTAGTTTAAAATATTTAGTAATATCATATGATCTTAAAGTAAAAAAAAATATATGCCCCCAACTAAGGCATAGTATATTTCAAGATGTGGTAGATGATGAAACCAGAAAGGTAGATTAAATAATAATTATGAACTTAGTCTTCTAACTATTCTCAAGGTATTTAGATTCGTTTGAAATGTGAGATCCCATTTAATGTTATTATTTATTATCTGTCAGTAATATCTGTTCCTGCCAATAAATGTTATGATGTTTAACACATTGTGCTTCCTGGACTCTCCAAATTTGCCACAGAAATTTTAAAAATAAAGGCCCATATATCTTAAAAAAAAAGAAAAGAAAAAATATACACCCCCCCCAAATAATTTAAAAGTACAATTAAAAAGATAATTCTTCATATAGAGTCTATAGAGGAAGATGTTTTTTTTTTTTAAGATTTTTATTTCTTTATTTTAGAGAGATTGAGAGAGACAGAGAAAGAGAGGTTGAGCATGCACACAAGTAGCGGGGAGAGGCAGAGGGAGAGGGAGAAGTAGGCTCCCTGCTGAGCAGGGAGCCTGATGTGGGGCTCGATCCCAGGACCTTAAGATCATGACCTGAGCCGAAGGCACTTAACCAACTGACCCACCCACATGTCTTGAGGAAGATATTCTTAAATGTTGTTATTAATCAAATAACTCTTCAAATAAACATAAAATAACTGTGAAAACTGTTCTGAAAGAGATGGATAGGATATTCTGATAGGATATATCAACTTGGGGAGGACAGGGAAGGTTTTCACTGAGAAAGCAAGTGATAGCTGAGTTAAAATTGGAAGAATTAATAAAACTTAATTAGGCAAAGGGATGGAATGGAGGTGGGATGGATAAACATTTCAGGCAGAATGTTAGGCTTATAGAGGGGAGGCACATGGCCCATAAGGAGAAATAAAGGAAGGCCAGTGTCAGCAGAATTTAGAGAGCAAAGTATAGCATGAGATAAGATGAGCTTGGAAATGAATGCAGAGGCCAGACAAAGCAAGGCCTTGTAGGTCATGTTGATAGTATTAGTCTTTATCCTAGAACAATAAAAATCAGAAAGTATTTTAAGCAGAGAAGTAACAAATCACATTTGTACTTTGGCAACAATATGAAGAAAGGCTAGAAGTAGAGTGAATGTGAAGACTAGTTTATAAGAAGTCCAGGCAATCTGTCTTCCCTCCCTTAACAATCACTGATTGATGACCATGGAAGGGATATTTATGTGTTCAATAGAGGCATTTCCCCTAGATGTTTTTTAAAAAATGGAAGAGTCATAGAGTTTTAAACGGTTATGCCACAAGCAACTAATATTCCCCCCTCCCAAAACTCATTAGTCATCACTGTAGAAGGGGAAAACTTATAATTATTTATTGACATGACAGTTTCTCAATTGCCCCAGTTTGTAGTTTCATCTTTAGAATTTTACTTCTCTCCTTCTGTTTCTCTGCCTGTCTCTTTCTCTCTCATTAATGGTGAGAGGAGAAATTGAGGCTCCTACTCTCAAGAATGATGGTGAAGATTGACCACATATCTTATATTTGAAATTTTCTAGTTGCTGCTTCATCATTTTTTCTTCAAAGAAAAACATTTGGCATTAATAATGAAGGAAAGAACTACAAAAAGTTTTGAAAAATAAAAAGAGAGGTAAAGTAAACATTAGCATCCCAGTGTACATTGTTTAATTAGAGTCTTCTAGAATGGACAAAGAATTTATGATCATGGGCAGATCACCCCTGGATTTCATCAGCACTAGTTTCTCAAACATTTATAATTATTCAATATTCTCAACTGCAGTTTTCATGAACAGTCAGGGCTTTGTTCTCAGCATATAATTACTCTGATAGTACTTTTATCTTCAGTTAGGACATACCTTAAAATGAAAAATTTGGATACCACAAACTAAAGAATCTAACAACTCAAATATTCTGATAGTACTTTTATCTTCAGTTAGGACATACCTTAAAATGAAAAATTTGAATACCACAAACTAAGAACCTAACAACTCAAATATTCTCAGCAAATGATTCTACATCTGCCAGGCTGAATCAGTTGCCAGAGTTTCTGTGTTTATCAAACAGCCCTTACCAACTGTGAACATTTTTTTCTTTCCAGTGCTTTTACAGTAGCAAAAACAATACAAATCTATCCTAGAAATATTTAGGTTGTTTGCCCACCTCCCACTTTCTTGTTTTAGAGAGCCTCAACTACTGCTCCCAAAAAAGGGTGAGCCTAGATTGTCATGTTTGTATCAGATGATCCTTCCATCCACAATCATGACTGATAGGATAGTAAGGAAGGGAAGGGTGAAGGTGGATATCTGATGCAGACTGAGCCAATTAGATTCTCTCCCTTGAAAATCAGAAATAAAAGATAAAAGACAATGCTTAGGCTGTGTTAAGCTTTATAATGTAAGTTACATTTGAGTGTCTGTTATACAAAATTTGTTCGGTTACATATTAGAAAATTGGTGACTCTAAAAATAATCTTTATTTTACAAGATAAAGTCTATAAATATTTGGCTTTAAAAAGTACTCATTTGTACCCAAATACCCAATATCTAAAATCTGTATCTAAATTATAAAGGAGCATCTAGATGATTTTGTGGACTCGGTATCACCAATTTCTTATGTGCTTTTAAAGATTTCAGTCCAAATTGCTTTTTAGTCACAGACGTAAGTCATAAACTTGTTACTATCCTAGAATTTTCTGTTGGTTGTGCTTTATAGTTTGATTTTAAAAAAAAATCTATATTAAATGTTTAAATGCTTGACAAAATATGATGGCAGCAGAGACTTTTTTGGAAGAAGAAAATTATAATCCAAAATGCAAAAACTATTCCAAACCCTTTTTAGGCTATCTTAACATTTTGAAAGATAAGGCACAACAGAAATAAAACTTTAAACCACACTTCCCCTATTCTTAGTTTAGTTCAATCAAAAAGTCCTGGAAAACATTTAAAAGCACTCATCCAAGAACTTGCTTGTCATAAAACTTCTAGTGCAAATAAGATTAGGTAAGCATGAATGCTCGTAGGGTGGTCAAACCTCTAAATATCTATCCTTAATTACATTACTGGCAAATATAAGAGAATGAGATTGGCCTAGTTATATATTAATACATTTACCATGAACATGGTTGAACAATGAAGACAATTTTGATTTAAGGATCTCGCTTCCTTGGTAATTAAGTTCCTCTATCTACATTAGAAATTCTCATGTGAAACAGACATCATATGATGAAGCAGAACTCCCTTATACAATTTCTTAAACATGTGAGAGGCTACCAGATTATACTGTAAAGGTAGATAACTGAATACTGTTTTTACCTTTTGAGTCCTCCATAATCATAATAAAATATTAGGATCTGAAAACCGAGTGAAGAACAGATTTCTGTATATTTTGTGTTAATTGGACAGAATAAAAGTGAGATAGAAGGCAGTTTCTGACATATAGTGACTCTAACTCTCAAAGGTGACTCTGATTAGTCATGGGCAAAATATGGCAAGGAGAGTAAAATGATAGAGAATACACATCTGCGATAAGCACTTTCTCCATGCTCCAAGAACTTTAGTTTTATTTCATTGTACTGCAGTGGAAGACAAGTATGTATAGGTTCTTAATATAAGGCAGTATTAGAGATGAGCAGGCAACAAGACATATTTTAGGATTACGGGTGTCACTTCACTGCTTTCCTCATATTCTAGAAAAAAATCTGGATCCTTTGCATTTGCCTTTTGTATTTAAAAAAGCCACTGTTTGTCAGCATGAATATAGATATGGGTTAAACAATACTCAATACTAAAGAGGTTCTGTAGTGAGTACACTACCCAACAGCCAGACACTCTGCTATTCCAGAAACTAAGACCTTAAAAGGTTTCAGCTTCATAGTAATTAGTTCAGAATCTAGTTAGGCAATAGAAGCCAAAATATTTATGTGGTAATTAGCTCCAATCATATATACATCTTTATAGCGTACCAATGTCCATCACAATTTTCAGATAGGTTTTGGCAAAAGTGGCAATGGTACTCATAAACAGTAACTTTTTAACCTTTCAGTGTTCATAAAACATTTTTACTATTAGGATTTTTGATGACATACTTGAAAGAATTAAAAGATAAAGGACACGATTAAAGAAATCCTCAGTAATTACAATGAAACCTCTACTATGGAACAACAGTAGCTATAAAAACAGTTATTATAGCAGTCACCTAGTCAGGTATTTGAATCAAGTGTTTACTACACTGATTGCACTCTGTGATATATTCTAGTAAACATGATTTTCCACTGGCAACTGGTGACCTTACCCCGTCTTACAGTACGCTGTTCCTCTCCCCAAAAACATAGCATTCAGCTCAACATTCCATTTGGTAGGCATTACCAAAAAGCATTCAAATGTGTGCTTATTACAAAAATAAATTTTCACATTAAACAAAATGTGGTAATCCAATGTACAAATAGGTCAGAACAAGTACTTTAAAATGTCTGTGACAAAAGAGTTGGATTGTTAGAACAGTATTAACAGATAAGGATGACATGCATCATCTTCTAGGTTTCTAAGATATGAACACCTTCCTGTATTTATAAGTCAGTCTATATAACAAATATTGCAAGTAGATGCACCATACATTAATCAAGCAGATAGAAAAATATCCTTCTAAAAATAATATGGTATATTAAATAGGTAAATAGGTTCATAGTCTAGAAAGATTGTTTACTTCACAAAAGGATTTAATAATTGCTTTAAAATATCTAGCAGCTCAAAATTTAACACAGAAACAATCTCATATTTTTCTAAACCCTAAAAGAGTGCAGCATTTTTGCTGGGTACCACACTTAATGACTTCATACCTCTATATACAAAGCACACCAGGATTTCATCAGACCACTTTATTGGCTTGTTTGGTTGCTATGTTAACTAATTATAATTAGTGTTATAGAGTCCAAAGTAAAGGCTATACCTTTAGTATATCAATAGTCAAAAGAGAATATAGAATTAAGCCCACAGTTTCCTCATATATAGTGTAACTAAATAGCATTAATCAATATAAAATTTTATCTTTAGAGATCACCATTTCTCCTTGCTAAGTCTGTTGCTGCTTTCTATGAATGCCATCACCATCCACCAAATCAGTTTAAATCTCATCAGTGGCAACATCCAACATTCTAGAGCTCTAATAAATCCCATCCTCCTATCTCTATTCCCATAACCACTTGCCTATTTCAGACACTTATTCCCTTGAGTGCAGACTATTGTCATAGCTTTTTGTTTTCTTCAATTCTTATCCTTTCTCTTGGAAATCCATTATATTCACAATATTGTTAGATTAAAATTTTAAAAAGAAAGTTCTGATTATCACAACCTTGTTGAGAAAACTTTCATGGCTGCCTATAGGACAAAGCCCAAATTTCTCAGTTGAGCCCTCATGAATAAGAACTAACTACTTCACTTCCAACCAAACCAAATCACATACTGTTTCCAGTATATGTCCTGCCTAGCTTCTGCAGCTTTCTCTACTTTAAAGCCTTTTCTCCATTTTTTTGAGTGTTCAAACCTTATCCATCCTTCAGGTGTTTCCTCCATGAAAATTTTCCTTCCTACAGTATCTGTACATCTCTCATGATAGCAATTTGATCTTGTATAAAACATACTAATACTAATGTACTGGACTTCCATTAAGACTTTAAACAATTTATAGGATCTGTATTTATCTCATCTATGGAACTCTTATAATGCTTTAATACAGTGCTTAGAATATATGTTATATATTTGCTGAGTAAATGAATTTCAGAACTATGTCAAACCTAGAATAACTTGTGTCAGCATCAAATCTCCTGGCATTCCTAGCTAGTGGCACCACCATCTATCAATACTTGCAATTGCCATGATACAGAATTATCTTTTTTAATACATAGTAAGAGAAAACAGAAAGGAACATCAATAAAACGCATTTCTCTGGATTTTCCTCCAGCATGGGTTTTGATCCAAAGGGTTCACTAAAACTGGTTTATTTTAGGGCAAAGCTAAAGATCCCACCCTTTGTGATTGCAAATATGGAGAAATATTTATGCACATCAAATCTCTGGGTGATTCCATCCTTCTGGCCTTGCCTGCACCATTACCTCTGCTCTTATCTTCTTCCACACTGCATAAATCCCTACAAAATACAAATGTGAGCATGCTACTTATCTGATTAGAATTCTTTAATACTTTCTCATAGTCTTTGGAATAAAACCCAAATTTCTTAGCATGTTACATTCTCCATGAAGCTGCCTTTGCCTACTGTAGTGTCATTTTCTACCCTCATGTATTCTAGCCATGCATATCCAGAGCACTTGTAATTTCCTGAATGTGTCCTTCTCATCCTCTCTGTGCACTCATACAGTATGGTTTTTTTTTTTTTTCCCAGTCTAAAATATCCTTTTCCTCTTCATTCCTGGGGTAACTTCTATTTCTCTTTCAAGACCCATCTCAGGTATCACCTAGTTTGGGTGACCATCCTTATATTCCTATGGCCTTCTGGGTGTGCCTCAAACATAGACCATTTCACACTGTATTGTAATTATCTATTTAATGTGTCTCTCTTAGCCATAAGACTGTGAACTCCTAGTCAGCAAGCATTCTGACTTAACTGTTTCCCCATTGCCTGGCAAAATAGGTCATCAATCAGGATTGACTGGCTGACTGGATGAGACTACTGGGGAACTGGGGCTATGGATGGGTCTCAGAACAAATGGGAGCCTTCAACAGTTAATGTACCTTACACAACTCACTATTAATCCAGGAACTGGGGCTATGGATGGGTCTCAGAACAAATGGGAGCTCTTCAACAGTTAATGTACCTTACACAACTCACT